>NC_065541.1:45709970-46023607 GCF_932294415.1 Quercus robur
TCCTCCTCAATGACAGCTTCAGGCTCGGCCACCTCAGAATCAGCTTCCTTTCGTATGATATTATTGGGGAGATGTTGGTTAATGCTGAGGCAAGAATTCTGAATTTGGACTGGTGCAATCCATGCAAGTTTTTGGAGGCCTATGATTGCAAAGGGGAACAGTGTGAGTTTTGTAAGTATGTTGCTACTGAAGCTGGTTTGGCAGAGCTTGAATTGATTGTTAATTTGAAGACTAGGGAATTTTTTGTTAGTAATTTTAGACGAGCCGGGGAAAAAAAGGCAGCAAGGGTTGCTGCTTGGTATGAGGAAGCAGTGAGGGCGTCAACCGTTGAGGTTCCTGCCTATGAGGAAGACAAGGCTGCTTTCAATAGAGTAAGGAGACCATGGGAGCAGATTGGGTGAAAGCAGCCTTGTCTGCTCCCATGGCCTCCTTTACTCTATTGAAAGCAGCCTTGTCTTCCTCATCGGCAGGAACCTCAACGGTTGACGCCCTCACTGCTTCCTCATACCAAGCAGCAACCCTTGCTGCCTTTTTTTCCCCGGCTCATCTAAAATTACTAACAAAAAATTCCCTAGTCTTCAAATTAAGAATCAACTCAAGCTCTGCCAAACCAGCTTCAGTATCAAAATACCTATGAAACTCACACTGTTCCCCTTTGCAATCATAGGCCTCCAAAAACTTGCATGGATTGCACCAGTCCAAATTCAGAATTCTTGCCTCAGCATTAACCAACATCTCCCCAATAATATCGTAAGAAAGGAAGCTGATTCTGAGGTGACTGAGCCTGAAGCTGTTGCTGAGGAGGAGGTTGAGCCTGAAGCTGTCACTGAGGAGGTCGAGGCCAGTAATGAAGCTATGGCTGCCAGTGCACTTCTCCTACTTCCTGCACCAGCAAGAAGAAGTAGGAGACGTGCCAGCATTTTGGTTTAGTAGAAAATTGCTGCCATCTACAAGAAGGAAGATGAGGAGGATAATGAAGACAAAGATTGAGAAAAATTGAAGTATATATCTAGTGAGGATAATGAACTATTTTACTGGGGTTTGTTCTGGCTTAAATTGCTAGCATATTTTCATGAGCCTTAACAATTCTAAGTATAGCTTAAGCCAATACACTGAGCTCTTCCAAACACTACTAGTTTTGTAACCTTGTCATTAGTCACGTTACTGCTGCTTCATATAATTGTTCTATTGCTCATTCTTGGAAAGTTGCTACTACTCTTCTTACATATACAAATTATCTGATATTGCATTCCTGCTTTTCAAATATATCTGCTGTTGAAATTGGGTTCCGTAACGTTTTTATTTACCTTAAATATCCTTACAACTACAATAAACTATAACATCTATGAAATTTAAGTTTTATTTTTCTTACATATCTTTCTATGCTTAAGTGCACTAAGCAATTTCATGGTCTTTAGATGTTTAACCTGTTCGAATATTTGGCTTAGATATTTGGAAAAATGCTGTTTATTTATTTATTTATTTTTTTTTTCTCTTTTGGATAAGAAAAAAAGATGTCTCTTGGTGCTACAAGAGTTTTGCAATTAAATTAGGAGAAAGACATATGTTAATGATGACAATCTACTTGTCTGAACAATCTCATTTTGGGTAGCTGTTGATAAATACTCTCTGACACTGACCATTGACGACATAAACCCACTTTTAAACGAGAATATTTCTCATTGACATTGTAGTTTTGATAGCAATTCCATTGGTTTACTTCATTATCCTCATCCTGCTTGGTTTGGACATTGTCATCACCCATGTAATCCATTGCTGCAGTGAATTTTCTTTTTCACATTTGCTTTTCTCAGCTTGCCATGGATTACAAGTATAAATCTTTACTATGAGGGCGTTTGGATTCAGATGAATCCTGCGTCCACGTTTCCAGAGTTGCGTTTTGCTTTTTTTTTTTTTTTGCCCGCATTTGTTGACTTTGGGGGGACAAATTTTACTGTTATGAACGGTAAATATACTGTTCACGCACTGTGCTGGCACTGTTTACGCATTAAAAAATATTAAAAATAGGTCCCACGGTACTATTTACACATTTAAAAATTATTTTGCTACAGTGTTTTCAGTTTCAGCAACAATAAGTTCAATCCAAACGGACCCTATATATGAATTGGTTATTTCTGTCGTGCATTTCTTCCTATGTTTTTTTTGGACTGATTTTTAATTAATCCTTGATAGTGCATGTTAATTTCCACTCTTTTGCATCATCTCAATTTTGATTATACTGCTCATAATGGCTTTTTTGTATGTTATTACCATCAAATGGCAATTGAAGTCATGTCATTTTCTAATCATATAATTTCTGTAAAAGTTAGAATTTATTTACCAAATAGTATTAAATGTTGTTCTTCTCAATCACTCTGTCTTCTTTTTATTTCCTTAGTTTTCCTTCTGCTATAAGTTCTCTCATGTTTATGCTCTAATAAATTCGTTTGGTTTGATATAGTTTATCACAACCATCATCATTATTGATTTATCAGTATTGTGAACTTATTTCTTTTCCTTTTTTCCTTGGTTTTCTTTAAGTACAATTAAACAGCCTATGTCTTATTTCATGGCCCTTGGCAATTTATGGGCTAATTTTCTTTACTAATTGAATATACTGAAATTTTGGTTCTGTCTTGGAGGTTTCTCAAACATGCATCCTGGTATGATGGAGCCTGGATGTATTTTGCATCAACAGGATCTTCTTTAGAAGTGTCTGTTGCGGTTTATTGCAGTTAGATGAACTGCAAATCTATTAAGGTGCTCTAAATTTACTAATAATATCATACATTTTGCTGAAGTATTGGTTTTTACCAAAATAATATTTATTTGAAGGTCTGTTGATAGTGCTTTTATGGCATTGTTTCAGTGTAAGCTTACACGTCTAATGTTGTTGATTAGTCTTTTGGTGATAGTTCCTAAGGAATGCCAAGATATACAACCTCGTAGTTGGCTTGATAGTCTTGATGATGGTACAACTGTGGTTGGGATCAATGCGGTCTTTGATATTGAAAAAGCCCATCTAAAAACAAACGCATTCTGAGTTTGTTGTTCTTTCTTTAGCATGACTCCCGACACTTGTGTGCTTTTCTTTGTAAAAGTTGTAGTTTATGTTACTTTTTTTGGATGTTAATATAAACAATTGATGCTCAAAGACATAAATGGATTGGCCGAGCAGAATGTTCATATGAGGAGGCAGAGGAGCCTTGTGCAGTCTTTTTTATCAGTTTTAAAGTAGAGAGATGGAGTTAAACATTGCTCAGAAAATTTATTTACTGTCTACGTAGTGCTTGCTTGTTTGGAAATTTTTTTGGCACCTGAACTCCTACTGGCTGTGCCCTTGTGCTAATTTACGAAAGTGTTATAAATGGAACTCAAAGAGCGTACATGATTGCACGAACCTATTGAGTGCTATCCCCAACAAGCGAATTGAGCAAGTGTATCACGAAGCCAACCAATGTACTGATGCACTGCAAAGTTTGTAGCTGGCTCTCAATGTCTTTTTGTCTCTTTTAATGAATCACCGCTTGTGGTGGAGAACATGCTTGCTTTTGACAAAGTTGAGCTAAGCTGTAACAGACTTACTAACTCTTAATGTAATGCATATCCTCTTTTCACCAAATAAAGTATAAAACATGTGTGTAACTTACCTATTAAAAAATGAATTTCTTATGTAACTAATACTAATTCCATTCACTTTTATAGTTGTCAACAATATTAACTTGTTTTATATGCACACGGTATATGACATTGAAATCCAATAGCATTTGGGCCAATAGCGCCTCCTCTCCCTATAGACCTATAGACAAGGTGTCATGTTTTCAATTCTATACCGTGCAAGTTGTATAGAAAAGAAATGCTACACTAATCACATATTTATATGTTGTTGTGGAACATGTATATATAGTCTTTGACATAAAACAGTGTACAATATCGAATATGAGGGAAAACCATGTCTGACTATTTTAGAAATGCAAACAGAAGGGACTTGAATAAAAATTCCAGAATTGTCTTTGCCTTTTTACTTGCTCCCAACTATTCATACATGTTTGAATAGAATGTACTATAAAAGTTGAATGAAAACTATGTGTGGTAAGTTTGGAAACAGAAAGAGCGTTTGAATGAAGACCCAAATATAACTTTGCAATACATTTGACTCAAATAATTGAAAAATAGTATTGTGATATCCTCTCTTTAAGCAAACCCTGTATGTCATAAAGTTAAAATGTTGTCTTGTCCATTTGCCGCTAGCCATGGTACATGTGTTGCTATCCATAGCATGTATGATTGCAGCTAATGGCATATTATGTAACGACCTCAAGGTTGCCTTGTCCATGTGTTGCTAGCAATGGCGGCATGCATCACTTCCTCATAAAGTTTTTTTTTGATACTTATACCCTTTGTTCTAATAAGATGAGTGTACTTTTTTTTGGCCAAGTTTAAGCAAGGGGATTCAACCCTCAAAATCAAACCCCATAAACGGGGTGGATTGCCACAGGACCACAAGGAGACTGGCTGAATAAGTACTTGTGTCATGAATGCTAGTATTACTCTTCTCCTTTTTGTAAGTCAGACTACAAGGTGCTATTTTTTCTTTTTACTAGGTTGAACACTTGAACTTAGTCCACTAGTTTGCCAAGAGTCTTCTAGCTCATTGGCATTGCATGCTCTCCTTGTGAGAATAATTAGTTTCAAATCTCTCATCTCCCATTGTTGTAACTTGTAACTATCAATTAGCAAAAAACCAATAAAATGAAATAAAAAACCCCTTAGGATCCAATACATTGTTGTAGACATCAAAATTTTATGATCCACACTGTCCAATTAATCATGATCAAATATTTGTGGTCTAATTAATTCCCCATTAATGATGTGTTAAGAGTGAACAATCAGCAGATGAAATCAAGCCACATGTCAAGTCTTTGAGTTACTACAACTCACAAAGAAATGACAAGTGTCCAAGCCATGTGGTAGCGTTAAATAAAGAGAGCCATGTGTCAACGTAGAAGAAAATACTCACTTAGAAGGTTTTAATTAAATGGAAGACTGAATTAAATTCAAATTTGATATTCAAAATTCATAATTAACTCTCAATGAATGCAGAGAGAATTCCAAATTAAAGACCATATAGAGGCTTCTCATATGAACCATCGCATACTCTTGATGCGATAGTCACTTTACAAGTATAAGTGCTTGTAGGGGGGGTAGGAATGGCAACAGGCCAATTTCAGGCCGGGTTTTTTCATACCCGGACCTGCCCCACAAGTCCCGACCTGATACCCAAACTCGGCCTGTTTAATAAACGGTTTTTTTTTTTTTTTTTTTTTTTTTTTTTTTTTTTTTTTTTTATGCAGGGCTCAGACCCGCCTCGTGGGCCCCGTTTAGCCCAACCAGATTTGGCCCCAATTTACAATGCAAAAAAAAAAAAAAAACAAAAAAGAATTGAAGCCCAAATATTAACTGCTAAGGTTGATGGCTGCCTTATCAATTCATTCAATGAAGTTTTTCCCATACTAATCTAGCACCTAAACACCTCCAATTTTTGTATTTAAAAATATTCAAGTAAATCTACAGCTGAAAAAAAAAAAAAAAGTTTTCCCCTTGCTTCTTCATGTTAAGCAATAAAGATTCATCACCCAAGATACCCTTGACAAAAGCATAAAAACGAAAATGAATATTCAGATATAGGGCAAATTTGCCAGGGTAGTTTCACAAAAGCATAAAAACGAAAATGAATATTCAGATACAGGGCAGATCTGCCAGGGTAGTTTCACAAAAGCATAAAAACGAAAATGAATATTCATTCCAGTGGCAAGACTAACAATTAGCATAACTAGAATTGATACATACTTTGGTTGAGATCCATAGTTTAAGTAGAAAACACCAACCAAAAAATTGAAACAAACATCTCAGAGACTCAAACTGAATACGATATTAAAATAAAAAAACTAAAAAATTTGAAGAGAAGTAGAGAACAGAGGTGGTAAGAGCTTGGGTTGGTGATGAGATTGAGAGTGAGTGAGAGCTTGACCGGTGGTGGTGAATGCTTGGACTGACGGTGAGAGGCTGAGAGCTTGGGTTGACGGTGCTTATGCGGTGGTGCTTGAGAGGAAGTGAGATTAAGAGTGACAAGACCGTATCCGTGTGAGTTGTGTGAGATTAAGAGTGAGTGAGGCATTGAGGTTTGAGGTGGCTGTGTGTGGTTGTGCTTGTTTGTGTGAGCTGAAGAAATGAGTTAGGGACCTTAGGGTTTATAACTATATATATAAATATATATATATATATAAGGGTATTTAAGTAATTTCATATGTAATCAAGTCGGGTTCGGGTCCAAGTTCGGGCTGGGTTTTGATAAAGCCTGAACTCGACCCAGACCTACTTCGGGTTTTAAAAAAAAAACCCATACCTGACTCTGTTCTTTATCGAGCCGAGTAAAACCCAACCCATTAGGGTCGAGCCGGGTCGAGTACTTGCGGGTCAGGCCTAAATTGCCTTGCCTAGGGGGGGAAGAGCTGAGGTTCAAGTCTTTAGGAGATAGTTTCGCACACACTTACACTTAGATTAAGTTAGAGTAGAATTTCTATCTTGTATAAAAAAAAAAAAAAAAAAAAAAAAAAAAAAAAAAAAAAAAAAAAGGTTTCTCATATGAGAAAGAGAAACTCTACCAACACTCTGCCAAAATAGAAAGTCATTTTTAAGTCCAAAAGAGCATTCTTGATAGTGGCAACCAGTGAAGGCTATTCTGCCACTATCGGTTTGAGAGGGACAAAGTGGAAGAGTGATAGTTGTCGTCGAAGGAAGTGAGTTGGCAGTGGTCAACCAAGACAGGTAGCGTTGATGGCATTAGAGCTCTTGATAGTGGCAATCGACGAAGGTTGGTGGTGGCGGCAGCGGTAGTGGGAATACGATGGTTTTATTTACTTTTTTAGGCAATTGAAATTATGAAAGACATAAATTTAGAATTTAATTAAATAGGTGGACATGTGACAAGTTTTTATTTGTGGTGTATAAAGTGGAGCATAAATAATGGTACAGAAGATTTGGAATTATTTGTGGCACTGTTTGGTGTGGTTTTGTGCCCTTTTTAGCATTATACTCTGCGGTGTGATGCGGTGCGGTTTGTTCGGTTTTATATTTTTCAAAATTTTGGGTTGGATTGGCTAGCACAAAACTAATTTTTTCTTTGTTTTGGGCCAATTATAAATTATTGGGCTAATTTTTATTTATTTTGGGCAGGCTTTTCCTAATCAACATCTATTGGGTTGGTTTAGGCCAACCCAAGGCTTTGTTTTTGTTTTGTTTTTATTTTTCCTTGTAAAAAAAAATGGTACTTAACAATGACATGACAATATGACACCGAGTCACAAACTCACTAGCTTTTAAAACAAAACAAAAACTTGTAAGATAAAACAAACTTTACAAACACCAATTACTATTTTACTATTAATAATTATGACTATATGACAGAAATTAAAAAAACAAATTTGTATAACAAAAAAAGTAAGACAAATATATACAAGACAATAAGTAACACTAATGTTGGCTGTTTCATATTTTAGATTATATATATATATATATATATATATGTGTGTGTGTGTGTGTGTGTGTGTGATGATGTTTGAAATCAGTAGGCAGTATGTCACGCCCCAAACCCAGAAGGGTCCAAAGCATGAGAAAAACATCTCAAAGGTACCTGTAGATTTTTCTTTTTTGACAATTTAATCCAAATAATTCATATCAAGTACTCACATCAAGAATTATCATAATAATTCCATTAAAGATACTCCCAAAATAAGTCAGAGTTCTATGCAATAATTACAAGGACCATTGGCCACAAAAGAATGAAGTTTTGAATAAATACAATTACATATCATCAGTTTATCCCATTAGTGGGAATAAAAGTCATCACCATTATTAGATACAAAAGAATGAGTCAAGCCCACTTTATAGGATGTACATCATCTAAATATTACCATCGATCACAAAAGTCTAGCCTTTATCAGTAGTTAGTCTAACTACTGCTAGCCACAAAAACCTGTCTAAAAATGATCGTTGCTTACTCTGAAAAAGTTTGTAAATGAATGGGATGAGATAGAGCCTAATAAGTAGCATAATTAATGAGGGTGGGGAAAATGCAAATTTCATGATGATGAACAATTTACAAAGCATGTTTTAGTTTGAGAAATTTCCAACTAAATACTGCAAGATCATTTTTAATAATAATATAACAAGAATGATTAAATACTGAAATACAGCTTCTTAAAATAAATATCATGAAACTATATACTATAGTTTGTGAGAACGAACAATATAGTTTTCAAAGTCATAAAAACTAACTTATGGTAAATTATCACAAAGATACCACACTATCACATAAACTGGTCAGGGGATCCACCCATTCACAATTGGCATGATATTGTCTTTTTTGGTATGTAGTCTCTTGGCCCCATGGGCAGCAACCTCACCTATACCCTCAAGGTTTTGTCTCTCTCCCCATGGGTAGCAGGGAGAACGCGTTAAATAGGACCTCTTTTGCATGTGGTCTTTTGGCCTCATGGGCAGCAGGCTCACCCACACACACAGGGACAGAACTAGGATTCGAAGTCGAGGGGGGCCAAACATGAATAAATTTTTTTTTTATGCGAATCCAACCTAATAAACGTCTATTGAATATATATAAACAAAGAATCAACAAAAGAAAAGACATAAAATAATTGTTTCTTAGTACATTTAAACTAAATTATTTATTAAAATGGAATTTGATTATTGTTTTAATTTCCAATAAATCATATATGATGGATTTTGTATAGAATTTAGTTGCAATCTCTCTTTTAATGTTCAAAATTATAGAGTCCCTTATGATAGGCCAAAAACGAAATGACCCATTGTGACAAATTAACCAATTATTTTAGCCAAGTGAAATAATTAAGTTAATTAACATGCAAACATGTGGTAGCAAAAACAAATCATCAATTAACCTAAGTATGCAACGGAAAATAAATTTGACACGGTGATTTGTTTACGAATGGGGAAAATCAACACGGCAAAAACCCCACAGAGTGATTTTCAAGTCACCACTCCTGAAATTCCACTATTATCACAACAAGCGGTTACAAGTAAAGGAATTCCAGTACCTTATACCAACCTACAGTTGAACCTTTACCCTAATACCCAATTAGACTTGTTCTGTAGTGACAATGTCTCCTTTTGATGCACGACTCCCAAGTATGTGACTAACCAATTGCGCCGATCCCAGTACGTGACTTCAATCACCAACTAGAGAAGGTTGTTGGTTACAAAGTTTTTCAGCTCATCCCAATGATGAAGATCAAGAAGATACTTGGTCACAAAACCCTATGGTGCACAAACACAGCAACTTCTTCAAGAACGATGAACTAGAGCAAATTCTGTCTCCGGTCACAATTTGCTTGAACAAACTTTGCTCAACACTTGTGCAACTTGTGAACACTTTGACAGCCCTTAAAATAATCCATTTATATGTCTAGCGTTGTGAGAAAAGAAAGCCCAAACACATAAAACCAGATTGGAGTCAAAACAAAATTGGAATTTTGTTTTTCATAAAGCTCGACAGATACCTGTCTATCGAGATGTTGTCGAGCAGCTGTCGTGCCATGGGGTTGGAACACCTTCTTAAGCTCGATGGATAGCTAGCTGTCGAGTTTTAATGACAGACACTTCTTTAGCTTGTTTCTTAGACAGACTTGCATGTCTTCAACACTTAATCTTGAAATACAGTTTCTTGAAGTATTAAACACATCTTAAATCTACCCAAATACAAGTAAAGTGCATTTTGTCAAAGGATTAGCCAATCACATAAAATAGTGACATATGTTCCTAACAAGTGAATCACATATGCCCTAATAATCTCCCCCTTTAGCAATCCGTGACAAAAGCACAACAAACAAATGAGATATGAGAGAAGTCATAAATCACTCAACTTATATTCACTTGTTGAATACAATAAAATCTATCCTAATACAAACTCTTGAAAAACTTTGCAAGAAGAGACTTTATGGCAAGTAGACTTTGACAACATGTATTTCTGAAACATTTTAAACAAAACTCATCAAGGCATCTTTGTGTGAAATAAAAATAATAGATTGCATACAAGTAAAAAGAACCATGTGTATAAAGGAAGAAAAGAAACAACACATGCAAGAATAGGTGAAAGAAACATACATCATCATATAAAGAAAATAAGTACAATGTATGTCAATAATGGTCACAAGACCCATGTACAAGAATAAATGTATCTAAAATAGAAAAAAGAAAAAAATACATGTAATCCTCACTACATCCCTCAAAAATATCAACACTCCCCCTAAGAAAATGTCTTATACTAACTCTCTCCCTAAGAATGACTACTCTCATATCCTAAAACTACTCCCCCTTTTTGTCACAAGTGACAAAGGGTAAGAGTGTCAAGTAGACATCTCATCGATAGAGCTAGCATCTCCATCATCATCATCAGAAGCATCATCGTCATCACCATCATCATCATCCTCATCCTTAGAATCGGAAGCCACTGGAGGAGGTTAAGGAGACACCTTAGGAGCAAAGCCACCCATGGCCGCTTATCATCGTGCAATACGACCGACACGAACGTTCACCTGATACAGCTCTATAGAGAGTGTATCAAGGCGAGCATCCATGCGCTGCAGCTGTGCCATGATGTCCCCTAGTGTCACATCGCTCGAAGAAGAGGAGGCAGCGGATGTGGATGAAACAGATCGAGATGGAGCCGAAAGGGAGGGAGGAGCTGCTGAATCTAATTGCCGTGACCTAAACTGCGCCTTGCTATGTTTAATGGTAGCGGCGTCTATGGCACACATGACAGAAAAATGGTCGGAAGAGGGAAAAGGAATAGAAAAGTGGCATAAAATCCGCGTGATAGCCGAAGGGAAAAAAAGCTCATCACAGGTAGCCGTATCCCTATACACATCTATAATGGAAAGAATAAAATGTGAAGGAAAATCTATAGTGAGGTGCTCTAACAAAGAAAGCAAAAATTGAGCACGAGGCTCTGTGATAGAGTTATAGTGAGAGAGTGGGTGCAAAACAAAAGTCATCACCATGTTAATAAATCTAGAACCTTTAGCAAAGGCCTTACATGGTGTAAACTGACAATCACCCCAATCAGACGGGCGCTCGCAGAAAGTAGAGATCATCTAGTCTTTGGACACAGTCCTCAGACGATCACATCCGGGGTAGTCAGGATGCTCTACTCGTGGAACATGGAGCATATCCGCAACAAACTGCGGTGTGACACAAATGCGCGTACCACGAACGCGAGTAGAAAAGTGAGGTACTGAAGAATCAATTCCATGCATGTTGGAGTAAAACTCTTGAATTAGCACGGAAGGACATGTGACTAGGACGTCACACAGTGACTTCTAACCCCGACTGTGAATGACATCGGGTAGGTCAGTGTCGGCAAAGTATGCCCAAATGACTCGGCGTTTCGAATGAACACCTCATCAAGAAAAGTTCTCTGAGAAGTCCTTTCGGGCATCCTCATCACGGAATCGAATAGAAGAAGGGGTAGGATCAGAAGATGAAAGGTTCTGGGATGGAGCAGATTTACATTTTGGTGCCATAGACACGACTAACGTAAACAAGAGAGAGAGGGGGAAGAAAGAGACAATTAGAAAAGCTCCAAACAGTTCAAATATAGCAAGTATATTGAAAAAAGAGTACGTATGCATGAGGAATGCATGAACATGTGACATGCAAAAGAAATTGCATCATAGGCACAGCCCAATCCAAACCTACCAGTACACAAGCAGTTCAACATATATAACACACAACTAAATGCATGAAAATATAGTTATAATGCACATGGAATGCAATGCATGAAGTTTTTAAGATTGAATCTTCAAAACCCATCCAAAAATTGCAGAAAAACCTCTTTGATTTTGAAAAACTCCAAATTTTGCAAAAAATCCCAAAAACTTAGGTTTCAAAGAATGAAATGCATGAAAATGAGAGAATCAAAGCTTACCAAGTGAAGAAAAACTAGATTAATCTCGAAAAAATGCTTGAGGAAGAGGTTAGAAGTGAAAGAGAGAGTGTTTGGGAGATGAACAGGTGCGGACAGATTGAGAGAGATCGAGGAAATGAGAACCGGATCGCGAAGAACATATATATAGATCCTCAGTAATTCTCGACAGATAAAGGTGTCGAGAGGTGTCGAGACATCTGTCGAGGAAGGTGTTAAGAAAAACAACGTTGATAGATGCAGTTGTCGAGAAGGTGTCGATGAACAAAGCAAAGACACAAGAAGAAAAGCTCGATCGATCAGCTGTTGAGAAGCTATCAATGATCCAGGAACTTTTCGATCGATCCACCTAGCTGTCGAGGATCTGTCGAGATTGTGATAAGAAAAAGCTTAAGAGCTTGACAGATAGCCAGGTGTCGAGCAGCTATCGAGGAGGTGTCGAGATTGCTTAAAAATCGTTTTTCAAGAAGGGAAAAACACAGATATGAATGCAATCAAGCATGCAACTCAACCAAGGATCCAATTAACATTTTAAGCTCTTAAAATCATCTCTCAACAACAATTTTAAGTACAATGATCCCACACACACACACACACACACACTAAACACGTCTAACCAATTTTATATTTAAAAAAAAAAGAGTTAAGACAGTTTAGTGAGCATACATTAACATATGTAAAACCTTGTGATGACCAAATCACATTGTACCTGCACATGTATTAAGAGTAGCAAAGAATAATGCGTGTTGTATGTAAAAAACATCGTAAGATTGCAAATATGTCAATATGTTATGACAATTTGAGATATGAGAAAATCACTTTAACTCACATACAATCATAAATGTTTGATAGAGACTATCACCTTCAAGGTACAACCTATAACTCCCACATCTCCTAGAATACACTCTTGCAATCATATTTAAAGCATTTGATCTTTTTGCTTTTTATTTTCTTTGCATATTATTCTTTTTAAGCAAATCATGCATGTGCATATAAGAGATAGAAATGAAATACCCAATTATGTTAAGAATTTGACATTCCAATTTTGCTATGCTGAAGCACACAAATGTTATTGACATCATACTTTTGTTATGCCGAAGCATACAGATGTCATTTCATGATTGGCGGGCAACAGTGGTGAGATAGTTATTTATGCCTTTCTCTTAGAATTTTCTAGTCCTTCCCGTCAAAAAGAATGATACGAGTGTTAAGTACAAGAGATAACTTAATCTTACTCATCACAAACAAGAGCCACAAACCTCACTTGCTTAGTTGTGCATAGAGATGCTCATCTAAGCTACAAAAGATACAAAATTTAGAAAATTTTGTTTCAATGGTCATCCAAGGTACACAAGTACCAATGTACACAAAACACACACTGTTTTTGTATTTTTCTGATTTTTCAATTTTATTTATTTATTTTTATATCAAAAACAAAATAAACAAAACTAAAAGCAAACAAAAACATGTTAAACAAAACAAAACATAAAACTAGATTGACTCAAAACTTGAAAGCAAAACACACAAGTAATGCTCACACAAAAACAAGAAGAGAGAAAGAGAAAAGTGATAGAATCACTTGGAGCCATTTTCCTTCCACGCCTTAAAAGAACCTTTTCTTTGAGTGAACCCTTGAACTGGCAACGAGGGAGAAGAATTGAAACCGTTCAAGTTTGAAAGGAACATGAGGGCTTTGAGAAGATCTCCAAGGGGAGTAAGAAAGAATTGAAGCTGATTCTGGCTTCCAGATGCTATCATGCCGTTGCTCTGTTGAGTCGTTAACCACTAATAGCAATTTGGTCAAGTATGACCGGCAACTCCACAATGATGACAAAGATGCTGCTTCTTCTATTTAGACTTTTGAGAGTTATCCTTCTTAACCCTTGGGTTTTTAGCTTCCTTCTTATCTTGCTTAGGTGGTGCTCCTAAGATAGATTTACCTTTTGTTTATGTTCGCACTAGCTAAATCAGTTTTAACATCATTGTTCTTAATTTCAACATTATTAGCAGGAGGAACAAAAACAGTAGAACTAGTAGAAGCAATATTAGAAGAAGAGAGACCATACCTTAAACCTGTTCGATCAGAAGTAGATTTCTGAAGACTAAGCATCTCATCAAGCTTTGCACTTGAAGTCCTCTCCAATTAAGCCCTGACTTGAAATAACTCCGCTTCAAGCTTCTTGGTCTTCTCAGCCAAGAAATTGTTCTCGAACCTCAGTGCTCCAATAGTTTGATTAGCCTTATCAAACTTTGTGGAAAGCTCTTCATGATCAAGTTCCATATCACTGAGCTTCTTGGTGGTCAGCCTATAAAGTTTCTCATGTTTCTCAGAAATCTTGTATAATTTCTCATAAGCTATATGGATATCATCTTGATCATCCATTTTCTCAAACTTGGACTCCACCAATTCCTCTTCTTCATCCACATCTTCAACAATCCCATCAGTAAGATTAACAGTGGCAGTGAAGACTTTCAAGATTCCATCATCCTCATTGTCGGAATCATCCTCAAGCTCGGTGTCGCTCAAGGTAGTAGCAAATGCCTTGCTCTTCCCAATGCTCTTGAGATATGTAGGACACTCATGTTTCATGTGACCGAAGCCTTGACACCCAAAACACTTGGGTCCTGCGGGAACAATGTACTGACCGCCATCCTTAGCATCCTTCTTTCCTTTGTCATGGCTCTTGAGCTGAGAAGAATTGGATTGCCTACGGTCCTTGTCGAAGCCCTTCCCATTGGTATTCTTCATAAACTTTTTGAATTGCCTGGTGATGTAGGACTTCATCTTAGAATCTTCATCATCTGAAGACTCATCTGTGTCACTGCTCTTGGCCTTCAGTGCCATGCTCTTGCCTTTACCCGATTTGCCAATTCTAGTTAACCCTAGCCCGTAGGTTTGTAGATTGCCAACTAGCTTTGTCAAAGGAATCTTGTCAATATCCTTTGATTCCTCGATCGCCGTGATCTTTGCATGGAATCTTTTGGGTAGAGATCTGAGCCCTTCTCTCACAATCTTAGATTCAAGAATGGTTTCCCCAAGATTGAAGGCAGAGTTCACTATGTCCTTGAACTTGGCATAGAACTCATCAAATGACTCATCCTCCTCCATTTTAATCTCTTTGAAACTTGTAGTGAGCCTCTATAATTTCAAATCCTTGACAGCCTTGGTTCCCTCATAGGTTGTTTAGAGGATGATCCATACTTCCTTTGCAGTTTTAGTGAAGGATATCTTCTTGAATTCCTCATTAGTGACTACACTAAACAAAGCATTCAATGTCCTGCTGTTAAAGTTTGCCGCCTTGATCTTGGCTTCATCCCAGTCAGCCGACGCTTCCTTTAGCTTGGTCCAGCCAATCTCTACAGCTTGCCACACCTTCTCGTCTAGAGATTGCAAGAAAGTTTTCATGCGTACTTTCCAGTATGCATAGTTAGTGCCATCAAATAAAGAAGGTATAATTAATGACTGTTCTCTATCCATGACAAATAAGGGTCAATGGATCAAACACAACAAAGATTAACCCTAATCAGAGTGTGCCTACTCTGATACCACTTGATAGGCCAAAAACGAATTAACCCCTTGTGACAAATTAACCAATTAATTTAGCCAAGTTAATTAATTAACGAATGGGGAAAACCAACACTGCAAAAACCCCACCGGGTGATTTTTAGGTCACCACTCCCGAAATTCTATTATTATCACAACAAGCGGTTACAAGTAAAAGAATCTCAGTACCTTATACTAACCTATAGTTGAACTCTTACCCCAATACCCAATTGGACTTGTTCTGTAGTAACAATTTCTCCTTTTGATGCATGGCTCCCAAGTACGTGACTAACCAATTGCGCGGATCCCAGTATGCAACTTCAATCACCAACTAGAGAAGGTTGTTGGCTGTATAGTTCTTCAGTTCATCCTAACGATGAAGATCAAGAAGATGCGTGGTCACAAAACCCTATGGTGCTTAAACACAACAACTTCTTCAAGAACGATGAACTAAGGCAAATTCTGTCTCCGGTTACAATTTGCTTGAACAAACTTTGCTCAACACTTGTGCAACTTGTGAACACTTTGACGACCCTTAAAGTAATCCTTTTATATGTCTCGGGTTGTGAGAAAAGAAAGCCCAAACACATAAAACCAAATTGGAGTCAAAACAAAATTGGAATTCTGTTTTTTATAAAACTCGACAAATACCTGTCTGTCGAGATGCTGTCGAACAGCTGTCGAGCCACGAGGCTGGAACAGCTTCTTAAGCTCGATGGATAGTTAACTGTCGAGCTTTAATGATAGGCACTTCTTTAGCTTGTTTCTTGGACAGACTTGCATGTCTTTAATACTTGATCTTGAAACACAGTTTCTTGAAGTATTAAACACATCCTAGATCTACCCAAATGCAAGTAAAGTGCGTTTTGTCAAAAGATTAGCCAATTACATAAAATAGTGACATATGTTCCTAACAAGTGAATCACATATGTCCTAACACCTTAGAAAATCTTCTTTCATAATAAAAAAATTCTTTATGAAAAATTTTGGTTGAGGATTTTCATAAATTGAGATATCTTCATTAAAGGTAGGTAATATTGCATCACTAGCAATGACTTCTAAAATATTTGTATTTATTTTTGGAAAACTAATTAGTTGCAAAAGGCAAAATAACTTTATAAACTATCACCTCATAACTATAGGCACAGGTGATACACAATGTTAACTTACAACTGATAACAAAAAAAAATTCTAATAAACAGTCTATAATAACTAAAAATCATACTCGGAAAAAAAGAAGTTAAAAGCATATAAAACTGTTAACCAACTGTGTAATACCGTGAAAGATGCCTATCAAATGGAAGCTTCCTTAAAGCAGTGGTTGTCAGAGACTCCATAAATTTGATCACCTCCAGGCCACCTAATTTTAAAAAGGAAAAAAAAAAAATTCCAAAGACACGCAGTATTATTATAGGCATTGCAATCACAATTAAAACTTAGTGGCAAATCTAGCTGAAGCTGGAAAAACCATGAAAGATTATGGTTGGAAGAGAAGCTGAAAGATGTTTTACACTCCCTCCAAATGCTCCTTGAAAATCCGGTCGAATGCATGGCAAAGTTCCAAGATAGTGTACAAATGGTCCTAAAACATCACACCTCAGTTAAGGAGAGCACAAATAGCATCTTCTTTACACACAAAAAAAATTAAATAATAATTTACAACAGCTTCAAGCCACTCACGCCAGCATCAACGGCAATAGGTCTACCATGATGATCCATCTCCGACTCAAGTTCCTCAATGCTTTTATTAATTAGAGATGTTATACTTGAAATCTGAGCCCAAATTATAGACTCCAAGTGCTAGAATCAAGATCACAACATCAGTTTAATATCCTATACAAACATCATCTTAATTTGCAAGAAAGATGCACAAGAAAAAACCTTTGAGAGAAGTTTTGCAAGACACTCTGAACCCATTTTACTGGCCAAGTGTCCAGAGTCATCCAGAGTCAGGACTGGTTGCAAAGTACTCCCACTCCTTGCACCTCGCAACTGATATGTCAACATTTTTATTGATGTCAGCCTGGGAACAGTTAAAAATTCCAACCCAAGGATGATGCAAATGATACGACCTTCCTTCAATAACCTGAGAGCATATAAAGTATGTAAGAGGCAAAGAAAATAAACATATTAGGACATTTATATTTTTCAAAGAAATTTTGAACCAAGAAAATGCACAGGAAATGCAGCAAAATTAAAATGTTATAGCAAAGTTTTAACGAACATTTCTCAAGAAAGGGGAAAAATGTATACGCTAAAAAACGGTTCTACTCTGAATACAATTCAACCCAATGAAATGTTAACCCTAATCACTTTGAGAGTTAAATGCAAATAAATTAGATAATAATTAAAAGTTAAGCTATACCTGATCAACAAAGTCCATTTATAAAGGTGGGGTTATTCACACAAACAAAGAGACAAAGGGAGTAGAGAGAGATCTTACATCCAATGCATTAGTTCCTTTGTCCATCAAATCCAACTTTGTCAACACACCAAATGTCCTCTCTCCTGTGCAATTTACATACATGATTCATAAGGGAAACTGGGAAAGCTAAACAAAGCAACAAGTCAAGAGTTCTGCAAAAAGAGCATAAACATACCCGTAACATCCACTTCCCTAGCAAGTTCGATAGCATCTGATGTCGCAACATCTTGGTTGGCCGAAGATATTGCGAGTATGATACAATTAGGCTGCAAAAACCAGAGGACAGAAAATTAACTCGAGACAATAACAGAAGGCATTGGGCTCTAATTGAGGACAGAAAGGCTTGCCTGGAGGGGGAGAGAGAGAATGAGAGAGAAGGGAAAACTATTAAAAAATTCGGCAGATAAAAACAAATTGCAGAACAAGGATCCAAAGAAGAAACAATTAGTTTTATTGTACATCATGCAACAATTATAGTTGAGACAATCCAAGAATTTGTTATTCGGCGACTCCAGGATTTTTTTTCAGGGTGTTCCTTAAGAATTTCTAATTTAAAGTCAACACGAATTCGCTTAATAGATGAAGATGAATTTTGCACAGGAGATAAATCTTGGATACGTGGTTTTTTTATCAAATACTTGTTCATAATTCTAGCAAAAGAATAAACAATAAACTATAAGTTCATTTGAAATATTAATAAAATTATTAATTATTATTGTTTAATTGTTTCATTAATTTGTTTGTCTTTTATAAACTATAATCTGTTATATTGTTATTTCATTAATTATAAAATTATTATTTGTTGTTTAGCCTAATATAGTAACATAATTTAATTTATTTATCTTTTATAATGTATTGATTAATTAAATTATTAATTATTTTTTATTAGTTGCTTCCTCCAATTAATTATTGGTTAATTAAATAATTATTTATTAGATATACTGCTGCACTAGCACACACCCACAGACCCATGTGCATTTACCCCGACCCCATGCCCCCATCCACCCCCCAATTCCAATGCCCCATGGCCCCAATCACAAGACTAAAACCAATCAAATAAAGCCAATTAATTGTATCTCACTAAAAGCACAACACCAACACTAACACTAAAAGTCAATTAATTTATCTCACCAACACCACACCAACACAGTGCAAATATTAATAAATACACCATCGGATAACTCCAAAAATAGGGCAAAACTTAATAAAAATTTATAAAGAAATTTATAAAGTAAACTAAGCAAAAGGCAAAACAACAGGCAAATGACCATCACATTTCAAAGTCTTAGAGAGAGAGAGAGTCTTAGTCACACCTGTGTACAACTCCTCCTCCGACAGATCAGAGAAAGGAGTGACTCTGTCTCCGTGGACCACCGTGGGGTCCAGCACTTAGTGAGATCTGGCGATCTCCTTTTCCGTCCATTCCGTTGGTCGTCTCAAGGGAAAAAGCGAGTGACCCAAGGCCAACCGCAACGTATCCCAGTCGTCCATCGTCATCCACGCCAAGCGTGCTGCCTCTGAAGCCGCCGTCATGTCCAAGAAGCTCCTCCGTAGCACTAGCAAGGCGGTGTGGATCGCCGACACCACCTTCCTGATCCTGGCTGTGCCACTCATCATTAAGATGGACCGTGACCAACAACTCACAGAAATTGAGCTCCAAAATGCCAGCCTCCTCGGCACCGCTCCCACTCCCAAGTGAGTGTGACACAGAGGGAGACCCTTTTGCTTCTTTCTTTTTCAATTTGGGTTTTCGAAAAGTTCCAGATTTTTTTTAGAGATAGAGACAGAGAGAGAGTTTTTAATTTGGGTTCTGTTTGAGGCCTGATCTGATTTCAGTATATTAGGTTTAGGGTTTTTTTTTTTTTTTTTTTTTTTTTTTTTTTAGAATCCATGGGTTATTGGGTTTGCTACCATCTGTTGGGCTTGTCGTGTGCTTGATGTTGGGCTTGCCGTCCGTTGCCTTCTTTTTGAGAATCTGTGGGCTTGTATCTTGTTCTGTTACAATTTTTTTTGGGCTTGAAAGTAGAACAAATAAAAAAAAAATTTATTGAGGGTGTTCCTAAATTTTTTACTGAGGGTGTTCCTAATTTTTTTTTTTAAAGGATAAGCAAATAAAAAATATTTAATTAATATGTATAATTTTTTTTTTCCAAGTTCAGGGTGTTCCTGGGAACACCCTGAACATAACGTGGCGTCGCCATTGTTCATTATTATCCCCTCACCCATACATATACGGTTCTTTTAAGCATAAAAATGTAAAAAGCTTATAGAATAAGATCACAAATCCAGAGTGCGATAGCTACATGATATATAAACAATGTTGATAGATCAAGAACTGCTCATTCTGATAATCAAATCCTACATGAACATAACAACGATCCAAAACATGTGACAATCATAAATATAATTAAGACTAAGTTACAAATTACACCCATTGACCTAGTTTCAATTTAGTCCTTTATGTTTCAATTTTTTTTTTCTCGTTTCAGTCCTTTAAATTCCATTTGTTTCCATCATAGTCCTTCCATCCACTTACGGTGAATCTTCACCACTAAGGTTGCATTTGGTATTGGTTGAAAAATGCCATTTTCTTTTACAATTTAGCTTATTTTTGCTACTATTTATGGGTTTTATTACACTTTTTGATAGTATTCATAGGTTCCAGTATACTATTTCAGCTAGTGTTTAGCTTTATCTACAGTATTTTTAGCAAAAAGTTTTTAGTTTTAGCTAAATAAGCTGTTCTCAAGCAGACACTAAGGTTACGTTTGGGATTAGAGTTTAAAGTCAGCTTATTTTTGTTACTATTCTGCTTATTTTTGCTACTATTCATAAGTTCCACTGCATTTTTTGGTACTATTCATGAGTCCCACTCAAAAGCAGCCCAACATAATTTGGGCCTAAGGTGAAAAATTTATGCGGGGCCTTGAATATGCAAATATTAATTAAACAAAATTATTTAATTTTAATCAAATCAAGGTTAATTTGGTACATTAAATACATAATTTTATGAATGATATCAACTAAACTAATGTTAATTTCATATAGAGAATTGAATATCATAGTTGAACCATAAATATTAATAAAATAAAAATAGAAATATACTACGATTAAAAAAGATACTTTATTTTGGATATATGACGATGCATAGTTAAGTAAAGTTGTAATTTAATTTTTAATATTATATCTTGTTTTTGAGAGAGAGAGAAATGTAGATATTATTTGGTGTGAGGCTTTGTAAGATATCAGTTTACAAAAATGAAAGTCTCAACTCTCAAACTATTAGGGGAGATTAATATATAATTGACGATTTAACACATTCGCAATTTTTTTTTTTTGAAACATTTTAGGGTTTAATTGGCTTAGGGTTCAATTGTTCTCGTACTTTTAGAGTCTTAATAAAAATGAAAAGGAAAAATGCACTAAAAGCAATATAAAATGTTCAAAATATAATGTGACATTGACTCTCAATGATGAACTTCATCAATTTAACTAATGAATGTTTGAATCACTTTTTTTTGTAATTAGTAGCATAGCAATTTGTAAGTCGTAAGTCAATAGTAAAATTTGTAATATTCTTAACATCACTAATAAAAGAAAACGCACAACCTTTAAAAAATATATATAATTTTATAAAAATTTGGCCTTTAACCATGGGAAGTGGGGTCTTTTTCCCTAAGGGAATTTTTTATTTGATGGGGCCTTAGGCCTAGGCCTAAATTACCTAGGCCTTGGGCCGGCCAAAGTCCCACTAAACTATTTTTGCTAGCTAAATTTTACCTTGATTAACAGTACTTTTAGCAAAAAGTTAGTTAAATAAGCTGTTCTCAAATAGACCCTAAGTTTACCAAAACAACATCATTTTGGAAAGTTTAAATAAATAAACTAAAACCAACAAGAGATTGGAACTAGACAATAAGACCAGCACCTATATGGGAGGAATTGCTTGTTGAGCTAGAGTTCATTAGCTGAAAACAGATTAAAGTTAAAGGGTAGGAATGGAGAAAAATAATGAAATATAGAGGATTGAATTAAAAAAAAAGGGTCAAATTTAAAGTGTGTAATTTGTAGTTTTGCCTATAACAATCATGTTTTCAAATGAACCTATCAATATGGCACTAAGTGTTCCTTAAGATGTGCCTAAGAAATCAGCAAAATATGCTTAGTGTCCAATGGGATTCATTAATATCTCAAAAACTACTTTCACTGATACCCATGAAGTTCCATTGTTCATGATGTCACGGAAAAATTAGACCTCAATATATGAAGCACCATATTCTCATATTTAATAAAATTGACTTTGTTAAATTGGAGGGAAAAGGGGGGAATTGTTACCGGCTAGGGTTCTTAAAAGAATGAAAAGGGTAGAGTAAACTGTGGCACTGAAAAGATCACCAAAATGAAAGGGTCTTCCACTCATTAGTCATTACACATTGATGTACCCTTTTTGAGGGGGGAAAGTCCCATTACCTTCTCAAAATAAGTTCGAACCATATTTTCAATATCTTCAACAATACTATCAGGTTGTCCCTCTGGAAAGAGGAAAAAAAGGAACAACTATCTTAGTTAATGAATGGAAAATAATCATTATATAATCTAGAAGTTTAATCAAGTACAGAACATACCAACAGCAACTTTTGCTAAACCCGGTAGATCAATCAGGGATAAGTTGACAACTGCCAAATGAAGGAAAACAAGAATAAGTGTTAAAAAATATATTAAAACATGGGGAATAGAATTATATCAACTATTCATTCAAACTTCATGCCATGCAACATTACCCAGTATAAGACATTAGGAGCAAATGAAATTTAAGTGCAAGCAAGAAACACATCAAATACGTGAAAATAATGTCCCGGGTATTATAACCAATAGTTATTCTTTAGAGATCACACACAATACTCAGGATTGCACCAATGCAAATCTTTAGAAATCACACACTCCTCAAAACCCACAGAAACCAATTTGTTGTCTATCTTTCTTTCCCATCTAACTTTTTTTTTTCTTCCTTTCCTTTAATAAATGCAAAATACACCATGCACATGGGAGCCAATGACGAAGAAACCATTAAATGATTTTGTTAAATGATATCGTCCGTTTGGATATAATTGAAAACTGAAAACTAAAAACGGAAAAACACTATAGTAAAATAATTTTTAAATGTGTGAATAATACCGTAGGACCCATTTTTAATGAAAAAATTGTTGAAAAGTGAAATTTGTGGGTTCGTAAACAGTGCACACCGTGCACTATTCACAGGAAAAGTCAAACATTTTGGCTCAAAAAAAAAAAAAAAAAGCTAAAATGCAAAACATGCGTTTGCATCAGCTTCCCAAACGCACACCTAATCTGCAAAGAGAAGCTAAATAGTGAGATTTCACAATTCAAACTACTGCTAAACATCCTTACTCAAGTGACAAATACATATATACAATGTTTCTTCTCAAGCAACTATTGCAGAGACTAGTTGTTTTTCATGCATAAGATAATATTTATACACATTAGTGCATTTTGCATCAGCTTTTTGGATTGTTAGGGAGAAGTAAACATCTAATTTTTCAGTCAAACTATAACTTCTTTTCAGATTAAAATTATGCCAAGGCAATTAACTAATATTGAAGGAAAAAAAATACTGGCTGTGCTTAAAATTGCAAAGAATTGGTATCACACAAGCATCATAAAATGTCATGCATACAAACAAATTAAGATTATATTGCAAAAAGCATGGCTTTTCCAGATGAAGCAAAACATATTCTGCGGAAGTATATCTAGCACTGGTGATTATGTTGTAGGACCGTTAAGAAATTCAATACTATACTAGGTTTCTTGATAAATCCTTGAATAAGGATTGATGTTTAAGAGTTTAGGTTAGAAAAGAATGGATGTTGACAACTGTTTCGGGGCTGAAACAGGGAATAAACAAAAATAAAAATAAAAATAACATAAATAAAACACTACGAATCATGCCTAGGTCTTACTAAGCATCACACCTAGAGTTCCTTGGCATCACACAAACAAAGCTTAAAATAAGCTAGTGAATTTTGTTAATCAATCATTATATTCTGAAATAGCACGACTACAAAAAGGCTATTGTTATCCTTTTCCTAGTAAAACTTTGACTCTAAATAACCAATTCCTAGAATAAATAGGAATATTAATAATAATTAAATAAAAGATTTAATAATACGTAAACATAAAATAAGACTCATAGGCCTTTGGTATGGCCAAGGATAGCACATTCCAGATTTCTTGAAATTACTAAATTACCCTTATTCTAATAGAACTTAATTAACACTGATCCAGCAGCTTCTCAACCTAAAAGATGCAATATTAATAACTAAAATAACTTATCAAAGATGCTAAGGTCCAACATCAAAACTAGACCACAATTCTTGAATTTTTGTATATTTAATCTTCTTTTTCCTTAAGCCCTTCCTTATCCTCGCCAGATTAATACAACATAGCATAACTTGCCACAAATGACAAATGAAAATCATATATGCAGTCTGAATGGAGCAATAATTGCAACTAAAACTCCCAAAGACATTTTAAAAAGAAAGTAACCCAAAATAACGTGTCTAATAAATTTGAAAGAAAAGTAATAAGGAGAAATCTTTTTGTCTAGGAACAGGAGAAATCTGTTTTGAAATTTGGAGCACAGATACTAAGATGGATAGGAACAGGAGAAATCTGTTTTGTCTTCCCGGTTATTCTATCAGTCTCATCCTGAATCTCCTTGCAAACAAGGGCTGTACGGAAAACTCAGAAGGCAAAATATTAGCTCCAACATCATTTTCCTCTTAGATATAGAAGGTAATAAACAATGTCAAAGAAATCTTTATACATTAAAGAATGTTGATACTAGCAAGTCAAGGAGGAGAAGTCTAAACTCATGCCAATCCCCACAGTAGGCAAAAGTAAATTTGAATAGGCAATCAAGTTGAAAATAATTCTGGAAATCCTTACAAAATAATGTGCTTTAAACTATAAAGGTTTTTTTTATTGGTAATTTACAAGCACCTAGTGGGTTTTGAACCCATGACCTCATCCTCCATCCATTTTTATGAGAGATGGAAATGCCGTTTAAGCTAGAGCACATTGGCATGTTTTAAAATATTAAATTAAGCATTAGACAAAGCCTGAAAAACTAAAAAACTAAAAAGGTTATCTAGTCTGGTCACAAATTATGCGACCAAATATATACAAGGTCCTTAAGGAAGAAACTATGATTAAAGCCCAACATTGTGATAAATTCTTTTTTCTTTTTTTTTTCCTTTTTTGATGAATTACTTATCCATCCCATTTTCTAAAGTCTTTTCAATCTCAAGGAATAAAAGACAAAACCAGATATAAATTATAATTGCTAGAATAGACTAGATTACCCTTTGCCTCCAGGCATGGCTTATGAAAGGTAAGCAAATTTTGACCGACAGTATCTTTATAAAATCTTAAAACAGAGTACTTAGTCTACCACGGAACACATGGAAAGCAGTGCTTCAATATTTAGCATGCAACACAACCATTGACTAGGTATAAGTAAAATACCAAACCAGTTTCATTAAACATATTACCCAAAATTGGAGCTGAATCCCACAAAACCTTATTCAAAAGATAAATTTCCTCTATAAAAATACCCTTGGCAACCTGTGTTGGACCACTATTTTTTTCTCTTTCTTTTTAAAGAAAATCACATTCCTTGATTTGGGAGTCACTTGACAGCTTCAGCATAAAGTAACCCCATATTAACAGAGGCAAGCATAACAGCTGGACAATAATTTCTAGAGTAAGAAAGTCCAGCTCAGACTATAGTTCCTTTCAAAACAAACAGGTCAGAGTAAACCCATTGAAAAATAAAACATGTTCATTCTATCTAAGTCGCTAATAAAAAGTTGAGCTTCAAATAGAGGCTTTTAAGTATTAACCCAGTTGATAGTAGGCAGGGTAACCCTAAATTCCCATAAACAGGACATGTCAATAATGCTTTAAAAACTTCAAATACCAGCTAGAATTCAACAAAATTTCCAAATTCACTAATGAAGACCAAATGCTTATTTTTCATAAAGATGCTAATACTAAGAGTGTGTTTGGATACCACTTATTTACTGAAAACTGAAAATACTGTAACAAAATAATTTTTAAATGTGTGAATAGTGCTGTGGGACCCAAATTTATATTGAAATTTGTGTTTGAATGACTTTTGTGGGCCCGTGAACGGTGCCATGGGACCCACATGATTTTAGCAAAACGCACAAATGTTGGCTTGGAATGCTTCCTAGACACACACATCCTATCCAATTTTTTTTTAAAAAAAATAATAATCTATATTTATATAATGTATATTAAGAGAATTCAGAAAATTAGTTATTACTTTAAATGAATGGGTTTTGGACCTTGAACAATCCATTCAAGTCCCGCGTAATTGAATTCATTACTTGTGAAACCTAAATTGACTAAATATAAATCAAAGCTTAGGTTATTTATTTATTTAATCCCTTTAGCCTTATTGTCATCATTACACAAAGCACACCTCAATCTATTAGAGCATCTCAATCCAATAGGTTTTCTAAAATCAATTTTGGAGAGTAAACACACAAAAAACAGCCTCTCTAACTCTAAAGTCTTTTTTAGAGTTGCTACAAGAGCTCTCGTGAAGAAGAGAGCACTGTAGTAATTACTGTAGCAACTCTAAACATTATTATTCCCTAAATAATCACCCAGTTGAATAAAAAATGATTTTTTCCCCTTTCCTCCATTTCTCTTTTTCCTCACTCTCTTTCTCTCTTCTTTATCTCAACGGCTACAAAACGCAGAATACAATCCAAACACAAAAACAATTTTTCTCATAAACCAAATGAAATCAGAACAATAAAAAGGAAAAAAAAAAAAAAAAAAAAAAAAAAAAAAGAGGGAGACCCATCTGGTTTTTGTTCTCCATCGGCTTTCTCTCTCAAATGAAATTTTTCATATTATGAACTTTGGTCTGTGATGGTCTGTGGAGTTATAAATTATGCAAGAGGTATGTGGTGAGAAATTAACCATGTACTGTCACGAGTACAAGAAGTAGAAAAACAAGAATAAAAGTGAAGTGTTTTGGAGTTGTTAGGACATATGTGATTCACTTGTTAGAAACATATGTCACTATTTTATGTGACTAATCCTTTGACAAAACGCATTTTACTTGTATTTGGATAGATCTAGGATGTGGTTAATATTTCAAGAAACCTTGTTTCAAGATCAAGTGTTAAAACCATGCAAGTCCGTCCAAAATTCAAGTGCAAAAAGTGTTGTTCATTAAAGCTCGACAACTAGCCATCTATCGAGCCTTGAAGAGCCGTTGAAGCCCGTAGCTTGATAGTAGCTTGACAAATAGGTATCTGTCGAGGTTTATGAAAAACAGAATTTTAGTTCTGTTTTGACTCCAATCCGTGATTGTATGTTTGAGTTTTCTTTTCTCACAACCTTAAACATATAAAATGATTATTTTAAGGACCGTCAAAGGTGGAACAAGTTGCACAAGTGTGGAACAAGTTGCACAAGTGTTGAGCAAAATTTGTTCAAGCAAAGTTTATTCAAGCAAATTGTGACCGGAGACAAAATTTGTCCTAGTTCATCTTTCTTGTGAAGAAGCTGTTGTGTTTGTGCACTGTAGGGTTTTGTAACCAAGGAGCTTCTCGATCTTCATCGTCTAGATGAACTAAAGAACTTTGCAACCAACAACCTTCTCTAGTTGGTGATTGGAGTCACGTACTGGGATCCGCGCAATTAGTTAGTCACGTACTGGGAGCCGTGCATTACAAGGAGAGATTGTCACTACAGAACAAGTCCAATTGGGTATTGGGGTAAGGGTTCAACTGTAGGTTGGTATAAGGTACTGAGATTCCTTTACTTGTAACTGCTTATTGTGATAACAGTGGATTCCTAGAAATGGTGACCTTAAAATCACTCGATGGGGTTTTTGCTGTGTTGGTTTTCCCCATTCGTAAACAAATCACTGTGTCAATTTATTTTCCGCTGCATACTTAGTTTATTGGTGATTGTTTGTACTACCATGCATTTGCATGTTAATCTGATTAATTAATAAACTTGGCTAATTAATCAATTAATTCATCACAAGGGGTTAATTCGTTTTTGGCCTATCAGGAGTGAAGTAGAAAAATAAAAACAAAAGTGAAAAAGTTGAAGATAAAGAGGAGAGTGGGTATTAGTGTGTGGAGGAGAAAAAAGAAGAAGAAACAACGTATGGATGAAAAATAAAACAAAGAAAAAGAAATCAAAATTGAGAAATGTTACCACAATATTTTCACAATAAATTTTAAGTGATTGATTGTTATTAGCTAATATTGGTGAGTAAAAAAATAATTTCAGTAGTGAATTCAAATTAAAACTAGTAACAACTTACAACATATAATTCTTTCGTCAAATTATTATAAAAATATTATAAACTTAACACTTCTCATTAAAATGAGATGATCTTATAGTTCAGTATATCATCGTAACAAGTGGTCACTGATATTTGTTAAAAAACATTATTGAAAAATTTAAAAATATTACTGTTGGAAGGTTAAAAAATATAGAATGAAGATTAAAAAAGATTAAAAAAATAATAAAGAAATAATATTTTAATAACATAGAAAAAAGATAAAATATTTGATAGAAGGTGTATATGAAAAAGAAAATAAGGAAATCATAAAAGTTACTGTTAATTAGAGAGACCGGAGCAGATACTCTTTGCAAGAGAAGGTGAAAGTTTAGAGATAGAGAGAGAATTTTGACGCAGAGAAAGTTTAGGAGTCTGGACTGATTTTCTAGAGAGAGAAGATGAGTTCATTTGAAAAAGTCAAAGTTTTCATTTGCGGGAGGGGGAGGGGGATAGAGAGAGATAGAGATTTCAAGTTTATTATTAAGGAAAAGTAAAAGATTTGAGCTGAATTTTTGGTCTGATTGGTTTATGGTTTGAAATGAGTGCAGAGTTCGGGAAAATCATTGGTGTTGGAGAGTATTGTAGGGCTTGACTTTCTTCCAAGAGGATCAGGTTAGTTCTTTTATGGATTCTCATTCGTGTTTCAAAAAAAAAAAAAAATAATAATAATCGTTTATACATATATATTTTTTTAATTTTCTTTTTCTTTTTTGTTATTTTGCTAATTGTGATGAATTTGTGGTATTTGGACTTGCTTTGACTGTTGCAGGGATTGGCACAGGCGGCCTTTGGTGTTGCAGCTTCACAAGACGGATGAAGGAACGCAAGAGTATGTCGACTTCCTTCACATCCTGAGGAGGAAATTCTCTGATTTTGGTATGTGATCTTTTTCCTCTTTTTGTGAATTACTTGTTTCACATGTGCGATGTCGATTTCAGTTTTGTAAAAATAAGCCGTAGTTGCTCGAAATAAGCTACAAATGGTTCTGTTTTAACTCTTAGCTCCAAGGAGGCAGTGTTACATAATGAATACATAATTGGGCCATAACTATGTTCCATATTATGCGAGAGATAATGTAAGAATATGGATGAGACATAGTAGATAGTTATAGATTAAACTTTTGAAGACATAATTGGGCCTCCATTTACTTACACAATAGTTGGACTCGGCCGGGTCCACTCTATGATAAAAAGGGTAAGTCGTACTGCAAATAAAAATATCAATGGCCGACCCAACGGACTAGCCGACTAGGGAGGGAGTAAAGGAGTGTCTTACTATATATACGGAGTAAAAGGTAGTAGGGATTTCAAAATTAGAGTTTTCAATGACTCAGTCGATAATGTCGAATTCGAGTGCGAAGTGGAGGTGGGGGCGGAGATGGAGAAGTTGCAGATTAAGGTTAAGCTCCAATAATAATTTACCTTCATTACCGGAAGAGTTGTTGGAAGAGATCCTGGTAAGGCTTCCAGTTAAATCGCTATTACGTTTCAGGTGCGTTCAAAAGTCATGGTCTACTCTTGTCCAAAACCCAACTTTCATTGCCAAACACCTCCGCCACCATCAAACCAAAACAAAAAATCCAAGTATTTTGGTCGAGGGCCTCGACAAAATTGAGGATCTTCAATACCTCCTGCAATCTCATCCTGATGAAGGAGGAGGAGTCCGCGTTTTGGACTTCAAGGGGGACAGCATGGGTCGCTTGCTCACAGTTTATACCAAGATGTTTGCTTGCATCAACGGCATTATTTGCATTGCTGGTATATTGAGAGGCCACTATGGCTTTATCTTATGGAATCCAGCTATCAGAAAAGGTAAAATTATTCCCTATACCCAATCTCCTAATTGTCCTCCTGATGCTCTATCAGGATTATATTTTGCATTTGGCTTTGATCAAAATTCTAATGACTACAAGGTGGTTCGAGTTGTCGAACATAAGAAGAAATCTGCGGAAAATTCAATCACACGCTACTGCAATGCTTTTTATGTTTACTCCCTAAGGGCTGAGTGCTGGACCCAAATATTTGGCACCCCTATTCATCATAACAACATTAAGCTGCATTCTTGTTGTAATGAAATATACTTTAATGGAGTTCATCATTGGATTGGTTTCCTCAACAGCGAACCCGGGGATAGTTATGATCATCACATAATTCTGTCCTTTGACATGAGCCATGAGGTTTTTCAAATTATAAGGTTTCCAGATATGTTTTTTCCAAATAAAACTCTTGCTGTATTCAATGATTGCCTTGCTTGTATTGTTTATGGTATCAATGAATACATCGATATATGGGTGATGCGTGAATATGGGGTCGAGGATTCTTGGACCAAACAACTTGTTGTAGGACACCTGTTAGGAATTCAGAGGCCACTACAACTTCTTGGGAATGAGGAGATTCTTCTGGTTGATGAAAATCAGACATTGGTCTTGTATAACATTGGTTCTCAAGAAATTAAGATTCTTCAACGCACGGGGTATCCAAAAATATTCATGCCAAGGCGAGCTATCGTTTATGTGGAGAGTCTTGTTTCATTCACTGGTGGAATTGTGTTTGAGAGTTAATTTTCCTGAGCTCCTAGTTTTTTATATCATTAAATAATTTTTCAGTAAGTTCTGTGTGGCTTAGAGAGGATGACATTGCATCTCATATGGATGGTGTTTTTGTTAATTTATTTAGAGTGAGTGCTAGTTAAGGGTTTGAGTAGGTTATTCTGCAATAACATCTCAGCTATTGTTAGCTTTGTTGTCTACTTGGTCCCGTGAAATTTACAAAGACTTGGTCACTTGAGGGTTTGTATCACTAGGCAATGTGACAAATTAAAATTTCATATATATTGATGGAAACCATATTTATTGGAGGTAGATGACTCTACTGCTAGTTTTTGTGAAATTGTTCATGTTCTTTATTTTTTTTACATACAAATTTAGATGGATAGGTTTTCATGTTCTGTTATTCATCGTGATGTGCTTCTTTTAGCCAAGCCACAGGTTTATGTTTTGTTCAACCTTGTTTCCATGTGTTGTTGCAGCTGTTGGAGTTTTTTGTATTTAGGCGGGAGATTCACCTAATAAATTTTGTGGATATATATATACCAAGAGCATTCTACCACTTTCATGACATTAGTTTTTTCTTCTTCTTAATCCTCTTAACATGATCTCCTTATTATCCTTGTCCATTGCACTCCCAAAACTCCAAAACATGAGGCATTGAAACACTATTACAGGTTGTCCATTGCTCCCAAGACTTCAAATAAGAAATAACCCACTGCTTTCCTTCCTTTCCGTTCTCTTCTTTCTCCTTGGAATTTTATTCCAAACACAAACAACATTTTAGACAATGTCGTATTCTGGAATTTATATTTTAAACTGGCCAACCTACTCTTAGTGTGATCATATCTTTGGGAGTTGTCACCATAGGTTTACTCCAAACGCTTGGCAGCAACTTTAGTGCTGTCAATTAGAATCCCTTCAAAAACTGTGCCAAATCCACCTTCACCAAGCTTCTTCTTGTAATAGAATATCTTGTGGGCATTCCTGGTACATAATCTAAATCATACTCCTCAACTTCATCAAAATCTTTGCTCTTCCAATATGAAAAAACCAAGATCAAAATTAAGGAGAACAGACCAAACAAAGATGCAATTGATCCCAATACTATTACAATCCCATTTCTGTTTTTTGCCTGCTCTGCACTTGGGACATTCTGCACCTTGATGTATGCTGTATACCCATAATAATCACTAATATTGAACATCGTTATCACATTTATAAGTGGAAAAACTTGGGATTTTAAAGAGCAAGCCCCGAAAGAGTAATTTCAATAAGGTTTTTGTAAGAAAATAGCAGCTTTGCAGGAACAATTTTTTAAGCATGCTTGTTTGCAAAACTCTAAATTTACGTTTTGGAGTTCTGCAGCTTCTGTTATTTCAGTAAAGTAAGTATAGTTCTCAAGCTCCAAAAATTGCCAATTTGGGGGAGATTCACAAGAGGGGGAGTAACTAAGGAGCATCCATTGTCAAGCTCCCTGTCTTTCACTTGCTTAAAATAGTCTGTCCCATTTTCGGGTACAGGACAGCTATACTGCCCATTTGTATAAATTCCTTAAGTACTGCAAACCATAGGGTAACCACATATATCTGTGTTGAGAAGATCAGCCACTTCCACTGGAGATCATCTTGGTTCCACTCATACAATCTCTAGTGTCCACTGTCCATCAGGCCCAAATCTCATGTACTGCAATGATAATGCTGATGGAATTTTAAATTGATTACTATTTGGATGTGATTCTGCAGGATCTGTGAAGAAAGCAAAGCTTCCATTCTGAAATTGAATATAGCTTGTATTAGGTAAATTGAAAGAAAAATATTGTTCCGAAGCATTAGACTCTATGAAAGCGAACAACCCCTCCCCAGAGAGGTAAAGCGAAAACAATCTGATATTTTGCTGGAACAGTAGAGGTGAGTCTCTGCCCTACCATCAATTTTTGCCCAGGAAGCAGCGAGTCAGTTGGGTGATCGAAAGACTGCCAAATTGTTTTGTTATTTTGATTCAAGAGCATGATGTTACCCATGTCAGATAAGTACAGGCCAACAACTGACTTTGTGCCAATGTTTGTGTACCTCACTGTAGTTCAATTAGCATCTTCATCTTGTAACACCAAACCTCTTTCTGAACTGAGCCGCAGAGTCGCATTAATGCTAATCGGATTCTTCTGGTTAGCAGACCATACTACTTGTGGAGCAACATCCTTATGAATGTTGCCGTCAATATAAATAAATAACAAAAATGGCAAAGAGATAGCCGTTGCATATTTCATTACAAACGAAGCCACAAGCAAATACTGGGCCCGAGAATCCACAGTTAAGGATGATTCTCACAGTTGATCAGTCGCTGAATTGGACAGAAACAGGAGTGGAGAGAGTGTTGGTCCATGAAGTATAGGGGTTTGCATTAAGATAACTGTGTGGTGGCCAAAAAACCGGCGAGTCGATTGGGTGATAAAAAGAACACCAAATTGTGGCATTATTTTTGTCCAAGAGCACGAGGTTACCCGTGTTGGTTAAATTTAGGCCAGCCACAGATTTGTTGACCAAGCTGTAGTTCCGTCAGAATCTCTTAACCAAACCACTTTCTGAATAGTTCTCATTCAACTATTAAGCTCTCCTAACACTTCGGATATACCAGTAGAAGGGAATATATCACTATTTTATAATTAGGTGTAATATATAAACAGCAACAATTGTTTCAAATTTTGTCTATTCTTTTTTAAAGAATTTTACAATTATTTTTTATCTTTATTCTCATACAAATATAATTTTAGGGTGTTTGATTGATTTTTTTAGATGAACTATATTCTTCTAACTTCTATTGTGGTTTATTGTATTTACCTAATAAACAACTAAATTTTATAAGTTTCAAATTTCTCATCTCTTAATGAATTGAAAGGAGATTATCATTATAATCAAAACTCATCACAAAATTACAATATTAACTTAGCCAAAATTAAAACGAAAACAACTTAATAAAAGATAGACTTTATAATAATTTATTACTTAAACAATTGGTAGGAACATTCAAATTCATAACTATGTAGATTATGTTTTGATATAAACTCAAATTGATATTTCCAAAAAAGCTAATTATCAACCCAAATCAAAATCCAATCAAAGCTACAAGAGAGTAGAAAGAAGACTTTGTGATAGGGAATTAAAAAAACACAATACCAATACACATTTTAAAATAAAATAACTAAATTAAAGTTATAAGAAATGACCAAATTCCAGAGACAGAGAGTACTCAGAGTTCCTATATGGGAAAAAATAAATTAAACGGAAGAAATGATACTCAATCTATACAAAATAAAATAAGTAGAAAAGGAGTCAAAATATAAGATAAAATGATAAAGGACGTGTAACGGTAAAATAAAGAGTAGTGGAAACTGGAAAGATAAAGAAACAAAGGGAGGGATGGAAAAAGTGTAACAATAGGTGTAGACTAAAAGGGAAAAGAGGTTTTTTTTTTTTTTTAATGATGGAAAGAAAATGGTGATATGACCAATATAATTCAATAAAAGCGTAGTAAGTAACAAAAATAAATGTTACGCTTCAATTTTTAGATATTATATATTAGGATAAATTCCAATAAACTATCCTAAAGTTTGGGTTAATACCAACTAAGTCCAAAACTTTTAAAAAATGACCAACTTAGTCCTTGAAAGACAATTTAGTCCCTAACTCCATTTATCACCATTACTTTATTCACATTCTATTATCACTCCTCTTTCTTATCTCAGATTCAAACCCCTCTCTTCAATGTTGATGTCTTGGTACTTCATCTTGGCTTCAGCCCAAATCAAAGATGCAGCATTTGAGTGTAAACAGTAGAAAGCCAAGTGGGTCTATGGAGGAATTTCTTGGTGCCTTACTCACCAATTCTTGATTGTTTTGGCTGTCCGTGTCAATAATTGCACCTCCAATAAATTGATCAACAAGCATCTTTCAAGCATGGCCATATATCTACACAACAATGGTAGGATGATTAGCAAGCTAGATCGCAGACCCAGATCTCGACTCTAATGAATTCTTAATCTCAGTTTAACATATTTGTGTGCACAAGGAATTCTTTGAGCTTTGTCCAAGGCAATAAAATGCTGGAAAAACTTGTTACAAATCCACAAAATCAAGTCAATATAAGAATTAAAACTCACTAGCGTTCATTTGTTACAGATAAAAGAGTAGACAAGTAATATACAACACACCTTACCAGAAGCCATTAGATGATGAGTCTTTTATGAGCAAGAGAGAAGCAGAAGCCTCAAGCTCCAGCAATATTAAGAATGGCAATGGGTGTGTGCGGAAGGAGAGAATATAGTGAAGAGAGGGATTTGAGACAAGAAAGAGGGATGAGAAAAGAATGTGAGAATAAAGTAACGGTGATCAACGGAGTTAGGGACTAAAGTGTCTTTGAGGACCAAGTTGGTTATTTTTTAAGTCTTGAACTTAGTTAGTATTAGTCCAAACCTCAGGGTAGTTTATTGGAATTTACCCTATATATTATATAGATATAGATGTATAAAATTAACAAAACTGGTGTCATGGATAAGCGTTAGGAGTTATGCATATAACAATTAATTAGGAAGGTTATAGATTTACTTACTCTAGTTTATAAATACTCATTTAATGTACTTGTGGCAAGACAAATAAATTGAGTTGTAAATTGAGTTGCTCTTAGGTGCTTCCAAAATATTAAAGTGTTGGAGAGTTTCTCCTATCTTATCTCCAAACACTTGTGTGTGACTTTAAATTTTAAGAAGTGATATCAAAGACACAAGTTTGTGAAAAATAAGGTAATAATTGGAGTGCTTCCAATCCAATTTCCTGCTTACCAAAAATATATTTAGTCAATAAGTCAAAATTGATGAATTCATTATATCAAACAGGGATTATATAGTGTTTACCACTTAAAAGAGCATTTCAAAATATTTTCTACACCCTATTGCCAATGGCACCTATATGATTATTGGCCCATTATTGGGAAGCCCATGGGTCATAGGTTGGATAAAAGTCTTTCATCAAGCCCAGTCCATGATGCTCAGCTGAGAAAATTGTGAGTTGTTTCATTCTCAAGGTCTAATGTAGCTCGGGGCCTACTCTAGGGTACCTCGGTAACACCTTAGGGGAAGGTCGCCGTTGAGCAACATCCAGCATCTATTGCAAGTCCCAAGACTGATTCACATGTTTCCAAAGTGAGGCCCTTTTTTTGTCAGAATAATCCTGAAGGGCCCCACCTACACGAAAAATCATTGAAAGTGATCATTACTAACCCACTCAGGAAGCCTATATATAGTGGGAAAATGAAGGAGAAAGCGTTAAGACACTTGAGGGAAAGGAACCAACGAATTAGAGTAAGAAAGAAACCAAGAGCAAGCTTGCTCAGGAGGACCAATTAATTGCACTTTAGGTAATGACTTTCGCCCTTAGGAGCTTCCCATTGTAGGATATCCTTATACCCATAACAATAAATAGATTGTGAGCCTAGTTAATCGAGCTGTGCGCTCCACAGCACCAATTCCTTCGTAATATTATTTGTTTATAAGACTTCAAAATCAATATTTTTGGTGTTTAATGAATACCTTTCTTAGTAGATATGTAATACCAATTTGCTTCATGGTAACAAACTTTCCTTCTACATTTTTTTATTATAAATAATTCGATAGTTACAATAATGAAGGAGGAAAATGAATCCTGATTCTAACACATTAATCTAAATGAAAATTTGATGGTAAAGAAAACATGAGGACAAGCGATGGGCCTCAAACAAAAGCCACTTAACCTCTAGCTCCAACTTGCAAAGACAATGTATCCATTACGGATGATATTACAGTCAATGGTATTAAGAACATCATGTTAAAAATCAACACTTGAATATTTTATGAAAAACTTTTTCTTCCGGAATAAACCATACCTCATTGCAATTATTATTTACATCCAACAAAATGAAGCCGCCAACTAACATAATGAACAATTGGAGGAAAAAAAAAAAAAAAAAAAAGACATAAAATGGCACTCAATCTTGACAGCTTCCTGTTGCAATGTAAATCCTTTTATCTTGAGAAGAAGAAACATAATGCCAAAAGCTGAACCAGCAACAATCTTTGACATCCAGATGAATATTTTCTAACGCGGCATAAGTATTGCTATTAACTGGAAGCTCAAGGAAACTTGCCATTCAAAATCTGTTGATTGCATGTAGGCAGTTGACGTTGACAAATTGTTAACTTGACTCCTATTAGTGCAGGACATCCAATCTCTTTACCACCAACCCAAAAGAGGAAGTACAGACTACAAGATCCAAAGCTCGAAGAACATAGGATTTCATATATACTGTGAAGCTGAAACTAACTAAACTGGTGTTTCATACAAGCTTCACCTGAAAGAGAGCATGAGTATCAACTTTCCCTGTGTAAATTTACCACATTTATGATGTCTAGTTGTGTCAACGACATAGCAATACCCTATCAATATGCAAGATTGCAAGTAAAATACGAAGTAGAGCCCATTATGTCATTTTTGCTTAGAAATCATTACATGATTTTCTGTAAGGTAGAATAATAACCAATACTCGAAGATGAAATATGATCCATGTCCACACACAACATTCAACAATATGCATTAAAAAGCATTATTTTCTTTTTTGATGCTCAGCCGTCAAAATCAAACATAGGTGATGACCACACTCATGCACTCGGATATTGAACCCAGGTTTGTGGTACGCCTCACATCCAACAAACCCTACCACCAAAACTGTGGGAATCTTTAATATGATTTGATATATCCTACTAACAGTAGATAATGAAACGATTAAAAGATTTAACAATAATTTCAGCTATGCTAAGCATCACAGCCAGTGATGACTTCTGTACATCCTAATCATCCAAGACAAGGGTGTCAAACTTTGAACTATCAAGCAGATAACTATCAAAATCAAAACAAAGACTCTTTAACTAAATAGGACAGGTATCATAGGTTCAAAAAGATTGAATAAAAATAAACAAGATATATTAGAATATTCCTTAGAAAAGTTCCTCCATTTGTACACCTCTCCAGAACAGGATTAGATTCGCCCACAGCTAAAGCACAATGATTTTCAGATTATATTTGACAAAAACAAGTAAAGGTAGGAACAGCTAGAAGTTTAAAGTACAATGTTTCCAGATCCATTTTTGTGAGAAGGTTACAAGTGAAAGAATAAATTTAAAACCATCATTATCAACTTGGTGAATTTGGCGCCACGTACTCGATCCATAAGCAATTAGAAGCTAAATGGAAATGAAACATACATGGACAAATTTGCAATGAAAATCATTTAACAAGAATATAGTGAGCGGCTTACTTCGAATACAAGCAATGTGATTGCTAAGGCTCTCAAGCACCATCATCATGTTCATCCTCCTCAATAATCACATACTTGGCAGAAACATTTGTAGTGAGTGGTCCCACACTGTCATCTTCACTGTTTTCACCCTTCTTCAGCTTTTGGTATCTAATAAATAAAGAACATAAATTGATCAACAAAGAAGCAGACAAGGATGGATAAGCTAGAATAAAAGGCATGTGATAAGTTCTCATGCTCTAGACATTTTAATTTTCTTCAATAAAAATTAATGATAAAGTTCAGCTCTTCCTACATTTTACAACCTATGGGATTATGTCTGTAAATGCTTAGATTTAGATAACGACCAAACATACAGAAACAAAAGTCCACAAGTGAAGAGCCAACATTTTACAATTGGCTGGCCAAAGCAGAATTTATCACTCCAATCAGAGTGCCACTCATGACTCCACGAGTGCATAGTACTGTGGGATTTGGATTCTTCTATCACTGGCATAAAAATATTTTAAATGTTAAATCCTATAACAAAACTAGTGTTTGATAACATTTTTTTTTTAATTAAATGGCAAGTTACGCATGTACCCAAGGAGTCTTGAACAAACAATTGAGAGCTCAAGATTCAGGCTTGCTGTGTCAACTTATCAATAACATGGTATCTCCCAAATGACATACCAATCGAACATTTCACTTTTAAATATGCTACCACTAACTACTCAGATACAGCTCTCTTGAATAAAGTTTCAACTACTATAATGGAAGAAATATTGCACAGTACATTCTGAAGAAATATTAGGGGCACTCATAAAAGCCCTGCAAATTCATAAGAGTTTCAGAAGCTGTGACAAGCCTCATATTGAAAAGATATCACATCCCAAAGATAGAGTAAGTTTTATTAGAAGAGTGCAACAACTAGAGCATCCTGGTGCACACCTAAGAACATAGCATCCTTTTAGAAACACTTGGGTGGTGGGCTCAATGGACTTAAAAGGATGTGCAGTAATCACTTAGGTCCCAAGCTTAATCCACCACACTACCAATCCATGGGTTTTCAGGGTATCGCATGGATAGGGAGTGAAACAGTCTGCCTGAAAGCTAGTACACAATTCCTTATATTGGGGAAAAAATAAATAAAAACCACCCAATTAAGACAAAGGCCTTTTTTTTTTTTTTTTTTTTTTTTTTCAAGTTCTACCTAGAGTAAGCTTTTTCCTTTTTAAAATAACAATAATAATATAAAGCTTATGTCATAACATGAGAACCGTCATAACATGAAAAAAATGTGGAAGATTGACCGCAAAGATATGGGTTGATTCAACTCAGCGACAATTGAGTCATCCCAGAAGGAAGAATCAGGGTTGACAATGTGCAGCTGCGGCAACATATACAAGTTGATGTCTGCCTAAAGAATGAAAATGATAGTTTCAAGGTATTCAGCTCCTTAAGGTCTTATGAGAGGACCCTGTAGCCAGTGCTGACAAGAATGCTCAATCCCCTAAAAAGATTATAAAGACCTATATTTGATGAATAGGTGTTTGCTTGTTCTCAGGTCTTGAAAGATTCTGGAGATGGATTTGATAATTGCAGAAATATTGTGTAGAGGGAACTGGTTCATAAAGGTTTTATGTTTGCAGAAACACTAATAATTTCAGCCAAAGATGGTATTCGGCAATTTTAACCCAAAATGCTAACTCTATTCAAGCCTAAGCTTGTAGCACATGGTGATGCATGATTTCTCTCTTTTAAGAAAGAGAGATGCTACATTCACAACACATCATAGGTGGTTACTTGTTATTGGTTTGAACCTACTACTGAAATTATTTTTTTGCCCCACAAATAACAACCCATAACAACCTAACACTTAGAAGTGTACATAACAAAGTCAGGGGAGAGGCTGAATAGATAGACAAGGTGGTCCTAAACCTTACAACCTTCCCAAAATATTTCAGGCGACTATAATTTAGCTCTCTCTCTCTCTCTCTATACACACACACACACACACACACACACACACACACACATTGAAATGCAAACATGAAATTTAAGCACAGCAATATGGTAAAGTACAAGCAAGACACTTTAGAAATAAACGCTTATAAAAACACAATCCCATTTCCAAATTTCCCAAGGCCACTAGGCATGTCAGAAAATGGAAATTCGAAGAATTTTTTTATTTATTTATAATTCCATAGTTGGAGAAGGGGGATTGAAACCTAAAAAACTCCATTGGAAACTCAAAGGATTTTATTACTATTACCCAACAAATTGGGCAAATTAACAACAATTTAATGTTGAAAATCCTAAATTCCAAGAATGAATAAAGAACAACAATGACAAAATGAACCAAGATAAAAATCTTGACAGTCTTTTGTAGATTATTAGTTTCATTTTGCGATATGAAAAGGGATTAAAAAAAACCTGAAATATTATGATATTTTGCTTGAAACTGAAGACTTACTTGTACCAATTGAATAAACTAACACCAATCATGATTGTGAAAAGGCCAGCACCTTTCAACCAGGTAAATTCATCATGGAAGTAGAAGACTGCAACCTGAATTGCACAAGATCAGAAAATAATGTCAAACAAATAGTACACAACAGCAGCTTCCAAACCAGCAGAGGAAATTCATCAATATCAAGCAAATTAACAATGAATTTAATGAAATGTTTTCAATTCAAATCCAAGGTTAGCAGGCCAATAAGTAGAGATTAATACCAGTGGAAAACATTAATTGCCATTCACAGGACCACATGACAGTAGTGCTTCATAATTTAAATAGCCGAGAATTGGCAATTACATATGTTTGGAAACAACAGGTTTTTTTTTTTTTTTTTTTTTAGTAGGAGTCAATGGAGACAGCATCTCAATATACAGAATCACTCAAAAAGTTTATGGAGAATAAGAAATTAATATATCTAATTAATGCACCAAGGAACTTCGAATTTCCTGTTTCCCTATTCATCCACTCTCTATCAAAAGTACTTGTTTCTTACATCAATAAAATAGTTCATTAAGCTTATAATAGATAGGAGAAAATGCTAGCCTTATAAATGAAATGATCAGAAGTTGCTCTTAAATACATTTACTAAACGCTTACATGCAGACAGAAAAGTCCCCACACCCTTTTGTTAACTTTCTAATTTTGGGAAAATATGAGTAATTGCACAACCTATCCCCTTACTGCTTCTATTCCCTAAGAGCTTGTTCTCTCTCTTCCCAAAATGCAGACACAAAATTGACACTGTAACCACATCTGCATCTTTCAGGAAACATGTCTCTTCTCCAGGCAAGGATTAGAAAAAGCACTTTGTTATCTACATCTGGAACCATCACCGTACTGTGTAGAATGTCAAAACTTATATTGTCCACCATGCAGATTGAAACATTTGGAAATATTTGTTCCCTTGGATACACAGTTCACAGATTATATCTTATAAACCATGCCTTCCCTAGCAGTCTTCTTTATCAACTTTTGGAGGAAAGGCCCAACTCTAACAGCCAAGCTTTCCAAAATCACATGGACATTTAAATGATAAGGTGAGTGAGGAGAGTGCAGAAACATTAGGTTAGATATGGACAATAATCAGGTGAGTGAGAAGGTGGGAAAGAGAGGAAATCAGAAGTGCTTTTGAAGATGTGACAGAACTCACTAAGTAAACATGGGTACATTGCTTATATACCAAACTGATAGGTTTGCTATAGCAGTGTCACGTGTATAAATCAGCTGTAAAAGGCACAAACTCCATCAAAGTTTTTCACTTTAGGATTTACAACTATTTCTAGCTCTGTTCCTTCAAATAGTCATATGCTTGAGAATACAGACAGATCAATGACTCAACATTGTTGATAAACACTTTATTTGATTGGTCTTGAGTATTGGGTCTTACAAATTGTAATACGTTAATAAATTTCATGGATTCACTTCTTTTTTGTGTATAAGTTTTTGTAATTCTTTAGGTTAATGGTCACCATCATGTGCCTGAAGTAATCTTTTCTTCTAAATTTTTTCTTACTTATTAAGAAAATAAAATAAAATAAAAAACCAAGCTCCACTTAGCAATTATGAAATCAATGATGAAAATTTATTACAAAAAATTGCCAGCATGCAATTATGTAGAAGGAAAGGTTACCCATTCCTAATTATAAAGAAAACCTTGCTAGCACATGCATTAATGAATTAGTAGTTGTTAACAAAGAGAAAATTAACAGCTGAATATCCTAAAAGAATGCGGAGTTGTGGACCAATTCAAAAACATATTTTGTGCATGGAAACAGAAATTTGCAACATGACAATGGGGAAGTCTAGACTGTTGGACAGAACCACAAATTTAGAGTTTGCACTAGGTCAATTTAACAAACAGACAAAAATGAGCAGTTCATACCACTATAGTGACAGCCTCCTTGACAACACCTGCTATTGTTACCGTGACAGCACTAGTTACTGAGACAAGAATGTATTCTGTCAATACCTGCAGCAACATGAACATCCTAAGTATTTATAAGCAATAACTCAAATTTATAGATATATGACTTAAAGGCATGCTAACTACAACAGCAACATGAGAAGTTAAACAACTGAACTGGACTACATTTAAGTTGAAGTCAGTTAAAATCCATCTCCATCACCCCCCAACCCACCCCCCACACCCCCCCCGCCCCCCCCAAAAAAAAAAAAAAGCAAAAAGGAAACCTAAAGAAAAAATTGTTTTTAAAAAAATAAAAAAAAGTTAAACCTAAATTCTTACCATAAAAAAGGCAAGTGTTCCACCAAAAAGCATCAACAAGCAACTTCGAGTGACATGCCATGGACTATTGAAGTAGTTGCTCCCTATGATTTCATGCCAAGGATCCAATATAAGAGAAAAAAAGGCAGTTGCCAATGCCATCACTGGAGTCACATAGCTCATCAAGGTAAGGGGATTTTTCAAACCTGAAACAATTAAATAGAACCATCTTAGGACAATTTCGGAAAACTGAACAGCAATTTTTTAACTCTAAATATCAAAATAAGACATAACAGCATTTATAATAACAGACTTGACCATCTTTAAGGGATTCATTGGTTAAAAAATATAGTGTTTTTCATATCTAGGGAAGAAAGAACAAAATTCTCTGAAATGTGACACAAATTTTTGTGCTAAGCCTTCCAGAACCAGAGAGTGTTTTTTCTTTTCCTCTTCTTAGTTAAGTTTGTGTGTGTGCATGTGGAGGGGGTGGCATATTTAGAATAATAGATTTTTTATTGTGACACACTCCATAGGTCTTGATTCTTGAACCCAAAACCTCACCCATACAAGTGAAGGAGTATTAACAACATTGGAGGGGTAATAAATATCAATGGTTAAACCATAAATAGAGGCAATTTTAAAATTTGGTGGGCTTCATAAACCCTTTCAAGCTTCTTTGAAGCTTTATCCCCATGCAAAGCATCTCACAACACATTCTCATGAATAACTTCTTGTTTTTTTGATAAGTAAGAAATATGTATATTCAAAAAACTGCTAAATGCAAAGTAGCACAAAGCATATCAAAGAGTACAAAAAAAGAGAGAAAAGCAAAAACATAAAAGAAGCACTAATTACAAATAAAGAGAGGGCTAAGGAATAAAGGGAGAGAATCACTAGATGTGAGTCCCCAAGCCCTAGACCAATCAAAAAGGGAGCCAAAAAAGAGAGCAAGCAGTTGATCATCGGATCTATCCAAGTCCTCAAAAGTATGCCGATTGCGTTCCCTCCAAATACACCACATCAAACACAACAGAACTAAATTCCAAATGTGAGATGAATGCTTCCCCAACCATTCCACCAACCAAATAGAAAATTTTTCACCAAACGTGTAGGAACCACGAAATCCCAAAAGTACTAAACACAAAGCTCCACAACCAATAAATCTTTCCACAATGTAACAACAAATGATCCACAACAACAACCCATAATGCACTAGTCAACGAAATCAAAGCCCCCAACCTGCAAGTTTATCTCGCATGAGAATCCTATCCCATGCAACTGTCCAAACAAAGAAAGAGATACGCTAGGGTGCCTTAACCTTCCAAATACCTTTCCATGGAAAAACAACGAAAGAACCATCTAACTTATGATAAAATGAACAGATATTAAAATCCCCGTTCTTTGTCAACTTCCATCTCATACGATCACCATCTATTGTTGAAGGTAAATTGGATGCCAAAAATCAAAAGAAATCATCCACCACATCCGCCTCCCAATCATTAGGACCCCGAATGAAACGAACATCCCAAGTTCTCCTATCCCACGCCCCTTGACATATCAAAGATAGTCTACAAAAGCCGCTTTGTTAGTAGCAATATTGTACAAGACTGGAAAAGCCAAATGGAGAGGAAGATCCCCACACCACTGATCTGTCCAAAATTTCACTCTATTCCCCACCCCAACTTTAAACTGGATGTTTTTGCTAAAAACATCCCAACCCATCCAAATACTTCTCCACAAACCACACCCACGAACACCCTTTCCTAGCTTGGAGGTTCCCCCCCCCCCCCCCCCTCCCCAAAAAATTCTTCCCCAAATTTCAAAACTACAACCCTCCTCCAAAGTCGAGTCTCCTTAACCCCGAAACGCCAAAGCCACTTTTCGAGTAGGGCATTATTGAAAGTGATCAATTTCCTAATTCCTAAACTACCATTGGCAATAGGCATACACACCTTATCCCATCCCAACAAATGTGTCTTAGAATCACCCCACAAAAAAATCCCTTTGCAACTTCTCAATTTTATTAGCCAGATATGTAGGAACAGTGAAAAGAGATAAAAAAAAAAAAAAAAAAAAAAAAAAAAAAGTAGGGATGCTAGATAACATACTTTTAAGCAAAGTCAATCTACCACCTTTCGACAAATACAGCTTCTTCCACCTAACTAACTTCCGTTCAATTTTTTCTAATATAGGGTTCCAAATAGAAAGAGACTTATGAGATGCCCTCATGAATAACTCCAACATTAACAATTAATATATCTCATCTCTACAAATACAACAAAGCCTCTATCCTTGAACTTTGGGATCAGCTATAAGGGTATGTTTGGTTGGGATGATTTTGAGGAGGATGGAAAAAAAAAAGTGGAAAATAGGAGAGAAAATGGATGGGAAGGGTGTTTGGTTGGGAGGGGGAGGGGGAGGGGGAAATTGGTGGGCCCCAGGTGTTTTCTCTCTGGGCCCACCAAAACTTAATCTCTCCAAAATGGAGAGAAAATTCAAGATAAAATGGGGAAGTGTGTTTTGGACAAAATTGTCATTCTCCCAACAACCAGCAACTAGCAATTTTTTTGCTTATTTTTTTTGTCCGTTTCTTCTATTATCATCGTTAGCTGGTCTTGGTTTTTTTTTTTTTTTTTTTTTCCACTTTTTTTTCTTTTTCTTCCTTTTACTTTTATCCGTTTCTTACATTCTTTTTTTATTTTTTATTTTTTTGGGCTCACATCTGTTTTGGATCCTTTGGCTCTTGGTCTTTCAAAAAGTAAAAAATAAAATTGAAGTGTCCCTACACAATTTTTTAATTAAAAAATGTATTACTTTTTGTTTTATTTAATAGGGACATTATTGTAAATTTATACCAACTTCATTTTCCATCTCTCTACTTTTTCATCCTCCCAAACAAACACATATGAAAGAAAACTAAATCTCTTTTATCCTCCCAATTTTCTATCCCTTTCCCATTTTCTATTCTCCCATTTTTCCACCCATCCAACCAAATGGACTCTAAAAGAATAACTAGGATCAAACACATATATTCTTCTTCACCAAACTTGATGACAGATTCTATGTATGGTATGTGTGGAAAGCTATATATGGTATAATCTTGGGCGTGAAGGTGAAGGAAATATTTAAAGAAGGAAATATTCAGAGAATGAAATTGAGTAATTAGAGATTATTTGATTTCCTATTTCTGCTATTGTATTCCTATTATAAGTTTAGGGTTTCTCTATTTAATCAGAGTTGTACATAGTGGAATAAGCAAGTAATAATACAATTATTTTATTCCTCTCTCCTCTAGTTATTTGTTTCTTTTGTTTCTTCATGGTATCAGAGCTTCTCTGGTCCTAAGGGAAGTATTTCTTGAGTTGCTGGGCACACTAGGGCCTCTTGGTTTCTTCTAGTGCCGGGGTAGTTTTCTGGCAGCCAGAGGCAGCGGATTCCAGCAGGCACTGTCCATGAAAAACAGTGATGTCGTCCATCTGGTTTGTTTTCTGTTTCCTGCCCAGCTTTACCACATGTAATTATTCTTTAAAAAAAAAAAAAAAAGAGGTACTGTATGTGCTCTGTATGTCTCTTTATTTGAATATTACTCTATGATTTGATTTGTGCTACTTAGTTTTTTATTGTATTAAGCCCGGTTGTGGAGCTATTTTATTTGGATGGCTGATTCGGAAAAGTCAGAAGTTAGTAAGACTTCCGAAACTCACACTAGAGGGGTAGAGAGTAGACATGGCAAAACGGGTCAGAATTTTCTGACCCGACCCGACCCGACCCGACCCGAAAAATACTTGACCCGAACCCGATTCTTTTGACCCGAAGCAAAAACGGGTTGACCCGTGACCCGACCCGTGTTTTGTGCGGGTCAACCCGACCCGACCCGCGACCTGAACCATTTTTTTAAAACTTTTTTTTTTTGGTAAAAAAAATAGTGAAATTAAGACAATATTGGTTTAATTGTTTATTGTGAGCTTTAAGGAAACAATTGATACATTTACATAACTGCATGCAAATTAATTGAAAAATAAATGGTTGAGCATTCTGTAATGAGTAAAGATTTTTAGATATCAAATAGCAAAGTACATGCCAAGATAATCTAGTTACAGTAAAGTTAAAAACAGATTTAAAATTGTAGATATGTGTGAGACATATTCATGAGTGTGAAAATAGTAAAGCCAAAGTATCAAATTAGCATAAATTATGAATGTTTAGATCTATTTTTTAACAATTTATGTTCAAAATAAACGGCTTTTCAAAATAAATTATGATATGTCCTAGAGTGTGTGCTGCTTAACAATGATATGATCTTCATAAAAGAGACTAGGTATAAATAAGTAAGCAATCAAACTTTAATGTATATCTCAAATTGAAATAGAGTGTCAACCACAATTGATAATAGATTATAAAATTAATTTTTAAAATTGTAACTTTCTTATATGTTTTTATTCTTTATCAAATGAGTTGTCCAATAAGTCATTTGTAAATTTTTTTTTTTTTTTTGAATGTTGATATTGTGTAAAAATAAAACTTGTATATTTGTTTTACTTATCTTTGTGTTGTTTTGTTTTAGATAGTAATGTTAGGATTTGTATAATTTTAAAATTATTGAATAAATATTAATAAGTTTAACTGAGTTTATTCTTGATATAAGTAGTGAATGCAAAATAATGCATTTTACATCAAGTAATATGTTGCATAACTATCCAAATGGCAAATACATATTGTTTTCTTTATAAAAAATATAAAAAATAAAAAATAAAAAATTTCATGTGAAAAATACGGGTCAACCCGACCCAACCCGACCCGACCCGCAACCCGATTGACCCGAACCCGATTTCAACCCGCTTAAAATGACCCGTTTTTGACCCGTGACCCGTTTTTGACCCGTGACCCGATTGACCCGACCCGAACCCGACCCGACCCGCCCGTTTTGCCATGTCTAGTAGAGAGTCAGGTGACCTCCCTGAGTGAGAATCCAACTCTCCAGATTACAACTCAAAAGTTGGACAGGCTAAACTACCTAACATGGTCCCAATCTGTATTAATATTTATTCGGAGTAAAGGGAAAATGGGCTATTTGAATGGGAAAATCACAGAACCCTTGGAGACTGATCCCACATATGACAAATGGGAGGCAGAGAACTCTACAGTCATGTCTTGGTTGGTGCATTCTATGAAACCAAAGATCAGTCAGGGATATTTATTTCTTCGTACTGCAAAGGAGATTTGGGATGTAGCAGCTCAAACCTACTCCAAAATGGGAAATAAAGCACAAGTTTATGATTTGAAGCATCGTATTCAAGCGACTTCACAGGGTGATTGGTATGTTGCAACTTACTACCATAACCTTCGTGGTTTGTGGCAAGAATTAGATCACTATCAAACTTTCAAAGCTAAATGTACACAAGATGCGATAGACTTTCAAAAATTTGTTGAAGATGAATGTATTTATGAATTCTAGGGAAGACTACGAGCTGAATATGATCAAGTTTGAGTCCAAATCTTGGGAAAGGATCCTCTTCCCTTACTCAAAGAGGTGTTCTCATATGTTCAGAATGAAGAAAGTCGTCAGGGTGTTATGTTATATTCATCTACTCCAGAACAATCTGCACTGGCCACTACTTTTCAACGTGCTGCCAAAGGAGATTCTAAGAATCGGGACAAAGGTCATTGGAATGAGAATGCTCTAGATGACAAGGACAAATTATTTTGTGATCATTGTAATAGACCACGTCATACTCGGGAGACATGTTGGAGGCTCCATGACCGTCCTACAAGAGGGCGAGGGGGCTGTTTTGGTGGATTCTCTCGTCCACGTGCAAATCACACTACTTCCACAGAGGACATACCTCCAGCACCTACTCCAGCTCCTAATCATGAAAGGGCACTTAACACTGAGGAGTTAGCACAGCTGCATCAGTTTATGGCTCGATTGGAAACACCTACTGATACATCCTCATCTGTTGCCCATTCAGGTAATTTAGCTACAGCCCTTAATGCATCGTCAACGGAGTATGATGATCCTTGGGTAATTGACTCGGGAACTATAGATCATATGACTGGTAAATCCTCATCTTTTTCCTCCTATAATCTCTGTTCCAGCAAGGACAAAATTAGAGTAGCCAATGGTTCTTTATCATCTATCTGTGGTAAAGGTTCAATTGTTGTGCCTCCATCCATGCCTTTATCCTCTATGCTTCATGTTCCTAACCTAGCAGCAAATTTATTATCTATTGTTCGTATAACCCTTGAGTTAAATTGTAGAGCCATTTTTTACTCATCCTATTGTTGTTTTCAGGACCTAACCACGGGGCGAATGATTGGCAGTGATAGCCTTAAGGATGGTCTCTACTATCTGGACAAACAGCCCAAAGCACAAGGATGGCTAAAAAAGGCTTATCAGATGACTCAGCAGCTCAAATTTGGTTATGGCACCAGAGACTAGGACATCCCTCTTTTACATTGTTACAAAAATTGTTTCCTTTTTTATTTCAGCATAATAATGTTTCCATATTTCAGTGTGAGACATGTGAACTAGCTAAACACCATTGAGTTTCTTTTCCTCTTAGTAGTAATAAAAGTTTTGCACCTTTTTCGCTTATTCATATTGATATTTGGGGGCCCTTTAGGATTGTTTCTTTAAATGGGTGTCGTTGGTTTATTTACTTTATTGATGATTTTTCATGAACTACATGGGTATATTTGTTAAAAGACAAAAGTGATGTGTCTACTGTCTTTCAACTATTTCACAAAATGGTTCAAACGCAATTCAACACCTCAATAAAAACGATTCGTTCGGACAATGGGGGGGAATATATGTCTGGTACTCTTCAAAAATATTTTCATACACATGGTATTATTCATCAAACCACTTGTGCCTATACCCCTCAACAAAATGGGGTTGCTGAAAGAAAAAATCGACATCTCCTAGAAGTCACACGGGCTCTTCTCCTTACTGCCAGTGTTCCAAAGTCCTACTGGGGAGATGCCTTGCTCACAGCAACTTATCTCATCAATAGAACGCCATCTCGCGTCCTTGACTTCAAGAGACCACTTGAGCTACTTTTTTCATCTATACCATCCTCTAATTTTATCATCCCTCCTCATGTCTTTGGGTGTATCTGCTTTGTCCATCTTCATGGTCAATCTAGGAGTAAATTAGACCCTCGTGCCCTCAAATGTGTCTTTATAGGTTACTCTCCTACTCAAAAGGGATATAAATGTTATCACCCTCCTTCTCGAAAACACTTTGTGTCAATGGATGTAACCTTCTTTTTTTTTTGATAAATAAGAAAGATGTATATTCAAGAAACTACCCCATGAAAACATAAGGTAGGGAAAAGAGTACAGAGAGAGAAACAAAAAGAAGAAGAAAAAGACAAGAAAACAAACGGAAAACAACAAAGAGCTAATTACAAAGGAGAGAACTAAGGAACAAAGGGAGAGAGTCACTAGAGGTGAGTCCCCAAGCCCTAGACCAATCAAATAGAGAACCACAAAAATAAGCAAGCAATTGGTCATCGGATTTGTCCCTGTCCTCAAAAGTCCGCCAATTTCGCTCCCTCCAAATACACCACATCGGATGTAACCTTCTTTGAGACATAATTTTACTTCTCACTTCAAACTCCTCCTCAAGGGGAGTATAATGGCGATGAGGAGTTTTCTGTGTCATTACCTATTCTTATTACCTCCACTAATGTTGACTTGAAAACTAATTTCACTGATGTTGAAGTGCAAGAGGCTAATAATGAGCTGTCATCCACTGATGATAAGCTGGATGAGACACCTATAAAAGAACTAAGGGTCTATTCAAGGCGCCAGAAAAGTAAGACTACTCCAAAAGCTCCCGAGCAATCATCTGAACCTGACTCAGGTAATTCTGCTCCTGTTCTCTCTATACCCACCATAAATGATATTGATCTTCCTATTGCACAATGCAAAGGAGTTAGATCATGCACTCATCATCCCATATCAAATTTTCTTTTATATCAACATATCTCACCTGCATTTCGTTCTTTCCTATCCAAGTTATCTTCTGTGTCTATCCCTCAAACCTTCCAAGAAGCATTAGGAGATCCAAAATGGAAAGAAGCGATGCAAGAAGAGATGAGAGCTCTTAAGAAAAATGACACATGGGATTTTGTTGACTTACCGAATGGAAAAGGGCAGTTGGATGCAAGTGGGTGTTTACAATTAAGCATAAAGCAGATGGGTCAGTGGAAAGATAAAAAGCTAGATTGGTTGCAAAAGGTTTTACACAAACCTATGGGATTGATTACAAGGAGACATTCGCACCAGTAGCAAAGATGAACTCTATATGAGTTCTTATCTCATTGGCAACAAATCAAGATTGGCCTCTACACCAATTGGATGTAAAGAATGCTTTCCTCCATGGAGATCTTGAAGAAGAAGCATACATGGAACTCCCCCCTGGCCTTAAGCTACCAGCTTCTAATAGTAAAGTGTGCAAACTAAAGAAAGCCTTGTATGGACTGAGACAATCTCCTAGAGCCTGGTTTGAAAGGTTTTCCCAAGCTATGCAGAAATTTGGTTACAATCAAAGTCAGGCTGATCATACATTATTTATTAAGCATTCACTACAAAGAAAAGTAACAGCTCTTATTGTCTATGTGGATGATATGATGCTAACTGGAAATGATGAGGAAGAGATACAAAGACTAAAGCAATCCTTGGCACAAGAATTTGAAATAAAGGACTTGGGAAATCTGAAGTATTTTCTAGGCATTGAAGTGGCAAGATCAAGGCATGGAATATTTCTTTCTCAACGGAAATACATACTCGATCTTCTCAAAGAAATAGGAATGTTAGGGTACAAAGCTATTGATAATCCAATAGAGCAGAATGTCAAATTGGGAGAAGACCTCAACAGCCCCCTAGTAGAGAAAGGAAGATATCAGTGACTAGTTGGCAGACTAATCTACTTATCACACACTAGACCAGATATCGTTCATGCGGTAAGTGTGGTAAGTCAGTTTATGTATTCGCCACGAGAGACACATATGAAAGCTGTTCGTAGAATTCTCCGTTACTTGAAATCCTCACCGGGTAAAGGAGTACTATTTGCTCGACATGATCACTTGAAGATAGAAGCTTATACAGATGCTGATTGGGCAGGGTCAATCATAGACCGACGCTCCACCTCTAGATATTGTCTATTTGTTGGAGGTAACTTGGTTACTTGGCGGAGTAAGAAACAATCAGTGGTTGCAAGATCCAGTGCAGAGGCTGAGTTTACAGCAATGGCCCATGGGATATGTGAGATATTATGGATGAAGATATTATTGAGGGAGCTTGGATATAACAGTAAGGATCCCATCAAGCTGTTTTGTGACAATAAAGCAGCAATTGATATTGCTCATAATCCAGTTCTACATGATCAGACGAAACATATTGAAATTGATAGAAACTTTATCAAGGAGAAATTGCGTAAAGGCATCATTTGTACTCCATATGTAAGAACTGGAGATCAACTCGCAGACACCTTGAAAAAGGGGGCAGCAACTAATCACTTCCATAGAATTCTGGACAAGCTGGGCATGAGAGATATCTACACCTCAGCTTGAGGGGGAGTGTTGACAGATTCTATGTATGGTATGTGTGGAAAGCTATATATGGTATAATCTTGGGCGTGAAGGTGAAGGAAATATTCAAAGAAGGAAACTGAGTAATTAGAGATTATTTGATTTCCTATTTCTGCTATTGTATTCCTATTATAAGTTTAGGGTTTCTCTATTTAATCAGAGTTGTACATAGTGGAATAAGCAAGTAATAATACAATTATTTTATTACTCTCTCCTCTAGTTACTAGTTTCTTTTGTTTCTTCAAAACTATCATATCCAAAATCATAAATCTGTCTCTTCCTCAATAAACATATCTCATTACTACAAATATAGAGTATAAATTTAGTATTTTCTTTGTTGCTGCAAAAAGATCAACTTCTATTTTTGGCAAACACCATAAACCCTGAAGGCTGAAATGCATATCTCTGGACAGGACAGGTATATATAAAGCAAGACAAATTGCAGTACTTTGACGATTACTTAAAGCACAGGCTGTACAAAATCAAACTTTCATATTCTAAAAAATGCTCAGCTATGATTTCTATGATCTTCTATAAGCAGAAAAACTACACTTCTTATTCATCGAAAATTCTTTATCTATCCTTTTCACAAGTGAGGACTTTTGATACTCATCAATTTATAATATAAAAATAAAATAAAGAATCATTTGACAAAGGAACTCAATAAAGTAGTACACACCAAGTTGACAGGTGCGCCAACAATGTACATTAAGCAATACCAAAAAAGGAAAAATGAAATAACTGGGGGTTCCTCATATTCAAACACAAGACCTTTTACACAGACCACACCCTAACACCATAGAATTTACAGCTAGAGAGAGAAGAATAAAAAAAACATTGTGAGAAGCAACTCTAGAGTGGCCAGGTTCTTTATTTATATATGAATATGAAAAGTATAAGATTGCCCTTTCTTACACATAATATTCTTAAAAGTTGTAACTCTAGAAGATGAGTCACGGTTATAGGTTCAAAATAAAACTCTAATGATGTCACCTAAGTGACAACTGATGATTCTAGTCCAAACGCAGTCATATGAAAACACGTGTTAATCTAATAATATCAAACTTTGCTAAAATTTAAATTCCAAAAAAGGCAATATACAGCACTTACCATAAGCTTCTTTCTTTATATTGATTTTGGTGTCGAATCGAACGAATAGAATGCAAAATAAGATTCCAAGACAACAACAAGAATTAAGAACACAGTTATTAAAAAACAAAAATCAAAACTTTGGATAATGGAAAAAATAATCAAAATCCATATATCACCCAAATAGAAAGTAGCTAAAAAACCTACACAAGACCTACCTGCAGAAGAATTTGAGTCATGGCCCAGCGGAAGCCAGACATTACAGCAGCAAGCATAACCAAGATGAAACCCAAAAACTCAAATTCTGTCTCTTTCGCAACTGCAATATAGTCCATATGGAAAACACAGAAATATTAACACTGAATATCTTTAATTTTTTTCTTTTTTGCTACCTGATAAAAATCAAAACAAGTAAAGAGGGGCGTACAAGAATAATATCTAATGTAAAGACCTAAAATTAACAAGAGATATAAATCAAAAAACAAAGAATACCGCCTAAAAAGTCATCCAATCATATATTGGAGAATCACTACTGTAAGAAAACTGCACCAAATAAATCATAGCAGAAGTCAACCACGGTAAGGGCTGTTGCATTGCAGCAAAATATAGGGGTATATCATACAATCAAATTTTCTTTTCGTGAAGTTTAAGTTGAGAATCCTCAGATCCTAAAACACCTTTATATGTTCAAACATTAACCCTATATTTGAATGAAGGGAGAGAGGAAGGGTAGACAAAATATACTAATTTTGGGAACAAATGCATTTGCAAGAAATCATTGCATGTGAAGTATAAAATTTGACAAGGACCTTGGACAAAATATGAATTTATATTAACAGCAGAAAGAATAAGGAACGGAAAAAGCCTTAGGATTATTGGATTCATATTTTGGCTGTCCAGGCATGGTAAACAAGTCTAATGATACTTACATGAAGAAACTAGAATTATGCAGCTAACATAAAATCCTTATGTTTTGGGCATATCACATCTTTGTGACTGAATTTCCCCCCATTAACAAAAACAAGGAACCATTCCTGTACTAGCCAGCAAATATAAGGAGAGAAATTGAGATAGGGGCAAGGATGAACGAGATAAAAAGGAAACAGAAAAGAGAGAGAAAGGGAGGGGTCCAAGAAAGAAAGGCTTTTAATAATTTTTATTTCCTTGCTTAAATCATCTTCAGGATCTATTCACACTTTGAACCAATACACCGAATATTATTCCATGTTATCCATTTGGGATCCATTCTCATATAAGCCTGTAAGGGCTTGTGACTTGGTGGGTCCACTTGTTGCATCACTCAAGCAGCCAGGGACATCTATAGATTATCACTACTTTCACAAACTCACATCCTCACAAATAACAGGTTATATATCCTAACACTGGTGGTGCTATCTGTGCTACAGACAAAATGCAGGCATATTCAACTGAGCAATTAGAGAATAACACAACTACAGATGGAGTTTGATACCTGTTAAAAGTATTCCAACTGAGATAATTAAAATGATGCCTGAGAGTTTAATGCTTGGAGACTCCAACCTTCCAAATAAATTTCAGCATTAAATGTAAATAATAGGTAACCCAAAAAAACATACACATCAAAACGCACAATAAATAGATATCTAGATTATAATTTGCAAGAAATTCATAAAAGTCAAAGCAGTATGAAATAAAATTACAAAAAAATGAACATCACAAAATAGTCATTTTACTGAGAGAGAAGAAAATAATGGATGGACAGACTTCTAAAAATTTGAAAAAAGCACCTATACAGGCTCTTAGCAAATGGGGCAAATAATTGCAATTTTTCATGTAGTACTATTAATGAGTTAAAGCAGGAAAACTTTTCTGTATGGTTGCTGAGAAAGTTCAGGAAATGAAAAATGATTTTATTTATGATTTTCTGAATTTTTTCAACCAAATGGAGCAAATAATTGCAAATTTTCATGTAGTATTATTAATGAGCTAAATTTCAATTGATTTTTGGGACCCTAAGGTGAGCAGAAATGTCTATTGGAGCTATTGTACCACCTTCATTACGAGTCTGAAGAGCATGGAGCTGAACTTAACTGAGACTTTTTATTCAAGAGGGAATCTGGGTTTGAAGAGATGGGACCCCAAGGGGGGAGTGTTGCTTACTAGAGGTACTACAATTCACCAATTTGGAGGCGGTGCGGGTTTGGGGGTTATTGGTCACAGTGTGGATGAGGGTGTGGGTGGTTGTGTTGTGAGGAGAAAGAATTAGAATAAGAAAGAAAAAGAAAAAGAATTTTTTTCAGAAAAATTTTAATTAAATTTTATTACAACAATCAATTTGGTCAATTGATATGTCAGGGGTTTAAATTTCAAATTGACAGTACAAGGATTGTTTGTGAAAATTACTCACAAACCACAAGGGGTCGCTTTTGCATTTTTACCTTATTATTATTACTACTTTCTCTCTCAGAACATGTGGGCATCAAGTGTCATTTTGAAAAATAAATGTAGAAATTTCTATATATTCATTGTTTCTATCATTAAAAGTTATAACAGTGCTCAAAAGAGTTTTAAAGTAGTTTATTGACTTTTTTTTTTGTGGGGGGGGGGGGGGGGGGGGGGGGGGAAGCAATGCAAACAAAAAATTTGGACTTTCAAAGAAAAAGAGAGAACATAGAGTTAAGAGAGAGTAGACAAAACAAGAGAGACTCTAATCGCAACTCTAATTTCAAAGTAAAATTATTATCCAATCATAAAGTTTGAGTTTACAATGTTCATCCTTGGCAATTTTTACACTAAGTAGTTGGTTATGCTAACATGATGACATCATCCCTAAATAATAACAAGCCCTCAACAAACTATAGCTAGCACACGCGTAAAAACAATTAATCACGTGTGTCAATCATAACAGACTATAGCTAGCATATGAATAACACGCTTAAAACAGTTGGTCACATGTCTAACTAACTTCTACAACAACTATCCACATGTCTAAAAACCATTTAATCACATCTTTTTTTTTTAGAATAAATGGCAGAACCATTTAATCACATCTTGAAAAGAAGGTTCTTTGCTGAGTATCTTATTCAACCACATTAGAATGCTTTTATGGAGTAGTTGGCCACCTCATCATGCCTATGCCATGTGGAATAGTCATGTTGAAATACTCTACATGGGGAGCTCTTTAGCAAAATTTCCAAAGAGGTGACAAATATTGCTAAAAAGCTTTAAGCCCCTTAAAGATCTTTTTTCCCTCTCTAAAGGCAATGCCAAATGGGGCCAAAGTGTTCAAGAAACTAAAAGATCAGCTTGAAGAACAACAGAAAATGACACATCAACTCTTAATAACAGAAAAAAATACACAATATTCACATAGGTTATTCATATGAAAAAGAGACAGGTAATACAGCTTAATTGACAAGAGATTCACCTGAAAGCAAATGCAAATAATAGGAGAAATATAGGAGAAGCAGATTTACACTGCACAAACAAGAGAAGTATGTTTGCTTAGAACCTTAAAAATGGTAAAATGTGGACTTATTAAGCATATAGAGAAACTTTATTGAGATGATAACTATCCCATGATGCTGTAGTACAGTAGAAGATAACTAACCATTGTGGCAAATGTGACAGATACAAATACAAGGGATGCATTGCTCAGGTTAATGTCCATTGCTGATCCAAGAGCTGTTGGTACAACTGTGAAAGGCAAAGTCCATCTGTAGCATTAGTTGATAGAAAAGTTAATTTAACAAGCAATTACAGAAATTTTGCATCAAGAAACATATATAAATTAAATAATAGTAATTAGAGGAAATAAACATATGGGCATACAAGACATAATATATCATCAACCAAGAAAATAAATCACATGCAACGTCTGAGATAAGCATAAAATATTTTACTGATTTCTTCAGCAAAATTCACTTGAAGATAATATCTATCTCCTCCTTGAGAATTAAAATTAAACCACTCATCAAGCAAAAGAAAGTAATGTGTTATTAACAGCTTGCCTGTACATTCATAAAAATCAATTTACACTTCTCTACTAAGAAAGGGAGAATTTGAGTAAGCTTCACCCAAATGGTGATTTACTGCAAAATATAAGAGATTCAATCATGTTCATGTTCTTCTTCTGATTTGCAGAGCATGCATACCTAACAATATGGATAACAGGGATCAGTTAAAACACACACACACACACACACACACACACACACACACACATATCCAGATCAAACTTTCACAGTGTGTACTTGGATTCATAGAACTTTGTCAAAATTTGAATCACTTCTTGCCTGGTTATTGGATAACAAGGGAAATGAAGAGAGATGAAATGATGTATGACCTCAATAATTTAGTAAACAATTGGAAGGATTTGGTGAAAATGGAAGGAGGCGTTCAAATATATGATGAAGCCATGGAAGATTAATTTGCTATTACTTTGCAAATTTTCCTATTCAAGAATTATTTTATGGGGCCCACGTATGAGTCTTTTAGGATTAACAGTTTTTAATTTAGATTTTATTTTATTAGTTAAAGTCAATTTTATACTCAGGCAAATCTGTAATTTATATAATTCCTGCAAATTACGGGTATTTTGGTAATTTAGTCGATTCTAAGATCTTCTAAGGTATTCTAAGTATCTTCGGTTTATTTTCTTTGGGTCCAAGTTAAGTACTTATCTTTATAGTAGTCCTAATACTAGTAGGAATCCTATTACTACGAGTACAAGTAAGAGTCTTTATATATATTGTGCTCAATGTATTCAAAGGTGATAGAATGAGTTGATTATTCATAAAAAATAAAAATGAATGAGTTTATTAATAAAATTTAGTGTTTTCAGCAATAGGCACATTCGCCTTTGTTGGTTCACGGATACCGTTCACAACCCCCCTAAACAGCACTATTTTCTCTCAAATTACCACGTACAAAACGTAGTCAAATTTCCTAATTTTCCCTACATCAGTATACTTATTCAAAAAAAAAAAAAAAAAAAAAAAGGAATTGTTACAACATTTAAATCATATTGTACAATCATTATAACAAAACTCAATGGCCCTCAATATTTTCTAACAAAAATCTCTTCTAATCCTTCCATTATCAAACAAAAATTAGAACTACAAACTTGACTTCACTTCAAATGTCTCATCTTATCAATTCTTTATCTCTAACTAAAATTGACAAACACACTTGGGTACTTGAAAGGGAGGGGACTTCTTGTTATATGTTTTCAAGGCCCACTTTTCTGCTTTTTTGTCCTCTCCTTCTGTTTCATTCCTCTCAACCAAACAAACAGGACAGACAGTTTCCTTTCTCTCACCTACAATTTTTTTTTCTTTTGCTACCAGTTAGCTCATCTTCCTTTTCCTTCTCTCCCAGCAAGGGGAGCATCAATGATCTTCATCTCTTCATTAAAATCAGGGCTTCTTCATCTTTGTCTCATCATATTAATACAAGAAGAAACAGGCCCCATGCATAATTCTATTGTCACACAAACTCCAGCACTAAGGCCTTAATTTGACAATAGAAACTCTGTTGACTAAACTGCTCATTCCATATTCTGTACTCAGAACACATTAAGGTAGCTTGCATTAAGGATTCTCTTCAAATTATATCACCCAACCAAGTAGCTTGCATTAAACTTTTTAAAGAATGGGAAAGTCCTTTGATGCAAACTATCGGTCATGTTGCCTACAAAATATCCAAGCAAGTACTCGGAACGCATTAAGGTAGATTACCTATAAGTGTAGCGAGGATTCTTTTTAAATTATATCACCCAACCCAGTAGCTTGCATTATACTTTTTAAGGAATTGACAAGTTCTTCGATGCTAACTATTGATCATGTTGCCAACAAAATATCAAAGCAATCAAGTTACTGACAAAAGATTGCAGGATTCTCACAATAAATAAAAATGCATGGTACATACAAGTACTTTCATTATCCTCAGTTTCCTTCACTTAATATGCATATAGGCTTTCTGCATAATTTGTATGTTCAATCACAAGACTAACTTCTTACTTTTACCAATAACTTTTAAGTTTTTATATCAGAAAATAAATTTCTTATAGATTTCAGATGGCAAGAGGATACAAGAAAGACAAATATCAATAAACACACTGCTCCAGCGCATTAAACAGTACCTGAATCTCATATGTTCCAAGTACACAACTACATCTGAGTTATATATAATATAAAATTCTATTTTGTTAGATACAACAACACATTTAGGATGAAGCAAACAAGAAAAGAGGAGAATCCCGATTCAATTAAAATTTGTTCCGAACAACCACAATTTTTTTTTTTGGAAGTACTATTAACCACAAAGTATTCGAAACCTAAAACCAACCATCATTTCAAACCAAAAGATTTCAGCACTAGCTTGGTTGGAAAAAATAAACAGAATAATTAATCAGTTTTTAGGCAGCAAATTGACATAATAAATTTAAGTGGAAAAATTTACCTCTCAAAAAGTAATCCCTCCATGACATAGCAACGCTAGGTTCAAACCTATGAGACCAAAACCATGTGATGGCCCATGATAGAACAGCTTGCATTGTAAAATGGACAGTATTCATCAATAAAGGAGCTGGGAACTTTCCCAAATCTTCTCCTAACAGGCTTTTGTTATATCTAATCAAAAGAGCACATAATAAGAACCAAAGAAATTTCCATTGCGTCAATTAGGAAACTAAATGAAACACTATGCATTGAATAAATGAATGAGCATAGAAGGAACTTACATGGTCAATAATAGACTGAAAGTGTACCACACAAGTATGAAAAACAATGTCTTCAACACATTGGCAACAGAAATAGGATCCTTGGAATATGGTGCCATTGATTCATGATTACCGATTGACATAGAGACATCGGCACCATTGGTCTCCCTTGCAGACCCATTTTCAATATTGAAAGGAACATACTTCTCATTTTCATTCCTCCCAACACAAATGGAAGCATCATCCATATTATTACTACCGTTCAAGTACATTCTTCTATCCTTAAACTTATGATAGTCCTCCCTACCCAAAAACCGGTTTTCTATCTCCCCCTGTTGAAGCAAAGGCAACTCAAAATCAGAGTCTTCTTCTACACATTCATCAGCATTTTCTAATTGATGATTTAAACAGACCCTCCCATCCTCATCACACCAGCCTGAGAATGAGGGCTCCCTGCGAAGACCTGAACCTTGGTTGCCACTCTGAGTGTCGTTGACTCCCGTGTACCCAGTGTTTTCTGTATCCAAATCACGCTCGACCATCTCCTTTCCTATCCTAACTTAAACCCATCCATACACTCCAACTTTAGTTTCCATCAAATCAGATAGCAAGATTATCCAACACAACAAACATTATAAGCATACAATTTTCAGATTGATCTTAACCTCAAGACTCCTTGAAGCTTCTCCAGACGAACTACGAATCAATTAAGTTATATTGATTCTCGCAACCTAACTAGTCAAGACCTCAAATAGCCAGTCTGATATATTCAAATCACTCTGAAATCTCCAAAGCTACCTGCTCAGATGAAAACTCCCATCAAAAATAGCCAAAGAAAAATTCCCAAAAAATCCAAATTCGACCAAAATCAATAATGCTCAATCAGGTTAACAATACAGAATGGAAATTTACAAAAGAACAAACATCTATCCTACTAGGCATTGTTGCCATTCCCCAATTCAAATGCACATACATGAAGAAAAAGAATTACAAACCCAACTAATAAACACCATAAATTTGTCTGCTTTGAGCTAAGCTGAGCTATCTTTTTCAATGCTTTCTTGGAAACTAAACAGCTAAAATCATAAAAGCATCAAAACCCACATTTCATTAATTAATTCCAGGGTTTTCTTAGCAACCAAACCGGAAAATTCCGAATAGAATAAAATAAACGTCATAGGTCTCCATTACAAGATTCAGATCAATTCCAAGACTTGGGAAAAACAGAAAAATCAAAGAAAATATTCATTATCTGAAATCAAAAATAAAAGAAAGTAGCTAAAGATTGTCAAAAACCCAACAATGCTTAACATTGATGATTATATTCTGACCTGAAAATTGTTACAGAGATTGCTAGAGACAGAGAGAGATATCTCTGTGTCTCTAAAGAACAAGAAAGAGAGAGAAAGAGAGATCCGATCTGGGAATAGTGTTTGTAATAACAAGTAATAATAATAATAATAATAATAATAATAATAAATAAACGTATTGTAATTTGAAAGCAATGATTAAATTATAGCATTGGAATTGTAGGTGCAAAGTCAGCAGATGAGTTTGGTCGTTTTTTAGGCTTGGGTGTTATTATTGTCTGTTGACGTTGTTGTGGGCAATGGTTGAATTTCAAAGAGAAAAAACTCCCTCATATAGGAGGGTTGTTGATTTTTTTTTTTTTTTAATTCATAAATATGGGTCCCTCTATTGCTTTATTTTTAAGATTATATTTATAGATCCATCTTTAATTTTACTTACCTTTTCTTTTTCTTTTTTTTTTTCCTGTTGCACTATTTAGTGGAATTTATAGTAGGCCTATAAAATGTTAGGATTATTTAAATTATTATTCTTTAGCAGCTTATGGCAAATTAAAATTGGTTAAACAATTTTTTTTTTTTTTTAAACTAGGATATGTTGCCTGCAATAAAGTATTAAATGACTATGTAACTACCACATATATAGTACTATATAATAAATTTGGATTTTAGATTTTTTTTTCTTTTTTTTTGATAAAGGGAGTTGTGGTTGCATTAAATGATTTTGTGACTACTATCTACTTGTATCAAATAGATACTTACTAAGAAAATCCGGTAATTAAACTAACTAGAACCTACATATGTTGATAATGACTATTTGTTTTTTAGTTCATTCATTAATTATTAAGATATTTTATAATGAATTTTATCTAAAATTATTTATTATTGGTAAAATTCTATTACTAAGTCTTAAAAAATTTGAGTGCTACCCTAATTAAAATTTTATTTTCAAAAGTTTCAAGAAATTTAATATAATTTTATTATTTATTGTGCTTATCCCCTATAACTCTACATATTTATTCCACATCCTTAAATTAATGGGATTTTATCATATGACTCCTTAATTTATATTAAGTAAAACTGAAAAAATCATAAAAAAAAAGTGACATGTTTACCTCTAGAAGAAAAAAGAAATTTATTAGTAAATATTAAAAAAAGTGTTGAACTGTTGGCTCTACTCTTTTGCATCGAACCGAAACATTATGAGCAAAATTGCATCTTCCCATCAAGATTGTTAGTAATTTTGGTTCATGGTTCCACAACGAAATTCTCAAGTTTATTCTTCTCAAAAAAAAAAATTCTCAAGTTTATTGAAATAATTAGTGTAAAAAAATGACTTTGGACGTTTCAACTTTCAAATTTTCATCTTCTCAAAAAAATAAAGAAACTTTTAAAATTTCACAAATATACCATGATATCATTGATACGTAATAATTGACAAAAAGTTGTGTGATAAAATGTGACAAAAGAGTGACAAAACACATCAAAGGTGTTTAGCACAAAATTCAATAAAACACAGCTCGTGTAAACTTTCTACTTCCATAAAGTAATTAAAGTCAATTTGGACGGCAAAACTATGAATGTAGGCAAAGCTTTAGCAAAAAAATATAAAAAACGAATATAGGCAAAGCTAATGTAGATATCAATTGGCTAATCATATTTAAAATTGGGCTTAAATTAGTAATAAGCTTGAAATTGATATAAGCCGTAATTTTGGGCTAAATGGGTAATTTTTCAAAATTCATAATAAAAGACTTTTTGGGTTTATTTGAGATTCGGGTTTGTAAGAGTGTTTTTATCCATTATTGTGAGCTCTTTATTTTGTTAGTGAAACTTTTTCTTTGAAGTTGTCCATGGACATAGTTTAAGGTTAAACCATGTAATTTTTGGTGTTCTCATGTGATTGTGTGTTCTATTTCTATTTCACATTAATTCACTATAATTAACTGCATTCAAAATAAATAAATATTAAAGCTTCCATTATCTCAGCAAACTCTTAATTAGAAAAATGACCGAAGCAATGGAAGGCAAGCAAAGGTAAATGCTTGGACATGAAGTAACTTTCATATAACTAAAGAAGGAAGGAAATTTTGCAAATGTGCAAATCCTATAACTTTTATCATATACATATAGAAATTTAACAGAAATGACCAATCTCTCGTAACATCAGAAACTAACAGGTATACATCTGATGTGCACCACAACAATGAGCTCAAGTGCTGAACAAGTGGCATGCCTACAACTACATAAGAAAAGTAAGTGAACCTATCAGTTAAAATGGTATACACAAGCAGTTGAAATATCAGGTGGAAGAAGAATCAATAAGATTATTATACAGCTGGAGTCAGATATCCCATTTGTTCTGTAAGGTTGTCTACATTACTCGGGTAGAACCAAACTTTTTTGTGATCAGCTGCATTGTTATTCCTCATTCTGCCATCAGTATCCCTTCTCTCTGACTCAATTTCCTGCCTATAAGATGAATCGGGTCGTTCTGTCAAGAATTGTTCCCAGAAGACATCATTCGGATGAGTTGGCAATGCAGTTGTTGTCCCTTCTGCCCTTTCTTTTAAGGTCTCAACCGCTTGAGCACTAGCAGGCTTCAAATTTATATCAATCCCTGAAGAGTTAGGCATCATGTCAACCCCAAGATATATAGATGATAAGGGAGGGCTGTCCACATGATTCATTGACTCAACCAGCTCTGGGGATGCTCTGGAATGAGTATCTGCTGAATTGGGTGAGGAATATGCATGTGATATAGGTGAGCAAGGCTGGTTATTCACATCAGTATCATGTATTTCTGTGACAGTGATAGGAGGGAGCTGTGAGAATGCACCAATATCATACTTTTCTTCACTTAAAGCTTCACCAACTTCATGCAGAAAATTTTCCCAAAAATTTAATGATGAGTCTAACTTCTCAATCAGCTCCAAATTTAATGTTGGAGCAGATATTGCATCCAGTTCTTCTTTCTGGAAAGTTTGGAAATTCAAACTCCACTTCTCTTCCACTTCTCTTTCATGAAAGTGATTAGGCATCGATAACCTTCTCTTTTTGCTATGATTTTCTGATTTTTGCATAAGTATAGATGCGAAACCCGGTTTCTTCAGAAGTTGAGCAAAGAAGGCCATCAACTGGTTCTGTCTATGTTCCATATTCCACAATTTCTCACCAAAAGACTGCATTTGAAATTCAAACATCTCATTGTCACTTTGATGCCTCTGTAGCTCCAACTGAAGCAAGCCATTGTTTTGTTTCAGTCTAGTAATTTCCCCCTCAAATTCCTGTTTTTCTGTTTCAGTTAATGGGGCCGAAACATGATCTTGGTTTTGCATGGAATGACTATGAACTGGCTTGCGTCGATGAATATTCTTCAAAAGATGTCTTTGTCCTCTTAGAAACTCCTCATTTGCAAACTCCCATTGGTCAGGATCAATCTTCCTAAATCCCTGGTAATACACAAGAGAAGCTTGAATTTAAAGATAGAAAACTGCACCTTAACCACACAAAACAATTGCACAAAAAAGGAATATTGAAATAGATCATATATCAAGTAAACATAAAACAGTCCAATCTTAAAATTGGAGACAAGAACATGCCGCTAAGCTACTGCTGGATCAGCAGTTCAAAAATACTAGTTGAAAAGCTTTATAGATAATCTAAAATGTGTAAACCCATGCATATGTATATGCATATCGTGTACCTCACAAACTCTTTTAGGCAGCTTGTATTCATAAAAAGACTTTCACCCATTTCAACAATACACATTAAACAGCAAGAACATTAGCTACTGCATTGAATTCTCAGGCAACAGGTTAACCGTATCACCATTACTGATTCAGGTAGGCAGTGACTTCTGTCAGCACTGCAGTAGCATTTCTGAATCCATGGCATTTAAACCTTATTACCCGTTTTTTAAACAGCTGAGTTTAGCCAATTTTTGATAGTATCCAATTCAATGTGTAGGACCATCAGAGGATAGCTACCACAAGCCAAACAAAATCTCGTGGTCCTTGAGCACACAGACAGCTTCTCCCTTCTTACTGTTAAAAAATCATCAGCAATTGATTTCCAACAACCCCTCTCAAGGAGATCCACTAGCATAAAAATCTCCTGGCTAGCCCCTAAAAATTCTGTTATGAGAAGTATGCTCTACCAGTCTATCAGAAAGCTTCAATCTGCCACCTCCACAACTTCAGCAATGCCTGCCCAAATGTGTGGGATGGATTATGAAAACCCACTGGAGATAGCAGACCTCAGCCTCAAACATGTTTTCATGACAGCATTGAGCATACTTTCCTCCCCAATATGACTATGGGAAGCCAACCATTAATTTCAACTGGCTGAACAATGAAATTTGGACCTTTGTAATACACCCATCTCCACTGAGATGACTGAGTTTCTGATCTACTGTGATAGCAAGCTACAAGATAAAAGGGATTTCCCGGCACATTACTAGAGAAGCAGACCAGCCAATGCCAAGTTTCCAACCTATCTCCCCACAAGATCCCTGATACTTTCTTAAACACTAAAAGCTGAATAATGCCTGGAAATCAGCTAATTAACGTCTTCCCTCCTCTTCAAGTAATCTGTATTATGCAATCCATATCTCACTAACCTCATTGATTACAAAAGACTAATGAGGCACCCCCCCTAATCTGAAACCATAGAATTTGCAAGCATACAAAAATCTTCAATTAAATCTATTCACAATTGATCCAAAAGGAAAACAATTTTCGAACCAGAGGTATGACATTCCATTCCTGATCTAACAAGGAAACATCCCTTTGCTTTCTCAATTATCTTCAGAAGCTTTTTCAAAAACCAACTTCTGTCATTTAATATATTCATACTAAATATATTGCAATTTCTTCCTTTTCCAAGTACAACTTTAAGGGATCCTTGAAAAAAGGAGCTTATACTACTAGTAACTAATGATGCTTCACAGTAGCTGTGATGTTCATGTCCTGAAAACGTATAAATTCTTCCTACTAACAACATTCCCTAATTCTATATACGCTCGTAATTGTAACTTAAAAAGGTTCTCACTGAACAAGCTAAATCTTTCTGCACATGACAAGAACTTCCCTAGCCACCTCCTCAAAGATACTTTTCTTGACATGATTATAAGTTAAAGTCTAAAAATCAAGGCAATTTCACTTTCAAAAGCAATAGAAGTTCTGTTACAATACTTCTATGCAAGGATGCTTATATGCAGACAACAATAGGCCACAAACTTAAAGTGGGCACTCATAGTGAGCAAGAAAAACTCAAAATAAGAGGAAAAATGTGGTGGGGGGGGGGGGGGGGGGGGGTTGGGGTGGGGAAGGGGGGAACATAGACATCATAATATAATGAATATGAAGCAATTCTAATATGCTTAAATTGAATTCAGAGATGAGTGTAAAATTTCCAATAAATCATATGCAGGGACATGAATCGTGAAGAACAAATCTCTGTTGAAAAATTAATGAGTTTACATGTACATTGAAATTAGCACAAAGGTTTAACACTAGTAAAATTCAGGAAAAAAACCAAGAAATGAAATTATTTCCAAACAGAAACAAAACAACAACTTTGCAATTGCATATCCACATGAATTTAAGCAAGAATTCTAAAAGAAAACATTCAAATTGAAGAAAAACCAATTTTCTTACAGATGTACTTTAATATATTAGCAATAAATTCAAAACACAAATACAGAAATCAAACTACAATTGGAAGTTGAAACCAGTCATTTCCGCAAAAGCTAGAGTCATCAGATTTAAATCGCTTCCATAAGAAAGAGTATTGGACTTACATATGTGTTAAGTTGCCTGACAAAACTTGAAAAATTGTTGTGCTTGAAATACTTGGGAAGCAAATCTGAAGCGAATTCTGGGGGATCCCACACAATAAAACTACAACCACTTTCACTCCATGACACCACGGAATTCGTTATTGGATCATCCACCAGCTCATATGTTTTTATAAGAAAAGGCGCTGGGGCACTCGAACTACCCTGTGACCCATCCATACTATAGCTTCCACTGCTGTACAAAACTTAAACCCAAAGTCTGTCTACAAATATCTCCTAGCTCACACAAAGGACAATATCCTAATAAGATTAGCAATTAGATCAAATTTACACCAACTAAGTCAAAGTAAAAGTGGCTCTGAGAGAAAGGTGATGTCTAAAAAATAAAATTCAAGAATTCAGAAATATGGAACCATCTCATAGCACCATATCAAAATCCAAGATTGAATACTGCATCAAATGCCTTGTGTACCTCAGGAACTAAACAATATGAACTTAAAACTACAAAACCCAAAATCCCAAGAATTGACTTGCCTCAAATGGATCACTAATATGCTGGTTTTGGAGGTGAAGACATAAAGTGAAATAAACAAATAAGAGTTGAAAAGATTCAGGAAACAATTGAGCCCTTTATGTGAAACGTTCTGAAAAATCTGAAAGCAGAACTTGGAGAAAAAGCAACGTGGAAAAAAAGAGTCTTTAGACTTTACCTAAACAAGGAGAAAAGAGGACTGATGAAAGAGACAGAATGGAAAAAAAATAATGTTAAGAGCTTTGAAATTGTATCCTTGGTTGATTATTCCAAGCACTGCGTTTTGAAAATTTTGGTCGTGCTCGTGCATGGTCTGTGGGGTTGTTTGTTTTTAATAAGTTTTTTTGTTTTTTTCCTTAATTTGCAGAGGTATTTCTTTCAAATGACATGGTCGTGGAAATTGGAATTGTCTTTGGAAGTGACACAGTTGACAAAGTATGAAGGGAGAGACGACAGGTTGGAGTGCTTCCACCAGTCGGTAATGAGCCATAAATAATTGGTAGATTGATAATAGAAAAAGGATATGATGAGGCCATTTTCATCTTGCAACTCGATTGTGTGAGGTCATCAGTTTGTTTCTTCCGTTTGTTTGTTTGGTTTTTTTTTTCTTTTTTCTTTTTTGGTTAAAACAGATCCCGAGAGATTTAAACCATAAATATCTTGAAAATATTAAAAGATGCCAACCAATAAAACTCCTGGCAGAACTCTTCAGTTTTATGCAAATTTTGTCCCAAAAAAAAAAAAAAAGGGACAAAAGATTTCTACTTATTATTCTATAGAATGTTTTTGATGGCACACAAAGAAACACAAATATTTTATCCTATTTTTTCTCTTCTAACTTTTTGATTTTTTTTTTTTTAGGAACTTTTCTGTTTTATTTTATTTTCCATGTAAACCTTTTTCTTTTTTGTTTTCTTTCTCTTCACGAAAAAATTTGGCCCAACTGTAATTTAGACAAGTTTGACCAGTAGCTGTAATCATATTCTTTTCTTTTTTTTGGAAACAACTGTAATCATATTCAATTTTATTAGACTGAAATTTTGACCAGAGAAATGAAAATGGACGTACAAAATGCTATGATACCGAATTTTTATACACTATAATTAGTATGCATGCTATACACGCGGTAAAAAATGAAGAGAGCTCACAGGAAGATCAATGAGAGCAACCTTATAATAGACGCACTTATTGTATGCATAATTTCCGTTGACCGCCGCCACGGCCTTTCAACTTTCAACTTTCAACTTTCAAATTTCGACAGCGAGTGGATAATTGATTGGCCTACCAAACCACATAGGCCAAATAATCACATTACCCAAAAAAATTCATCAGAAATTAGTGACTAAGAAGACAATTCCGTACCGCGCGTACTGGCTGGAATTTGTTGCACTGGTACTTGGTTGGACAGGTACAAAAACACATTAGAAATGTATCCCTTCAAATATCCGGGTGTACCAGTCTTTTTTGGTAATACTGGCAAATTCTGGTGGAATTCAACGATATCTTTGTTTGTAGCCGATACAATCATACAATGACTTTCTGTCATAATTGAATTTATGGTGCTTACAGTTTCTGATTCTTTTCAGCCAATCTCCTATTCTTTTCAGCTTGCCGGAACATTACAACTTTTATCTTGTTGCTCGCTTCCACTTCAATCTTGTAGCTCTATTCTTCGTCTTCTACAACTCCTGTTCTAGGCTTCCAACTTTGCTTTCTTTGTCTGTTTTTATTTATTTTTTAAAATTTTGAAATGGGTCACTCAAAATAGGTTAGTGACTTCGACTTACCGCTAGAATAACTTGCTAAGTTATTCCTCTTTTTTTTTTTTTTTTTTTTTTTTTTTTTTTTTTTCTTTTTTTTTTTTGACTTGCTAAGTTATTCCTCTTTTAAACAATAATTTTAATAAGATCTAATGGTGAATAAAACATCCCTTGCCATGTCATTGATAGTATTAATTACTCATTGCCTTCATCCCATTTATGTCAATACTTTCCATTAATTCCATGTTGGCTTCTTTGTAGTTTACGGAAAATTATTAGATACTCACGAAGTACCATAAATGCTTACTTTTTTCTCTCACATAAATGGTGGGTTCCACTATGAATTTAATTAGTGGAACCTACTATTCATGTGAGATTTAGTGGAATCTACTATTCATGTGAGATGAGAAAGTACGCATTATAGTACTTCAAGAGTACCTAATAATTTTCCACATAATAATTTCTCCTAGTTTACAATGTCTTACTTACTCTTCTCCATGCAAATGGGCTTGCCATTACAATCTTTCTTTCTTTCTTTTTTTCTTTCTTTTTTTGTTTTTTTTACAAAATATAATTTATACTTTAACTTAATCTAAGTGGATATGTGTGTGAAGTTCCTTTCTAGAGATTTGAATCTGACCCTTACTCCCCACATCCTACAAGCATTTATACTTGTAGAGTGGCTACCGCATCAAGAGTGCGCGGTGACGCTTGCCATTACAATGTTTAATACTAAATAGAACTTCACGTTTATATGAACAAATGTGGAAAACAAATTAATAAAATAAAACTAAATTAATTGAATCTGGGATTATGGGTGCATTGGTATGGTTTTTTTTTTTTTTTTTTTGGAAATCACGAACTCGGCAGTTTGCTTGTTGTGCCGGTGTCATACATGGGGTAAGCATGGGACACGATTGCACACATGTCCCAATTGTTTTTACTTTATTTTAAATATCGGATACGGCTGGGACATAGCCGGGTCACGGGGTATACCGTATACCCATAAAAGAAAGAGAGAAAAAAATCTGGAATCTTGCATCTCTACTCTCCATCTTCAATCTTCCTCATGCTTCTTCAGTTTCTCCCACACAGTGTCTCTTCATCTTTCTTAACTCTTTCTCTCATTTTTTGTTTTAAAAAACTTACCTTTTTATAAAAAATTAAAAAAAGTTGTGCCTAATTTATTTATTTTAGAGTTGTGTGGTTTTTTGTCTCTTTTTTTTCAATTTGACTTTTATGTGGTCAGCTGTTAGCCACTTAAAATATTCTTTATTTCTCTTAAATTGATATATATATTTAATATTATATAAAATAAATAAATACTTAGCCATACATAAAAATAAATTTAAAAATATATTTAATAATTAATTAATATACATATTCCTGTCGTATTTGTGTTTTATCTTTTCAAAAATTTCTTTGTGACCGTATGATATCCGTACCCATAACCGTTTTCGTATCTAAGCATGTGCTTCCTTGGTTTTTTGAATTTGGGAAAAGGTGATCCCTAGCTCCATGTAAAATCAATCAAATGGGTTTTTCCCAAATTTAGGGTGTTTGGTAAAGTAGTTTAAGAATTGTTGTTTTGAGTTTTTTGAAATACGTGTGGGTGAAAAAGTGTGTGAAAATGTGTGTAATGTTATTTAAAATATGAAAATATGAATTTGAACTCACTCACCAAACAGGCCCATTACTTTATTTTTCAATTCTCTAATTTAGAATCTTGTGAGATTTGGTTACCATATAAATGAGTTTGAGAATTTTTTTTTTTTTTTTTTGGGGATAAAATACAATTTTGGTATCTAAACTTCACGTAAAGTTTGCTGCCACAGACAAGTTACACTGAAACCCACCCAATTTAAAAAACCTCAACTTGAACTAAGAACAAAACCACTACCACAAATCCAGCTGGTTTAGTACCCTTATTTCAACTAAGGACATTTCACCACTTATAATTGATCAATGGTGGGTGTCCTTTAGCAGATGGGTATGGTTTGCACTTTGCAATTTCTTGTAAATAGCCGCCGTCGTTTAATAAGGTGGAAGCAATAAGATTACAACAAAAAATGGAAGTAATAAATAAGAGAGAGAGAGTTTGATATTAATTAAGTAAATGACATGAAAAGCAATAAATATTAAAGGTATTTTTTAATATATATATATATGAAAGAGGTTCAAGTTACATCTTTTTTTTTTTTTTTTAAGTTACATCTCGTGTATTCTTTAAAAAAAAAAAAAAAAAAAAAAAGAGTTACACTTCTTTTAAACTGTTTATTTAGTATTTGATTAGAGTAAGTGATAATGAATAGATTTGGATTAAATATAAACTTGTAATTTTAAAAATATTTGATAAAAAAAAAAAAGTGGGTTCAAACTTTAACAAAACTAGCCATATATTACTTTCATGAAAAAAAGTATATATTAATGTAAAAACTATGGTAAAATCTTATGACCCTAGTGAAAAGACATTACCTAAAATACATAAAACTTATTTTAAAATTAATTGTACCTCCAAAAATTAGAGAGCCATCAGTTTATATGTATTTCAAACTTTTATATTCAATCAATTGTTTATACAAAACAATAGTTGAAGTTTCAATAATCATTCTTAAGAACATCAAAATAAGGAAATTACAAAGCGAGATAGAATCAATGGATGCGAAATTTATAGAAAATCTTTTCTTAGGGATGATGGTGTTAATTTTCTTTCGAAAAATGATATGTCCACAACATTTTTACAATAAATCTTAAGTGGTAAGTTGTTACTGGTTGTTATTATTGGGGCAAGAAAGTAATCTTAGTATTAGGTTCAAATTTGAACCAATAACAACTGATGAGTCCAAAAAAAAACATTAAGGTCGTCCATTAATATGGACGACCTCACATCATTAACAAACCAAAAGATGTAACCGCTCAAGCACATTCAACACATTAATGGCGACCATTACTCAGCGATCTTAAACGCCCATCAATACGATAACTGTTACACATGGGCAATAATCACCTCCAATTATGTACAACAGCTATCCAAATCATCTATAAAAGGGTCAATCCGTCTCACTTGTGAAGGTACGTCAAAAGTTACTACTAAACACTATCTAAATATGAAAAATATGGGTTGATACTAACTTAAGCGTCGGAGGCTCCCCCACCAAGCACAACCCGGCGGTCTATTCAATCTATCTTTCCTTTATCTTGCAGGTCCTATGAGATCGTCTAATGCTTCGGATTGCGCGCGTGACCCAAACTGACGATTTTGGCATCATCAGTTTGGCGTCGACTGTGGGAAGGCAATTAGTCATCTGGCTCTTCCTATAACAAAGGGTTCACTCGGTTCAATCTAGAGTACCTCATGGGTTGAGACTCAATGATTATCTCTTCACTACATATATATTTCTTGTCCATGAATAAAATCTTTCTAGTTTTTTCTTTGAATTCATTGGTTATATATGTATTAATAAATTGTTTATGATGGCAAATGGAATTGTGGCTATGGAATAACAATTTCAGGGAGATTCAATTTTGTAGACTTCAAGTTCGATGGCGAAAATCTCAACAAACCCTCAAATGAAAGGCAATCAAAGAGGCAAGAAATTATGAGTTTGCGACTTCGAGTTCAATGGCGAAAATCTCAACAAACCATCAAATGAAAGGCAATCAAAGAGGCAAGAAATTATGAGTTTGCGGTAAAGTATCTCTTATTTTATTCGATATATTAATACCATATATGAATAAAATTTAATAAGCAAACACCTAAAACTTTTGCTATGGCCTAAATATTTGTATATATATAATAATAAGATAATTGAGGTCATGTGTCAGAATTTTATGCATGACATATAATTTTTTTTGATACATATTTGTATGTATGACAATGAATTTTTTGAGTTGTTATAAAGCCGTATGGATGATCTATCGTTAGTCAAAAAGGTTGCATGAATGATATATGCCATGCTATATTGCTACATTATATAAGATGTTGCTTAAAGAGTTTATGTTGGACATAAGGTTTAAGAGTAAATTAGACTCTTTATTTAATTATAATATTTTAATTGATTAAATGGTCAATGGTCACTCAAATGGGAAATTTTGAAATTAATTTAATTTTCATTTGTGGCATAAACCGTTTCACTTTTTAAATTGATTGCAACGTTTTCATTGAGCCTTTATTTGTCAAACATTTTTGAATGTGTAAATGCTGGAGTAATTAGTGTTGAATGCTAGGATAAATTCTTTAATTGTATGCAAACATTATTTTTACTCTACACCATATGTTAGATGGTCTGATGATAATTGAAATGTGAATTTTTAATGATAAGGCTCCATCTAACACCTATATATAAAAATATATATGATATGCTCAGCATTATTAGAGAATGAATGACTTAAGTCATTCCCATAAATAAAATAAAAAATAAAAAAGAAAGGGTTAAGTCATTTCTCTAAAAACAGTCTTTTCTATGTACTCCTTAGTGAGTATTTATAAACACTACTGTACTTTTAAAATTAAAATTTAAAAAAAAAAAAAAAGTGTTTATGTGAAAATTTTAAATCTCATGAATATTTATGAACCCCACCAACTATGGTGTTTCTATATTGAAGAACCTTATATTGAGAAGAGTTCATGTGCCTTTAAATAATTGAGAATTTTATGTGGCACGTTTTTCATTTTAAATTTTCTCAAATAGGGGGGTATTGAAATTGAGGAATATGAAGAAAAATAAATGATACCCTGATAATATCTTGGTTGATATTCATGGGTAATAAAGCCACAACATAAGGCCATCTCCCAAATTTATACGTGTATTTATTGGTGGCGAAAGTATAGTAGAAAATGCATAACATGGTTAGAATGCTCTATAGTCAGTTATGCATGAGTTATTAGTCCGTCAGTTGGTTAATGAAACTATGTTTTTCAAGGAACAATTCCGAAAAGATTTAAAAGAAACCTTTAGGAATAAAATGCATGAATGGCATATTCAGCCTTGCACACAGAATAATTTTCAAAGTGAATGCAAGGTGGGACTGAGGTTGAAAGAGCCAAAGAATTATAAAATTCAATCCTTACAAAATTACTGCAATAGTTAAGCATAAATCATTTTCAAAATATTATGAAATTTTAAAATTTTCCACAATAGAACGAACAAAATTTACTATTCAAACTTTTCCATGTATAAATATATATTGCTTTGGCGTTGAGAATGGAGAATTTAAATGGTTCCATCTATACCTAATCATGCCTTCGAGCATTCAAAGGGAAAAATGTGGGACTCTCATGGTGTCACAATCCACATGTATGATTCAATAAAAGCGGCTATACGGGTACAATGTTTTCATTTTATGCTTGCACTAGTGACATCACCAGAGTAAGTACTTACTCACATATATGATATACGAGCAGAGCTTACTGTCTCTAAATACTAAATAGTATCAAGTTATTTCCACATGATTCTATTAAACGGAATGACATGTACTCTATATTAAGCTCATCATTTGAGAACAATTGAGATTATTAATTTGTTAGTATTTTTTGGAGCAAAATGAGCCTAGTAAAGCTTCACAAAATGGATCAACAAAAGGCTCGACATAAGAAAAATCATCCAACAGAAAAAAGGTCATGGCGTAGGCACAACTATTGAGAATGTCGTAGAGGTTTTCTTGCCAGGTCAGGTCCCTACTCCTCTCATTTATATTATAGCATTACTTGCTTAAAATAGAGCAAATTCTGATTAATATATATATATATATATATTGTGCAAAATCTAAAATTATTTCAAACCACACTATGGGGAAAGATATCATATATTTCACCCTCCTTTTAGTGTCATATTTATGGGTCAGTTATGCGACACTTATTATTGCCCAACCATAGTTGCTATTGTTTAAATAATTTCTATGTTAAGGGCCAAGAGTTAGACAACCGTATGCTACGTGGTTAAACATTTGTTGATAGATTGCATAGTCAACCAATGAAGGAAACATTTTTCATAAAAAGAAAGCAAATGAGATGGTAGGCTATTTCTACTATTTCGCAACAAAACGGACTTGGCAACCGATGTGCACGTGTGTGTCATGTGGGCTAGAATATATACAAGAATTTATTCCCTTATTTGTTTGTAATGATTTCCTTTCGTGAATTATATGCAGCCATATCACGACCTTCTCTTATCATTTCATAAGGTTGCCATCCCTGTAAGTATATAATCAACGAAGGTAAAATGAGACACGAGTTTCTCATAAATGGCCTATATGTCGTTCACTAGTAGCCACCTTGGCTTGAGGTGCCAATTTAATTGATTATGGAATTTCATATCTTGAAAATATCATACTTAAGATGATGGTATTTTCCATATTTATTCCCCCAAAATTGAATTGCTATCACCTTGCACTATGAAATAATTTATCCAGTTAATTATCTCTTCATTCTACTCATTTATTTTAAAGAGTAGCAGTGTCTTTTTGGGATCACTCTATAAATTGGGATGCCTTTGATGAAACTAGGTTTTTCCTTGCAAATGTGAAAGATTTAGAGAGTACGGAGCTGGTCTTTCTTATCCAGAAACACTGAACTAGTACAGCAGCCCAGTTGTTCAAGAAGCGGAGGAAGTTGGGATGATGCCAAATCCCAACTGGCTAGGATAAGCCAGAACTCTACAACAAGAATTAAACAACAGGAAAATAAAACATAGAACCTATGAGTCAGCACCTAGACTTGCCTGGAGTTAGCATCAAGTGATGAAAAACCCACTAGGAATTCGCACCTAGGGTTGGCTGGTATTCATCAAAATCTTCTCCCTCTGTTTGGAGTACAACACTTAGCTTATATAGGAATACTAACAAAAATACCCTATACTTTAAATATATATATATAAAAATACTAAAAATGCTCCCACAACCACTACCATCTCTCCCTTCTTCCCTGCCAACCCAGCCTCCAATTCTACCCCCTGCCGGCCAAAACTTTTTTCCTACTCCACAACAATTCCTTCCCCCTTATCCTTGCCCACTCACACAACCCTTCTTTTGGCCAATTCAATTTGGTCAGTTTATTCCTCCCCAAACCCAGACCTCCTTACCCCTAAATCCCAAGCCTTCACAGCACCTGCCTAAACCCACTCCCAAGCCTTTTTCAGCCAAACCAGGGGTACCAGAGGTGAAGCACTCTTTTTCTTTTCGTATTGATTCAAAGTCATTTCTCTTGGCTTTTGATGGGGGTCGTATGGATGCTTATGCCATTACTGAAAATAGGGGTCGGTATCGTGGCTCTATCCGGGTTGGTAGAGTGGGGTTGGATTGGACCCCTATTTTCTTTGAAATGAAGCTACGTGAATTCTTCTTGGGAAAATCAGCATCTAGGCTGGGAACGGAGGTGGTCGCTGGCGGTGGTGGGCTTGAAAAATCCACCGGAAACTCAAGGAATCAAATTTGGGAAAATCTTAATGGCGACGTGAAATCAGGGAGGAAGTTATGCCTGGAGAATCAGTTTCCAAATATTCCTAGGAAGTTAAATCAGAAGGAGAGTTTTGGGGGATTTGATTTCCTTCAAAATTCAAATAAGCCTTCCATAAATAGTTGCCCCTTACGTGGCCCTTCTGGCAGATGGACCCAGGCCCACTTTTCATTAAAAATAACTACTGCCTTTGATGGGAATACACAACGTAAGGTACGTTGGAGTACTTTTGTCAAACCAACAGGTGCTAAGTTAGGCCTAATAACATGTGATCAAGCTCAGCGGGCCAAACCAACTAAAGCCCAAAATGAGTTTATTAAAAATCTGGAAAGGTTGACTGAAAGAAGTTTGTGGGAGGTGGGCGAAGGTTCAGGCTCACAAGCTGAGAAGGTTCCGGAGCTGTCACCGATCAACGACGAGCTGGGTGGGGACCTCCCAAGGGCCAATGGGTGTGTAGAGGAGGTTTCGATCTGCAATAGTTTGGCGGGACCCCAGTGTAGTGAAGGATCGGACCCCCATGGCTCAGCCGAGAAGTTTCTGATGGTGTTTCCGGGTTCCGGCGAGTTGGGTGGAGTATTTCCAAGGTCTGATGGGTACGATGATGAGGTTAGGGCTGTTGGTGGTCTTCCGGTGGGCCATAAATCCAGCGGGGCTGAGGTGGGTTGTTTGGGTGACACCGTGATTGTCGCCGGTAGTGCAGCGGACAACTTCCCAAACTCCGGTGCTGTTCTAAACTCCGATGGGCAGTCTGTCAACGCTGAGTCCGATGCTTCCCCGTCTCTTTCGGTTGTTGAACTCTCCGATATGATCCGCCACCACAAGCTGCTGGGTAAAAATTGTTTCTCTCCTCTATCTGAGCTGGGTTTTGATTCTAAGGATGATGAAATTTTGTTGTTGGATTGGGTTAACCCCAAGGGGTCAGGTAAGGATGAGGAGAGTGATAATGCTTTGGATTGTGTACCTCTGGCTAAGTGGGATCCTCATGGGGGTTTGGATATAGTATCAGAGGCTGCACTGGATGATTTTCTTGTGGGGGAGGATCTGGAACCTTCAGTGTGGGTGAAGAGGAAGATTAAAGGCTTTAGTAAATATGTGGGATTTCCTATTGATTCATGTGAGCATCAGTGCATCGATTTTTTTCAAAAGCTTGAGAAAGTGTGGGAAAAGCAAGCTACAACCAGTAGTCTTCGCCGCAATACCTCTTCAACTAAAAAAGGTACGAGGGAATTGAGGAATTTAGTCTCTTCCGTCAACTATGAGGGGCAATCTGGTTGACAAACCAGAGGGATTGAGAATTTCTGTAGGGTGGGTTCACTTAGTTGTCCATGAATTTGAAAATCTTATCTTGGAATGTGAGAGGATTAAATAATCCTCAAAAGAGGGATACGGTGAAGAATTTACTCAAGGAGTGGAAGTGTGATGTAGTGTGTTTCCAAGAAACTAAATTGGATTCTGTCAATTCTATTGTTGTGAAAAGTCTTTGGAGTAGTCCTTTTGTTGATTGGGTAGCTTTGGATGCCACTCATACAGCAGGGGGAGTTATTTTGGCTTGGGACACGAGGGTATATAAAAAAATGGATGTTCTGGTTGGGTGCTTTTCTGTTTCTATTTTGTTTTAGGGTGTGGTAGATGGTTTTGATTGGATATGTACTAGGGTGTATGGTCCAAATGCTGATGGTCTTAGGGATTTTTTGTGGACTGAACTTGATAGTGTGAGAGGGAGGTGGAGTGCAGCTTGGTGTGTTTTTGGTGATTTTAATATCATCAGATACCCAGCAGAGCGTCTTGGTTGCACTTCTTTTAGTCCAGCCATGTTCAAATTCTCGGACTTTATTGAGAGGAATTTTTTGGTTGATATACCGTTGGTGGGGGGTGAGTATACATGGTTCCGTGACTCAGAGAACCCTTCTATGTCTAGAATTGATAGAGTGCTGGTAACTGCTGATTGGGAGGATCACTTTTTGGATGTGACTCAAAGGCCTCTTTCTCGAGTGATTTCGGACCATTGTCCTCTTCTAGTGGAGGCAGGTGGAATGTCGAGGGGAAAGACTTCTTTCAAATTTGACAATATGTGGCTTAAGGTGGAGGGATTTGTGGATCTTGTGCGAGGTTGGTGGAACGGTTACCATTTTGTGGGGTCTTCTAGTTATGTTCTAGCTTGCAAATTGAAGGCTCTTAAGGGAGACTTGAAGCATTGGAACAAACATGTTTTTGGGGATGTGTCTTTTAGGAAAAAATGCTTGCTAGTTGAGCTTTTGGACTTAGACTTGAGAGAAGGGATGCAATCTTTGTCATCGGCAGATAGTGCAAGAAGACTTGAGATAAAGGCTGAAATTGAGTATTTAGCTTCTTTGGAGGAGATTTCTTGGAGGCAGAAATCAAAGGCTTTGTACTTAAAAGAAGGGGATAATAATACTGGGTTTTTTCATAGGCTTGCTAATTCTCATAGATGTACAAATGCTATGAGGGCTGTGGAGGTTGAGGGCATTTTGTATGAGGATGAGTCTGCCATTCAGGATCAAGTGGTGGGTTTTTACAAGTCTTTGTACCAGGAGACCGAATCTTGGCGGCCCACTATTGATGGTTTAGAGTTTGCTAATCTGGATGAAACTGATAGGGTTACTTTAGAAAGGGAGTTTGAGAAGGAGGAGATCATTGCAGCCCTTCAGGAGGCTAAGGGTGATAAGGCCCCTGGTCCAGATGGCTTTACTATGGCTTTCTTCCAAAAATGCTGGTGTGTTCTTGAGAAGGAGATCTTGGCTTTTTTTGCAGACTTCCACAAAGAATGTATCTTTGAAAAATCTCTTAATGCCACATTTTTGTGTTTGATACCCAAGAAGCTTAGTGCAGTCAATATTAGAGATTTTCGCCCTATCAGCCTTGTGGGTAGTTTGTACAAGCTACTTTCTAAGGTCTTGGCACATAGATTTCGTTGTGTTTTGGATAAACTTATTTCTAATTCCCAAAATTCTTTTGTTGGGGGAAGACAGATTCTTGACTCTGTTCTAATCGCAAATGAATGCTTGGATAGTAGATTAAAGAGTGGTGTTCCGGGTGTGATTATTAAATTGGATATTGAGAAGGCTTATGATCATGTGAGTTGGAGTGCCTTATTTTACCTTATGGAGAGGATGGGTTTTGGGGAGAAGTGGGGGAGATGGATGAAGATGTGTATTTCTACTGCCCGTTTTTCAGTGCTTGTTAATGGGTCTCCAACTGGTTTCTTTGGCAGTTCTCGTGGTCTTCGCCAAGGGGATCCTTTATCTCCACTCCTATTCTTATTGGTAATGGAGGTGTTGAGTAGATTGTTGAAAAGGACAGAAGATGGAGGCTTTCTCAGTGGTTTCCAAGCAAGTCCCAATGCAAGTGGTGGTTTGCAAATCTCTCACCTTTTGTTTGCTGATGATACTATTCTCTTTTGTGATGCATCCGAGGAACAATTATTACATATTCGTATGGTTCTAATTTTCTTTGAAGCTATCACAGGACTGAAAGTAAATGTTGGCAAGAGTGAGATTGTGCCGGTTGGTGAGGTTGGGAATTTGGATGCCTTAGCTCGTATTTTATGTTGTAAGATAGGCTGTTTACCCATGTCTTATTTGGGTATGCCTTTGGGGGCACATTATACGGATTCCTCAATATGGAACCCTATCATTGAACGGATGGAAAAAAGGCTTGCAGGTTGGAAGCAGTTATATTTGTCAAAAGGGGGTAGACTTACTTTATTGAAGAGTACCCTATCAAGTCTTCCTACATACTATTTATCTTTGTTCACTATTCCACAACATGTGGCGGACAGATTAGAGAGGATTCAGAGGAATTTCCTTTGGGGGAGATCTAATGATGTTTTTAAATTCTCACTTGTTGCGTGGGAGAAAGTTGTGTGGCCCGTGGAGGTAGGTGGCTTGGGGATCCGGAAGATTGGGCTATTTAACCAAGCTTTGCTTGGGAAGTGGCTATGGCGATTTGGGAATGAGGTCACACATTTTTATGGAGGCAAGTTATAGCTTCCAAATATGGGGAGGCCAGTGGGGGATGGTGTACTAGAGTTGTTAGAGGGACGCATGGATGTGGTATGTGGAAGAACATTAGGAAGGGGGTTGAGAGCTTTTTTGGTCATGTGTTGTATGCAGCGGGTGAGGGTTTTCGTATCAGATTTTGGTATGACCCTTGGAGTAGCCCTACTGCCCTGAAGGATTTATATCTGGCTATGTTTGCTATTGCTATGGATAAGTCAGCTATGATTTCTGATATGGTTGACTATGCACCGGATGGGGGTGGTAGAAGCTGGAACTTACGTTTCCGTCGTGCTTTTCAGGATTGGGAGATAGGGATCTTTTATGATTTTTTTGCGCATATCTCATCCAAGCTACCTAGAGGGGGTGATGACACCATGATATGGCAATTGAATCGTAGTGGTGTTTTTGATGTGCGCTCTTTCTATTTCTCATTGCTAGCAGCCCTGTTGGTGTCTTTTCCTTGGAAGAGCATATGGTGTGTTAAGGTCCCTAAAAGGGTGGCTTTCTTTTTATGGACAGCTGCTAGGGGTGGGATTCTTACTATAGACAACCTTGTTAAGAAGCATTTACCTCTTGTTAATTGGTGCTGCCTTTGTCGATGTGAAGAGGAAACTGTGGATCACTTATTGATCCATTGTAAGTATGCTCATACCTTGTGGAGTGAAGTCCTTTGTTTGTTTGGGGTTCAGTGGGTGATGCCGAAGAACGTTGTTTCTCTTCTCTCTGCATGGTGGAATTGGTTAGGGAGTCACACTTCAAATGTGTGGAATATGGTTCCAGCATGTCTTATGTGGTTAATTTGGAAGGAGCGCAATGCCCGAACTTTTGAGGATATTGAGAGACTTGTAGATTGTGTGAAGTCTTTGCTACTTAGGACTTTGTTTGAGTGGTCTCGTATTTGGGGGTTTACACATTGTCATTCTTTGTTTGATTTTCTTAATTCTGCTAGTCTTTCTTTTTGATTGGTTTGTATTTTTTTCAGTGCAATGAGTTTACTATCGTAAATCCATTGTACTTCTATTATCAATAAATTTGTTATTACCTATCAAAAAAAAAAATATTCATAGGCATTGGTGTATAAGTTTCTAAATTTTGTTCTAATACATTAGACATGAAATTTTATGAAGATTTTCCTTTGGGACTAAGATTAAGTCCAAAGGAAGAAAAATATAGGTACAAACCATGATAGGCCCTTCTTTTGGTCATCATCCAATAGCGAATGTACCTTTCATGTTTGAACGGGGGCAAACCCTCTAGATATATCTACATCTTCAAATAGCTGGAACAAAATATAGCAACGATGGTGCCCAGTTCTTGGGCCTTAAGGTCAAATTTAAAATTTTCTTTTCCTTTTAGCTCTCTAAGTATTTGCAACAACGTTTGAAGTCAAGTTTTAGGCATAATGACAAATATCATTATTGCCAAATAAAAACCTAGCTATAAGTTTAAAATAAGATCATAACTGTTTACTATGATAAATATGATGACTGTTTATCATAATGGCAAATGTCATTAAACACACCGAATTCCAACACTCTTTAAAAAGTTTAAACACTTTACCAAGTGTTATTTAGTTGCACGAGAATAGGGTAATAGTTATGAAAACGATTGTTGGAAAGGCAAATTGCTTAATTACAAGATTAGTACAAACATGCATAATTGACACAAAAGGCTAGATAATTTCTTGCTAAAGTTAAAAGACTTGACTATTAATATCTGCTCTAGCTAGTGTGACCTATTTTAGACTTTTGATCTCTAGCCGATCAAATGATCTTAAGTCCATCCATTTCTTTCATTATTCTACTATCACCAAAACCAAGAAAAAAGTAGAAATGATTGAATTGCCTATAGAGCATGTGCTTCATACATAAAATAAGACAATTTTATTTGATCGCATGGCATTAAGTGTGACTTTAATCCTCACTAAGTTTTTATACTCTTACATGAAATGATATTGATTGGACGTAAGCTATATCAATTCACCCAAAATTTTGTATAATATGTAAACCTATAAGAGGTTTGCTAGATTACTAGCTTCAGATATGCAAAAAACAGGTATTCCAAAGTTTCTAAATGGATGTCATAATTTGACAAAGAAAAACCCTTAAGAAGAAAATAGAGATATAGCCAAAACTTCTGAAAATTCCATCTACATCACAAATGCCGAGTTTAACTCCTATAAATTATGGAGTTGTACAAATCCAACGAAGAAGAGCTCTATAAGTAAGAGTTCAATGATGGAGATTTCGTCAAGAAGACTACAACAATGAAAAGATCGAGGTACGTACACAATAGTATTGAGATTTAAGGTCTTCCATTGAGGTAACCCATTTCTTTCTTTCTTTTTATCCATGAGATCATTTTACTGAAACTAAATAAATATCAAGCTTGCATGATTATTACAAATGTGTATGTAGAACATGTTGAAAATATTGCTATAAAATTGTTACAATTATCACAATTAATATGACTATATTATTAGTAGTATATGTTTCATTGTCATGAATTTGAGAAGTTCTATTAAGTTTCCTAAACTTAAATTCTAGATGATCGTGTTCACAATATGTTCATGAATTTAAGTCTCAATAAATTTCCGCTATCTCCATCAACTCACCAAAATCTTCTTAAATTGCTCTAAAAATCATATACTGTGCAAGCACCTAACAAAGACCAGTTTAAAGAAGCATATAGTCAAATAGCTTCAATTTTTATACTTCTTTACGATTCATATAGAATGCACTTTGCCTTGTATAGCATGCAATTGCACATTTGTACATCGTCATGCAACTAGCACTATTGAAGTGACTTAAGCATACAATTAAAGAAGAAGGAACAGGAAATTGCTATTACAAACGGCAATGACCTAACAAAGACCAGTTTAAAGAAGCATATAGTCAAATAGCTTCAATTTTTATACTTCTTCATGATTCATATAGAATGCACTTTGCCTTGTATAGCATGCAATTGCACATTTGTACATCGTCATGCAGCTAGCACAATTGAAGTGACTTAAGCATACAATTAAAGAAGAAGGAACAGGAAATTGCTATTACAAATGGCAATGACCATAGACGTCAAAGCACACCAAAAAAAAAAAAAGGGTTTCAATCGTGATAGAGCATTCCTCTAGTCGTCAACAAATGAGAATTACACTCTTCATGTTTGAACGGGGGCAATAACGTGGCCTAGTTTTTACGCCTTCGAAAAATCGAAGGCAAAAGAGATTTAGGCCTTACACATGAAGTATCATGTTAAACTTAAGAAAAATCTTGAAAAGAGAGGAGCTCGTTATCTTGAAAAGAGAAAAGTTTGTCAAGAAGATTCCAACAATAAAAAGATTGAGGTATGTGACAAAATAATGTCATCATTTAAGGTAACACATTTATTTCTGTCTCTTTTATATTCGTCTATAAAAATTTACACCTAGTAAGGTTTCATGCAAACATGTATGCATTACTAGACAGATCACAAAAGAGATAAAACTCTAGGATTACAAGGAAATAAGAAAAAGGTCCACCTAGGCTATTGGTAGCTTATTATTTATATATGAATTGTTCTAAAATTCTTGTTTAACCAAGCCTTGGCAAGTGCTTGTGCTACTTAATGCAGATATCAACATGGCCTCAAGAAGGTCCAAAATGACATAGCGTCAAGGAATCTTTCCAGCAATAAGTGACAAGATTCCTTAAATGGATGTAAGTCACCAAAAAATGGCTAAGTGATAAGATTCCGCCAAGACGGATGTAAATCACTGATGAAGCCTAAGTGACAAGATTCCTTAAGTGGATGTAAGTCACCAAAAAATGGCTAAGTGATAAGAGTTCGCCAAGACGGATGTAAATCACTGACGAAGCCTAAGTGGCAAGATTCCTTAAGTGGATGTAAGTCACCAAAAAATGGCTAAGTGATAAGAGTCCGCCAAGACGGATGTAAATCACTAAGGAAGCCTAAGTGGCAAGATTCCTTAGATGGATGTAAGTTGCCAAAAAATGGTTAAGTGATAAGATTCCGCCAAGACGGATGTAAATCACTGACGAAGCCCAAGTGACAAGATTCCTTAAGTGGATGTAATTCACCAAAAAATGGCTAAGTGATAAGAGTCCGTCAAGACGGATGTAAATCACTAACGAAGCCTAAGTGGCAAGATTCCTTAGATGGATGTAAGTCACCAAAAAATGGTTAAGTGATAAGAGTCCGCCAAGACGGATGTAAATCACTGACGAAACCTAAATGACAAGATTCCTTAAATGGATGTAAGTCACCAAAAAATGGTTAAGTGATAAGATTTCGCCAAGACGGATGTAAATCACTGACGAAGTCCAAGTGACAAAATTCCTTAAATGGATGTAAGTCACCAAAAAAGAAAAATGGACAAGATTCCGCTAGATCGATGTAAATCGCTGACAAAATCTAAATGACAAAGCTCCGAAACTGGATGTAAGTCACCCAAAAGTGGCTAAGTGACTAAATACCCTTAGACGAGTGTAAACAAACAAGGATTCTCACACAAACGCAAGAAATCAAGAATATCAAAGACAACAACTAGAAAATGAATAAAAGAAGAAGCATCGAAGTGATAAAAAATGGTCATCCAAAGAAATCACCTTATTCTTCAACAGTGATAAAAAATGGCCGTCCAAAGAAATTAGCTTGCTCTTTAGCAGTGATAAAAAATGATCGTCCAAAGAAATTAGCTCACTTTCAAGATCAAGCTATGATCTCTCGACCTTCAAAAGGTAGATACTAAGAGGTCATCATAGAAATACTAGCATTCCTGAAGAAGAAAGTAGTTGAAGATAAAGAAGCCTAAATCTAAAAAAGTCAAAAACATTCCCTAAGCCTGACCAGCATAAAGCAAAATCAGACTTGGGAATTGGGGGGGGGGGGGGGGGGGGGGACAACTGATGAGTCCAAAAAAAACATTAAGGTCGTCCATATTAACAAACCAAAAGATGTAACCGCTTAAGCACATTCAACACATTAATGGCAACCATTACTCAGCGGTCTTAAATGCCCATCAATACGATAACTGTTACACATGGGCAATAATCACCTCCAATTATGTACAACAGCTATCCAAATCACCTATAAAAGGATCAGTCCGTCTCACTTGTGAAGGTACGTCAAAAGCTACTACTAAACACTATCTAAATATGAAAAATATGGGTTGATACTAACTTAAGCGTTGGAGGCTCCCCCACTAGGCACAACCTGGCGGTCTATTCAATCTATCTTTCCGGTCTATTCAATCTATCTTTCCTTTATCTTACAGGTCCTATGAGATCGTCTAATGCTTCGGATTGCGCGAGTGACCCAAACTGACGATTTTGGCATCATCAACAACTAACCACCTATAATTTGTTGTGAAAATGTTGTGAATATAGCATCTCTCTTTTTTTTCTATTTGTTGAAGCGCAAACTAAGTCCCATATCTCTGTCCATCAACCTCCAGTTCCATTCCCAATTGTTCATCTCACTAAAAGTGAAAAACTTTCCCTACTCCTCCATGATTGCATTGTCTATGAACTTGAAGCTTGTTCTCGAATGCCAATACATGGTCGAGAATATTACCGATGTAAAGTGAATTCGTTTGAAAAATGCATCCAGAAACCATTGTACCTAAATGAGCCAATATATCATCTTGTTAAATCATGCCTTAAAAAAATGTGAAAAGAACAGAAAAAATATTCCCTATGGCCAATTGAATTGCATGAGAAATTGTTACGTGCGGCATACCGAGAAGAATATTTAGAAATGGTTTTCTCTCTCTCTCTCTATATATATATATATATATATATGCACATATGCATGAAAAAATATGATTTTATTTTATTTTTCTAAAATCAACACTAAAAAGTTATAAATGATTTCCCTAAAGTACATATTGTGCCTTATAAAATGAAGATAAAAACCTCTTAGTTGTCATAATGATGGACACACAATTTTGTTCCAGCCCATATTCAAGATCCCCAATTTTATGACAAAAGGCCCCAATCACTACCATAATGCTCAACACCATATGTTAAGCCCAACACTTCAAAATCAAGACTCAAGCCCATTCTTAAAATAACCACAGCATAGGCCGAATAATCATTTTCAAAAAAATCATTAGAAATTAGTGACTAAGGATGTGTTTGAATACCGCTTATTGCTAAAAACTGAAAACTGAAAACTAAAAACATTGTAGCAAAATAATTTTTAAATATGTAAATAGTGCCGTGGGACCCAGTTTTGAAGTTTTTTTTGTGAAGAAAGTACTTGCGGGTCCCGTGAACAGTGCATGGGACCCACATCTGAAAACGTGAAACGCAGACGCAAGTGCTTTTCAGCACTACCAAATATACACTAAGTGTGAGTTTGGATAGCAGCGGGAGTGGCATTTTGCGCGTTTGCGTTTTTTTGGCTGGGTCCTTTGCATTGTTCACAGGACCCGTAAGTACGGATTTCAGTAAATGTTAAGTTAAAACTGGGTCTTATGGCACTATTCACATATTTAAAAATTGTTTTGCTACAATATTTTCAGCAATAAGTTTTCAGTTTTTAAGAATAATCGGTATCCAAACAGACCCTAATGAAAGGACAGTTTCCATACCGTATCGACTGGTATTTGTTGCAGTAGTACTTAAAACAGTACAGAAACTCATTTGAAATGTATTCCTTCAAAGATTGGGGTGTACTGGCTTTCTTCGGTGATACCGGCAGATTTTGGTGGATTTCAGCGATATCTTTGTTTGGGGCTAATACAATGGGCTTCTGTCATAATTTATGGTAATTACAGTGTCTTTGTTTCTTCTTTTCAGCTTGTTGGAACATTACAACTTCTGTTATGTTGCTTGTTTCCACTTCAATCCTGTAGCTAGACATGGCAAACAACCGCATCAAGTTAAGCGGGTTTCGGATCGGATCAGGTTGACTCGTATTTTTCACATAAATTTATTTTTATATAAAGAAAACAACATGTATTTGTCGTTTGGAAAGTCATGCAACAAATTACTTGATATAAAATGTATTACTTTGAATTCACCATTTATATCAAGAATGAACTCAATTAAACTTATTAATACTTATTCAATAATTTTAAAATTATACAAATTTCAACATTGCTAACTAAAACAAAATAACACAAAGATAAGTAAAACAAGTGGATTCCAGTTAGCTCAACTGGTAAGGTCTCTGATGGTTGAATAAGAGATCTGAGGTTCAATCCCTGTCTATACCAAAAACTGATTGGTGTCTTGGTCTGATAATAAAGAGCTATCATTAGGAGCGGACGCCATAGATTGAAACTCTCTCAAAAAAAAGAAAAAAAAAAAAGATAAGTAAAACAAATATATAAGTTTTATTTCTACAAAATATCAACATCCCAAAATATAAAACAAAATTACAAATAACTTTTTGGATAACTCATTTGACAAAGAATAAAAACATATAAGAAACTTACAATCTTGAAAATTAATTTTATTATCTATTATCAATTGTGGTTGACACTCTATTTCAATTTGAGAATATACATTAAAGTTTGATTGTTTACTTATTTATATATAGTCTATTTTATAAATATCATATCATTGTTAAGTAATACACACTCTAAAAAATATCATAATTTATTTTGAAAAGCCATTTATTTTGGACATAAATTGTTTAAAAATAGGTCTAAGCATTCATAATTTATGCTAATTTGATACTTTAACTTCACTATTTTCACACTTATGAATGTTTCTCACACATGTCTACAATTTTAAATCTATATTTTTAACTCTACCCTAACCAGATTGTCTTGGCATGTACTTTGCTATTTGATATATAAAATTTTTTACTCATTACAAAATGCTCAACCATTCATCTTTCAATTCATTTGCATGCAGTTATATATATAAATGTCTCAATTGTTTCCTTAAAACTCACAACAAACAACAAACAACAAAACCAATATTAATTTTATTTTATTATTATATTTTTACCAAATAAAAAGTTTTAAAAAATGGTTCGAGTCTCGGGTCGGGTCAAGTTGACCCTCAAAAACACGGATCAACCTGTTTTTGCTTTGGGTAAAAAAAAAAAAAAAAAATCAGGTTCGGATAAGATCGGATCGGGTCAAAAATTTCAAACCCGTTTTGTCATGTCTACCTGTAGCTCTATTCTTCGTTTTCTTTAACTTCTGTTCTAGGCTTATAGCTTTGTTTTCTTTGTCTATATTTATTTATTTATTTAATTTTGAAATGGGTCACTCAAAGTCAAAATAGGGTTCAACTTCTGAATTACACGTTTTTTAATTAAATCGTAGACTTTAATAAGATCTAGTGGTGGATAAAACATCCCTTGCCATGTCATCAATGTTATCAATTACTCCTTGCCTTCACCACATTTATGTTAATACTTTCCATTCATTCCATGCTGGTTTCTCAGTAGTTCACAATGTCTTACTTACCCTTCTTTGTGCTAAACAGCTTGCCATTACAATTTTTGACACTAAGGATGTGTTTAGATACCGTTTATTGTGCTGAAACTGAAAAATTATTGCTGAAAGTACTGTAGATAAAAGTAAAAGTTAGTTGAAATAGTACAATGGAACTCATGAATAGTGCCAAAAAGTTCAGTGAGACCTATAAATAGTAGCAAAAATAAGTTGAATAGTGAAATAATTTTAATTTATAATTCCTTCTCAAACGCATGCTAAATAGAACTATACATTTTATATGAACAAATGTGGGAAAAAAATTAAGTAAATAAAATTGAATTAATTAAATTTGGGATTATGGGTGCATACGTATGGTTTTTTGCAGGAAAGCACAAACACGGCAGTTTGCCTACCTTGTCTATGTCAGAGATGTACCAGACACAGAGTACGCACAGGACACGGTTTCACGCATGCCCTAATCTTTTTCTTTTATCAGACAAGAACAGGACACTAGGTATGTGTTTGGATAGCGTCTATAGAGTCACGTCTTGCGTCTAGAGTTTGTATATCCGTGGGACCCACTGCTATTGTAGCTTCCAATTAAACGAAAAGATTGAACTAAAACGTGTATCGTTTTTTTCCTTCAACGCATCGTTCTTCGTGTTCTTCATGTTCTTCCCAGAACATGACTATTCATGTTCTTGAACCCAGCAAACCCATCAAAACAGATGATCAAAACAGTGAAACCAAAACTAAGACAAAAGCCACCAATTTGAGATTAAATCGATCAAACCTGTGTGAAAAAAAATCAAAACCGATCAACCCATCAAACCCATATGAAACAAAAACCAAATCAAACCCATCAAATCCATATGAAACCAAAACCAAATCAAACCCATCAAATGGATCTACCCAGCAAACGCAAATCAAACCCATCACCAATCCAACCTCACTCAGCACCACCAACTTCCCATATCAAACCCACTGCCAATCAACCCATTAAACCTACCGCCGACCAACCCATCCACCACCACTGACTTCCCATATCAAACCCATCAAACCCATTGCTAATCAACCCATCAAACCCACGCCGATCAACCCATCCACCACCAACGAGCTCAGGCTACTTCAGTTTCATGGAGTACTGTCATGGGTGGGAGAGGAGTGAAATTGGGGAAGCGGGTGAAATGGGTTTATGGAAAGAAGAGCACACCAGAGGGAACCCGATCTTCGCCGACATTGGACTAGGTTATCTTCCTCAGCTCTTCACAGGCGATGGACCAATGTAGGTCTTCCTCGGTGGATTTCTGTGGTGGGTGTGGACCTCTCTTCTCGAAGACACAAGCAGTAGGGTGGGTGAGGAGTGAATAGAAGAAAAAAAAAAAGTAAAAACGCGACCCTTAAATACTTTCAGCTAAGCTACAGTACTCAAACCCAAAAATAATCAACTGGCATTTTTCACTTATTTGCTACAGTGTTTTCAGTTTTCAGCAAAATCAGCAGTATCCAAACAAACCCTGGGTATGCTGAAAAAAGAAAGAAAAAAAGAGGGAAAAATAAGATCTGTATCCTTTTATCTCCATTCTCCATATATTTTCCGCCTTCCTTATGCTTCTTTAGTTTCTTCCACACTATGTCTCTTTATCTTTCTTAACTTTCTCTCTCATTTTATGTTTTAAAAAAAATTATCTTTTATTTTTTAGAGTTGTGTGGCTAATTTATCTTCTTCTTCTTTTTAGAGTCGTGTGGATGTCTGTCTTTTCTTTTTCAATTTGACTTTTTAAGTGGCTAGCTGTTAAAGCATTGACAGTCGGCCTTGTATATCCTATATGTTGATATATTTTACCATCAAACCCTTAAAATGATGCTCTAGCCAAACTGCCAAATTGTGCCAATTGTAAAAAATTTTACAATGTTGCTGCAGTACCATCCTATTTCTAGGATGGTACTGTAGAAGGATTGTATAATTAAAAATTATTATTTTATTATCTAACTGATTCTTCTCTCTCTTACTTTCTCATTATTTCATTTCCCCCTCTTGTCTTCTTCTCTCTTGTTTGCTCTCTCCTCTTCAGACCAAAAACCATGGTGGACATGAACGCAGGGATGGACCCAAGTGTGGGCCTAAGGGGCTTGGCCCCCCTCCCCCCGGCCCAAAAAAAAAAAAATTAGCAAGTAAAATTTTCAAAAAAAAAAAAAAAAAAGGGCTTGGGCCCCCCTCCCAAAAATCATGAACCCCTAGCCCATCATCCGGCCAGCCCAGGAGCCTATGACCCATGTAAATATACTAAAATAATAATAAAAATAAAAACCTCAGCTCTCAGCAATCCAAAACCAAACGGAGAAAGCAAAAAACGAAGGAAAAAAAAGAAAATAAAAAGAAAGGAAAGTGAGAGGCAAGACAAAGAGATAGAGAGGTGAGATAGAGAGATAGAAAGTACTCAGAGACCCACTCGCCCACGCTGTGACGCCACTGCCCATACCCACGCCATGTCGCCGTAATGCTGTGATGCCGTATCGCCGTGACACTTGCGAGACCCATCTTAATCTTGTTACCTAGTACCCACACCGACGAGACCCATGCGAGACCCACTTGCCGCCGCTGCCGGTTGCTCGATCTACCCAGCCCAACTTTGTTGCTCCAGCCTTCACAGTTCACAGGTATTTACTCTTATCTTTTCCTTCAAAACCAAATAAATTGTTTGTGATCTGAGAATCTCAGATTCACAGAAACTATGCTTGTGCCTTGTGGACTTGTGGTGTTTCATGTTTGTGTTTTTACTGATGAGTAATGAACTGAACTGATGTTGGTAATTGTGAATTGAATCTGTGCTGCCTGTGGTTTTTTTTTTTTTTTTTTTTTTTTTTTTTTTTTTTTTTATACTTTTTGGTTTTGTGACTCTGTCACTCTGTGTTTGTGACTCTTTCTATTGTATTATATAGATAAGAGAGATAAAGAGAGAGAGAGTAGAATTTGTAGAGATTAGTTTTTTCTTTGTTGACTGATAGTTGCACATAATAGGGACAAGTGGAGTTGGGCAACAGACAAGTGACCAAAAAAAGAAAAGAAAAAAGAAGAAGATAAAGTTAAGAAAATTTTTTGTTAGTAGTGCAGAAAGCGAAATAAATTTATAGTGTCGGTAGTGGGATTCATTAGGTTAGTGGGTCAGAAAGATGGAGACAACACAAAGACATAAATAAAGGCAGACCAAACATAAAAAGAAAAAAAACAAATCATATAATATAGAAAATTGTCACACAAATTTAAGAAAATAACAGTGATTCTTATATGATTCTTATTTTATTTGTAGATCATGAAAAAATCAACTACAATGCTTGATTTTTTCAAAAGAAATGGTTCAAATTCTTCCGAAGTCAACTTGGGATTGCCAACAACTAATGTTGCTATTCCAATACTAGAAAATGTGGATGTTCCAATTCTAAGAGTATGGTATAAAAGGAGGAAGGAAAACCAAATAAGGGGTTGGAATGAAAATTGGGAGAAGGATACACGAGAGAAAAGTGAGAACACAGTCTTGGGATCAGAGAAATCTTGCTCAGATTTCAAATAGGAAAATCGGTTACTTAGCTGCTTGAAAGCCTTCTCGACTAGGCTTGATTTGAAGTAGCCTAATAGTAAAATAGAACTAGGGTGTTGTCCATCATAAAATAAATTGCATTAGAGATCTCCCATAATGGACTAAACCTAACCAAGAATACAAATAAATTGGCGGCTTGAGCCCATTCAACTTAGGGTTGTTAGGAAAATGCCACCACAATATATATATATATATATATATAACTATTATGAGTCAGGTTAATGTATGCCCTTATGGCACATATTTACCATCCATTTTAGGAATCCTTTTATAGGAAATTAAAAAGGCTGACAAAAAAGTTGATCACTTTTTTATTTTTTCATAAAAAGTTTCACAAAATGGTTTACATTGCACGCATTAGTAAAATTCACATATTATATTCACAGAATATTTGTTCATAAATAATAATAATAATAATAATAATAATAATAATAATCGTGTTTTGGGTCGAAGCTTCTTTTTATTCAGCCAACTCATAATAACCACTATAAGGTCAAAGAGACCGATTAAACAGTGTGGTTGTGTGGTCATATGTAATTCAATCTCACGCTAAAATATTCCATTTACTTTTTATATATCAACTTTTAAAATAGGTAGTTGAACTTAGAACCGATCACATCCCAACTTTTTTCTATATAACCATAGTCCAATAGCTACAAGTTTCTCAAAAACACCCAAAAAAAAAAAAGTACTATCGCTACATTGACTTTACCTATTTAAAAAAATAAAATTTATCTGAAAAGAAAACATTATAGTGAAAACATGAATCCCATTTCAAGCCTTGTCTTTGTGCTTCTTTTGACTGTCTTTCCAACCCAAATTTTTTGCCAGAACTTGATTGCGCAAGCTTGTGGTTACACTTCGTACAAGCCACTGTGCCTAAGCACTCTTCAATCGGACTCTGAGGCCAAATCAGCAAAAGATCTCTTAACTATAGCCAAAGTTGCACTAAAACATGCAGGGACTAAAGCTCAAGCAGTAAATGCGGAAATCAAAAAACAGCAAGGTTCGGCAACGGACGAGGGCTTGAAGCAAGCCCTATCTGATTGCGCTGAGAATTATGGAGATGCAATTGATCAAATTCAGTCCTCGACCGGTGCCTTGGGATCTAAGAAATATAATGATGTTAATACATGGGTCTCAACTGCCATGACCGATGCAGACTCGTGTAACCAAGGTTTCGAAGATCAATCCGTCAAGTCTCCAATAACTTCTTCAAGTACCACATTTAGTCAGCTATGCAGCAATGTGTTAGCCATTACCAATCACCTCTAAGCCTTGATTCAATGTTGGCATAAATAAATTTTCCAACTATCAAGTTGGTGCTCATCTATTTCCGTGTTGTCCCATGTGGATTTTTTCTCATGGAATAAAAGTCTATTTTTTAGTTAAATAACTACATGGCTAAATTTTAAGAGGAGAATCTAAAGAACAACATCTAAAATATCTGCACCTAAATTTTGTCCTATATAAATGATGTAATATTGATATCACCTCATATATATAAAATGAATGAGATCTATAATTCATCAAGAGCATTTATAGCAGTTCTAGATCTTTTAAAAAGAAATGTGGCTTTTGTTTAGTGTCACAGGATACTAAATTTGTTGCGTGTTAAGTCTAAAAATAAATGTGTTCCAAAAATAAATGTAAGTCACTGGACAGATGCGCGCCCTTTCAAAAGGCTTAAAAGTTAGAACACGCAGATTCGAGGGCCCTCACAAACATCGTTGCCTGCTACACATGACATGCCATCTATTCGGCTAGTTTGGCTTTTTTAGAAACTACGCGCGCTTGACGCGCTTTTAGATGGCGCGCGAGATTACTTAGCATCAGAAAAGTAACGTATGGTGCGCACGTTGTGCGTCATTATGACATGGACGGAAAGTCTTGATTTTGTCGCGATAATTTCAGTTTATCATACCGAGAGAAGTCTTTTGCGGTTTGTCACTTGTGAGCGTGTTTGGCTTACTTTCCAGTTTCCACCGAATTCTCCAATCTCTAATCCGTGGTGCCTTTTCACGCTCAATGATGTGTTGTTGGCCATTTTCAACACAAGTTTTGATTTGGACCATTAGGTCATCAAAATATAAAATCATTAATTTTAATTATTATATTTTGGCCATGTGTTTTAATATATATATATATATATATATATATTTTTTTTTTTTTTTTTTTTTGCTGAAGCCATGTGTTTTAATAGTTGTTGTATTATGCGAAGAGCCTTTAACCTCCTAACATTTGAAAACAAAACATTCAACCCTGCTTAATTATCAAATTATTTAAAAAAAAAAACAATTTATAAGAATATTCACATGTATTATTAAAATAAATAACACAATTTATTAAAAAAGTTATACAACTAAAATTATACTTGAATATTTAATGATTGAGAGAAATATTTGTAAATATGTTTGGAGTTAAACCTTTCCTTTGTCTGTATGTATGACATGATTCCGTATATATTTCAAACACTTTTGTGATTAATTTTTTATTTTTCGGGTACAAGTGCAACAAAATTACAAAGACACGTTAGCTAGGCAGTAATGGCGTGAGAGAAGTGGCAATTCAGAGAATCAGAAAGATAGTTGATCCTGTGTCTCTGGAGTCTAGACTCTGGTTGTTCCCCACATAATGCGCAAGAGTTGTTCCTATTTAGATGTCTTCTACTCCTCTTGTGAGCTCGTACTTTGAAGAACATTATGAAACAGCTTCCATACATAAATAGAGTGACTAGACATGCATGGGATGTTTTAGAGTTCCACTATATATGTTTTCCATTTTGTGGGCCTCTTTATTGAGTTGGGCGTGTAGATGGGTAAAACATGCATTTGTTGTTCCTTAAGCAACAATCTTTAGTATAGACTATAGTCTATATGCTTGGATCCATTGAAAGAAGGAGGCCTAACTTCGAAAATGTTAGACATATTATGGTCTAGGTTGCTCATACCAATTGTAGGTTTATGTACTTGTAAAACAATCATATTTTAACTTTAAGGGTTTGTTTGGATATTAGTTATTGCTGAAAACTGAAAATATTATTAGTAAGATAATTTTTAAATGTGTTAATAGTGCCGTGGAATTCAATTTTAAAGTTGTTTTTGCTGAAAAAAGTACTTGAGAGTTCCGTGAACAGTGCACAAGAATCACTAAAAAGCCCAAACGCATACACTGAAATAATTTCAGTGCAATCCAAACATAGGCTACGTTGATTTATGGTTAGTCTAAAGTTAGTAAATATTCTCTAATATATAAACTATATATTGGATTCATTGTAACATAAGTTCTTAATTTAATATGTAGTCGTCAAGGGTTTTCTCATTATGGACGTAAGCTGTTAGGCCGAATCATATAAACTTTTATATGTGCTCTGTGCTCTCTCTTTCATGCTTCTACTCATCATTTTATCATCACATAAGAAATGTTAATGGATGCCTTAAGGGCCAAAGCTTGCGCCTATTTGGCCCTTTTTTCTCCTTGCTGGATACATAATCTATAATACGCTTCTATAGGTGTACCAGAGCCTACTTTGCACCGAGTCTGGGCAAGGATTGTGTCTTTGCATCAGAGGTTTCACATCCACATGGCTCTTCCATTCCATATATAGTGTGTATATATATATATATATATATATATATATATATTTTAATCGAAAAAAACTTTCTTTTCAAAGTGGTGGCCAAATTAAAACAGAGCTCGTGTGTTAAATAACTCAATCTGCTTACAGATGCTCAATTCTTCGAGTGCCCTAGGCTTGCAAAGAATTAATACCCCAGTTCACTAGATGCATATTTTTTATATTATATGTTTATTTTGATCGTCCCCCACCAAAAAAAACTCGACTGTCCACATAATATGTATTAGGCTAAAACTTATTATGCACGTTTGTATATACACACGTGTGTAACAAACAGTACTCTATGTATTCTGTGCTTTGGTGGTCAGATGCATGAAAAAGAAAAGGTGGAGAGTGATTAGGAAAAAAAAGAAAAAAAGAATTGGTCAAGACTGTCCAGTTTGTGGCCGCTTCTATATGGTACCAGTTGTTGTTTCATTGAATTTGCTTCATTAATAGGCTCACGATTCAACTTTGACCGTTATGGGCTGGTACCAAGATTGAGTCCTAGACAGGCAGACCCAATTTTAACTGCGGGTACAGTAACAATGAAAATGGCTCCTTCTTTAGTGAGATTATATGAACAAATGCCTGAACCAAAATATGTTATTGCAATGGGAGCATGTACAATTACAGGGGGTATGTTCAGTACCGCTTCTTATACTACAATTCTGGAAAATGTCAATGTTCCAATCTCTCAAACACAATTTCAAAGAGTTGATCTTGATTCTTTGGATTATGATCCTGGAATATGAAAACAAATATGGGAATATCATGTTAATCAACGTGATGGAATTTGACGGGCTTACATTAAAAAAGGTCTGCACCAACCTCCTCTAAAGACATACAAAAAAAGTGGAAAGCACAATCATAGCTTTCAAGCTTCTTGGTTTGGATATAATTCAACATGGCTTGAATATTCTCTTACAACAAATGCAGCTTATTGTTTACCCTACTTTGTCTTTCATAATCCAAATGGAGTTGTGGGACAAAAAACATTCATTGTTGGTGGATTTAGAAATTGAAAAAAGGTTGGGGGCAAATATTGTTATTTTCAAGGTAATATAGGAAAAAATCCTAACTCGGCTCATAGACTTGCCAAGCAAATGTGTAAGGATTTGATGAACCAATGGCAGCATTTACAAAGGGTAGTTGATCATTTCACTACTGAACAAATTGCAAATAATCAGTTGCAACTGAAGGCCTCAGTTTTTATTATCTGATATCTTGCCTTTCAAGCTATAGCTTTTAGAGGTCAAGATGAAAGTTTTAATTCATTAAATCGTGGGAACTTTTTTGAATCATTGGGTATTGTGACTTTTTGGAATGAGAAGGTTGCTGAAATAATAGAAAAAGTTCCCAAAAATGCAACCTACACATCACTTAGGATTCAAAAGGAAATTCTTCATGTTTTCTTAGCCAAAGTGAAGAAGGTCATTCGGGAAGAAATTGGTGATGCAAAGTTTTGCATAATGGTTGATGAAGCTCGTGATGAGTCCATGAAAGAGCAAATGGCTGTGGTTTTTAGATATGTTGATGCAGAAGGCTTTGTGAAAGAACGTTTTTTTGGGCTTATTCATGTTGTTGACACTGCAGCTTCGACTCTAAAGAAGGGGATATATTCTTTCTTATCTCAACATTGCTTAGATATACAAAATAGTCGAGGGCAAGGATATGATGGAGCAAGCAACATGCGAGGTATGTGGAATGGATTACAAGTTTTGATTTTGAATGATTGCCCATATGCTTACTACATCCATTGTTTTGCACATCGCTTACAATTGGCATTAGTAAAAACATCAAAACAAGTTGTCTCCATTAGTCACTTTTTTCTTAAATTGTTTTTTCTGATCAAAATTGTTAATGCTTCATGCAAGCGCAATGAGCAATTGAAAGTTGTCAATGCTAACGAAATAACATGTTTGATTGATCTTGAAGAGCTTGAGACTGGAACTGGACTTAATCAAATTGGCACTTTACAACGACCTGTAGAAACACGTTGGAGTTCACATTTTAGATCAGTTTCTAGGTTATTAAGGATGTTTACTTCAAATGTTGAAGTTTTACAAAATATAATTGATGATGCAATTGATGGAGAATATCAGGCAGAAGCAGAGTCGGCTTATGATGGTTTAACTTCATTTGAATTTGTCTTCATCTTGCATCTTGAGAAAGAAACTACGGAGATCACTGGTAAACTTTGTTAAGCTTTGCAAAGCCAATCTCAAGACATTTTAAATGCCATGCATTTAGTTTCATCTACTAAAGCACTTATCCAAAAATTTAGAGATGATGGATGGGATGGCTTACTCACCACTATGATATCATTTTGTGAGAAGCATTGCATTGATGTCCTAGATATGAATGCTTGTTATGTTGCAAGGCGAGGTCGAGCTCATAATCAGCAAGATAACGTTACAATTGAGCATCATTATCGAGTAAATATTTTTTATGCTACAATAGATTCTCAACTACAGGAACTAAATTATAGGTTTAATGAAGATGCAATGGAGTTACTTAGACTTAGCTTAGCTTTAGAACCTTGAGAGGCATTAAAATCTTTCAAAAGTAGTGATCTTTGTTTGTTGGTAAAGAATTTCTATCCACAAGATTTCACAGATTATGACAAACAAGTGTTGGAGAAGGAGCTTTATCATTTTGAACATAATGTAGTTTAGGATCCAGAGTTCAAAAAATTGAAAAGTTTATCTGAGTTGTGTCAATGGTTAGTGAGAACTGGAAATTCAGAACACTATAAACTTTGTTTATAAAATGGTGAGATTTGTGCTTACTCTTCCAGTTTCTACTGCTACTACAGAGAGAACATTTTCAGCTATGAAAGTTATCAAAACTAACCTTCGAAACAAAATGGAAAATGATTTTTTGATGGACTCTTTGATGTTATACATTGAAAGGATATAGCTTCAACATTTAGTTTGGATTCAATCGTAGATGATTTTGAAGATTTGAAAGAGCGTTGAGTTCCCTTTTCATAGATAATTGTATTAAGAAACAATAGTGTTTCATGTCTTTTGTTTTTGTTGGTAGATGATTGTATCTTAATATATTAAGAAACAATGATTTTTGGGTATTTGTCTTGGTTGATAGTTTATTAATACTAAATGGATGCGTATTTGAATTTTTTTTTTTTCGCTTATCTCCGTCCCCTCCCCCTAGCTTGAAATCCTAGGTCCATCCTTGCATGAACGCCATCACCAAGCCACCATGGTCAGACCCACCGTCACAAGCCCCACTGCAAGCCACCGTCACAGGCCACCGCAAGCCACCTGACCAAGCCCAGTTGTTCTTCTCGTCTTCTCTGTGGATCATGGCTCTGTCACGGTTTGTGGGTGCATCAAGTTCGGTGTGGGTCGTGGCTCTCTCAAGCCCGATATGGGTTGTGGGTTGTGGGTCTCTCAAGTTCGGCGTGGGTTTGATGAGTTTATGGCTCTCTCAAGTCCATCGTGGCTCCCTCAAGTCTGGTGGCGTTGGTTGGGATTTGAATCGATGTGGATCATGGCGGGTCGTGGTGGATTGTGGTGGCTCTGGGGCTGAGGATCGTGGTGGATCGGCGTGCAGACCGCAGTGGTGGAGGTGTGGAGATCAGTTTTTTTTTTTTTTTTGGTGATTATGTGGTGGCTATTTCTTGTGGATGTGGCTGTTGTTGGGGGTTTTTGGAGGCTTAAATTTTGTTTTGTTTTGTTTTTTTTTTCCTCTGTGGTGACTATTTCTTGTGGCTATGGTTGGTGGTGGATTTGGTGATCTTAGTTGTGGGTTTTCTTGTGGATGTGGTTTGCTAGGTTTGACCTGAGTTGTGGGTTTGGTTATTTTTTGTAGGTTTTTTCCGTGGGTGCAGTAGTGGTGGGGTGGTGGGGTCTGGATGGTGGTTGTGTGGGGTATTAGGTTTGTTCACGGCAGTGAGAGAGAGGGGAGGAAGAGAGACAGAAATTAGAGAAATGAGATATATTATTTTGGGAAATATATTTTATTGTGTAGATGTATTATTTTAGTGAGTAGAATAGGAAAATAAAAGTTGGGATGTTAGGAGTGTTGTAAAATGGTATGGTATAATTGATAAAGTAGCTTTTTGAGATGGTAAAATAGAATAGGATGACATTTCCAGTTGCGAATGCTCTTAGCTACTTCCGCTCTTCTCTTCAATTATTTCTATTTTACACTTCTCATCTCTCACTCACATATCTCTTCTTCTTCTTCTTTTCTTTTTTAATTCACATATCAAAATGAAACTCACACAATGGGCTTTAATATACTTAAGACATGGGCTTAAATTTTAAAAGAAGTATTTTAAATCTCTATCATATATATAATAATAATAATAATAATTGTAGGTGCTCGAGGACCGAGGATGAAGTTGAAGAGTTGCAACATTGGTGTGGGAATGCCACAGGCCATGGGCTCGAGGAGGAAGGTCACCCGAGGAGAGGAAGGGATGAGTTAAAGTACTCTGAGGCATTCCAAGTGGGAATGAGGATCTAAAGAGAAAAAGTCAGTGGTCATAGGGGAAATTTCTAATTTTGAGTAGCTTGTCACCTCCGTATTAAATGGTGGGCAACAGCTTTATCAGCTGCATTGATGAGGAAATGACCTGAACAGAGTAAGTCACAGCTAAGCAAACTCCTTCCACCACCTTCTTCAAAGGTAGAAAGAGACAAGTGTCATGAGAGAAAGCTAGTTAGGTAGGGATGGATGGTTGAGATGTGAAGAATGGAGGAGTATATAAGAAAGGAGGGGTTTACAAAAAAGGGGGATCTAAAGACAAGTATCAAAAGACAAAGAAAGAAACAAGAAGAACACTCAGAGAATCCAGAGAGAGAAGAGTGAATAGTAATAATTCTTATGTAAATGTGGTCTCCTCGGGCCTATCAATATTAAGAAAGTGGTTCACCCCCTTAATCAGATTAGCATTTTTTTTCTTATTTTTCTCCTCGAGCGGAGTCCCCCTTTGGTTGTTTGTTTCCCTCTCTTATAAATTCATTGTCTAAGGTCATGGTTGGACCAACCCACCCATAATTCTTAGTGGGCTTAGGCTGCTGGTTCGTTTGGTCCCTACAATAATAATAATAATAATTGTAGGGATGATAAGCCTAGTAGTATATATTGGGCCGGGGGCCCAGTCTGAGGACGCCTAGTAGTCTGAGGACGGGTAAACGTTGTTATGGAGGTTGGTATTAATGAATAAAGAAAGGGGTCTGGTCATGATGGTTCAAGAAGGTGGTTCGAGGAGGGATACTTCCTCGATTGAGCGAAGCAGAGGTTAGAAGGTGCGGCCTACCATCCAGAAGCAACGTTCTAGGAGATTTTATTGATAATGATATACATCATGAAAGCACAGGATAAAGGAAAGTTATGAAATATTTAAAAGAAAGCTGCTACCACCACATTGAATGCTCTGTAGTTAATTCTCTGGCCGCATTAATGAGGAAGTGATACCTGAATAGTAATTTTCAACCTTACAGCTACTCCTAAAGACTTCAGGAAGGTGCTGATAGGACAAGAATCAACACCAGCAAACTAATCTACACATGGAGGGTATAGATTTAAAGCTCTCTACCCATGTTTGAAAAAGGGTTTAAGGTCCTAAGATGGTAAAGGAGAACTAAGAGGGCTGAAGAGAAAAGGGCTCTGTGTAAAGAAAAGTAGAAGGAGAAATATATGAAAAGGTTTAAAAAGACTTACGCGAAGATAGGAACTCTCCTCGGACTGGCTCTTGATATTTGTAGGGGCACAAGTGAAGTGAGTAAGTGCGCAAATGAAGTGAATGAGTGCAAAAGTGGAGTGACTAAAGTGTTTGAACAATATTTGTATCAAAGAGAAGGGTAAGCAGGAAAATTCCCGCCCGAGTTCCAATAAAATCCCCAGCTGTTGGATCCGCATCGCACCAAAGAACGTGGGGAACATAGAGCCACAAAAATTTAATGAAGGCGCGTCTCAGATGCCGAAGCATCAGGAGCGTGCATTGGGCACTTAAAAAGGAACCTACATAGACCGAGATGATGTATGATAATAGGGGGCACTTGTGGTAATGTCGAAATCCCCCTTTTTTCTAAGGAGCAAAAGAGGAGAATTTTGAGGGGCTATTGTATGGATGATAGGCCTAGTAGTATATATTGGGCCGGGGGCCCGGTTCGAGGACGCCTAGTAGTCTGAGGATGGGTAAACGTTGTTATGGAGGTTGGCATTAATGAATAAAGAAAGGGGTCTGGTCATGATGGTCCAAGAAGGTGGTCTGAGGAGGGATACTTCATCGGTTGAGTGAAGTAGAGGTCAAAAGGTGCGGTCTGCCATCCAAAAGTATCATTCCAAGAGATTCTATTGATAAGGATATATATCATGAAAGTACCGGACAAAGGAAAGTTATGAAATATCTAAGAGAAAGCTGCTACCATCGCATTAAATGCTCTATAACTAACTCTTTGGCTGCATTAATGAGGAAGTGATACCTGAACAGTAATTTTCAACTTTACAGCTACTCCCAAAGATTTCAGGAGGGTGCTGATGGGACAATGATCAACACCAGCAAACTAATCTACACGTGGAGGGTATAGATGAAAGAAGGAATATAATATAAAATAGAAAGAAGACCATAAGGAAAAGGGATCGGAGAATTAAAAGAAAAATATTGTGGTAACAAGAACTGTACTTGTAATCAAATTCAAGAGATATATACAAGAACTGATCTTCTCTGATTGTGCCGAGTACGATTTTCTTTAGATAAAACCAGTCTATCTTTACTTTATTGTCATCTGGATCCATTATAATTGTTATCAAACTCATTAGAGCCTAATTTTCTAACTCACTCTCTACAAATTCATTGTATTGGGCTCTTTGGACCTAGATCCTTTTACCTTTTGGGCTTAGGAACTAATTTGTGTCCTTACAATAATAATAATAATAATAATAATAATAATAATCTTAGACTTTAATTAAATAAAATATTAATTGTTTCTCTTAGATTGATATATGTTTGATATTATATAAAAAAAATAAATGATTAACCATACATAAAAATATAAATAAAATATATTTAATAATTAATTAATATATTATTCCCGCCATACCCATGTCTTAGTTTTTTAAAAATATAATGTTAAATTTATAAGTTAAATAGTGCACGTGTTATTTAAAAGTATTTTCTATGTTTATAAGTTTTATGTAATGAAACATATAATATATTTTGCATTCAACAACAATACATAATATATATATATATATATATATATATTAATAAAAAAGTTTAAATTATTTTATATAAATTGAGAATGTCATTAAAAATGATTTTTTTTAAATGTACCATAATCGGTTGACTAATTTGAACATTTTCAAAAATATTAAAAAAAATGCACACCCCCATTCCATGAAATACATGTAAGTTTAATATGTTACACTAAGTTTAATTATTATATAAGTTTAGAATTGTAGAATTTTTTTTATAAAAAAATTTGAATTTAAGTATAATGTCTATATTATTCTTTTTTTTTTTAAGTGTCTATATTATTGAAACTTGAATAAGATAATCTTTTGAATATTTATCATTTTTATTTCTTTTTTATGACTCATATCTCTAATTTCTAATGCCTATTTTATTTGTATTTTTTAGCTAAAAACTAAAGAGTTTGACCCAAATAAAATAAAAAATATCATACTTTATAATCCAAATATTAAGAAGAAGAAAAAAAAAAAAAAATATATATATATATATATATATGTGTGTGTGAATTTTTTAATCAAAAACTAAAAAGACAACTTATGAAAAGAATCAATTTAAGGCCCAAGTCCAAAATGAACCGAATGGACTAAATTAAACCGAATTGGGCCGAAGTGACCTCAGTGGACCTAAATGAATCAAATTGGACTGAAATTCTATGCTAATGTAGCTCAACAAGAGTGAAACAACAATATATTTATATATATATATATATATATTTTTATACAAGATAGAATTTCTACTCTAACTTAATCTAAGTGTATATGTGTGTGAAGCTCCTTCTTGGAGACTTGAACTCCGGCCCTTGCCCCTCACACCTCACAAGTATTTATACTTGTGGAGTGACCACCGTACCAAAGGTGCACTGTGGTAGCACAATGGCAATTCTTGATGATGATTTTTTTTTTTTTTTTTGAAAAGGAAACTTTCATTCAATTATAATAATGAAGCATCATAATACAAGGTTGCCAAGGCAGGTGGAGGAGAATCCTCTAACCAAAATAAATCCTCATCTAAATTTCTAGCATATTGGGCAACAACATGTGCCACTGTATTCCCTCCCCTTCTAATTTGATTAGTCCTAGCCGAATATAACCCATGTATCAAATGGCGAATATCATCCACCACACAGCCAAGAATGGAATGGTTGGGTAGGGATGAAGAAATGTTTTGTATTACATTAGCATTATCACCCTTAATTATCAAGCTTGTAAACCCAGCATCCACGACAAACTCCAAGGATTTTCTGCAGGCCAACAACTCGGCTTCTTCACTATTTTCTACACTTGGTCCAACAGCAGACATTGCTGCCATAACCTCCCCCTTATCGTTGCGAATAATATCGCCTATACCTGTTCTGTCCAGCCCCGAAAACACTGTAGCATCAAAGTTTAGTTTGTATACATCCGGCGGTGGAGGTTGCCACTGTTCAGAATTGAGTTGCTCAGTCCAAGATACTATCAACTGCGCCTGGGCTTGCTGGAATTCCAGAATGAAGTCCTCTGCTTGCTTATTAAGGCATTTAGGATCCTTTAATTGACCCCCATGCACCACACAATTTCTTTGGTTCCATATAATCCACACCTGCACCCAAAACAGCTCCAACTCCTCTACTGTTAACCTGTCCACAAGAAACTCCATCAGCTGAAGTGTGTCACTAAAAACAGAGGACCCTTTTTGCAACTTCGAATTACTACCAGCCCATACATCTTGCACGATAGTACATTCCCACAATGCATGAGTTGTTGTCTCTGTTTCTCTGGTACACAGTTGACATTTATCCTCAGTTATGATCCTCCGGCGTGACAAATTATAGGATGTTGGTAATATATCATGGCAAGCTCTCCATCCAAATACTTTGACTTTATTTGGAATTTTAAGCTTCCATAAGACCGGCCAAATTTTTCTCCCAACACAACCACTGAAGCCTCGGCCCTATCTCCATGAAATTGAGTTCGTCTTGCAAGCTTATAGGCAGACTAGATAGAAAATTTACCCTTCTTGTTGTGCAACCAAATAATAGAATCTCGAACAAATCTTCGACTGAGAGGGATTCTACATATAGTTTCGGCATCTTCACTGTGAAACATTGCCATAATCATATCTCTTCTGCATGCATGCAACTCCGAGTCAATCAAATCTGAGATTGCTAAATCTTCAACCAGCTCATCTCTTGGATGCATAATTTTATTTGTGGGATAGTTAGGAATCCACCTATCCCCTATAACACTTATGGAAGACCCATTACCAACCCTCCAACAAGAACCCAATCTAAGAATAGGCAAGGAAGCCATCAAACTTCTCCACACATAGGAATAGCCAGGTGATTCTTTGGCCTCAAGAAAAGAAGACTGAGGAAAATATCTTGCTTTGAAACACCTGTGTAGCAAAGAATCATTCCCTTGGATCAATCTCCAGCCTTGTTTGGCCAACAGGGCTAAATTCAAATCTCTCAAATCCCAAAAACCCATACCACCCTCCATCTTTGAAATTGACAACTTATCCCACCTCTTCCAATGGATTTTCCTTTCATCACCTACTTGGCCCCACCAGAATCAAACACACATACTATGCAGTTCATCACATAGTTTCATAGGAAGTTGGAACGCACTCATGGTATAAGTAGGGATAGATTGGGCCACCGCCTTTATCAAAATTTCCTTTCTAACTCTAGATAACAACATACCTTTCCATCCTTGCAGCTTCTTCTAGATTCAGTCTTTTAAATAAGAAAAAGAAAGATACTTGTCTCTTCCAATCAAAGTTGGCAACCCTAAGTAAGATTCAAATCTCTCTACCTCTTTCACCCCCAAAATCTGTTGCCTTTGACTGCCTGTGGTATTATTGCTGAAATAAACAGAAGATTTCTCCAAGTTTACACATTGCCCTGAAGCCTGTGCATATGTTTGAAGAATTTCCATTATAGCTTGCCCTTCATTCTATATAGCTTGACAAAACAACAAAGAATCAACAGCAAATAGTAGATTAGTAATTTTGGGTTCCCCTCTACATACGGAAACCCCTTTAATCCTCCCTTCAATTTCTGCTTTTGCCAACAGAGCCGTAAAGCCTTTTGCACATAAGAGAAATAGATATGGTGATAATGGATCACCTTGTTGTATTCCTCTTGATGGATGTATCATACCATAAGGTTTACCATTCACCAAAATAGAGAAAGTTGGAGTAGTGACATAACTCATCACCCTCTCTATCCACAGTGCTGGGAAGCCTATCTTTTCCATAATCCCCTGAAGAAACTGCCACTCCACATGATTATAGGCTTTACTGACATCCAATTTCAACGCCAAAGTCCCTTTCTTCCCCTTCTTCCTAGCATGCATTGTATGTAGTGTTTCATAGGCCACCAAGACATTATTTGTGATCAATCTCTCCAATACAAAGGCACTTTGAGTAGGCGAGACTATATATGGAAGTACCTGTTTCAATCTGTTTGCCAAGACTTTTGACATAATCTTATAAATCACATTACATAAACTTATAGGTCTAAAATCAGACATTTTTTCAGGATTTTTCACTTTAGGAATAAGAACTATGTTTGTGTGATTTATCTCAGGTAGCATGTTACCATTATTTAAAAAATCCAAAACAGCCATAACAACATCATCACCCACTATGTGCTAGAATTTTTGAAAGAAAAGGGCGTTCATACCATCAGGTCCTGGAGCTTTTATAGGTCCCATTTGAAATAAGGCCACTTTAACTTCTTTTGCAGTAAACTCCCCAGACAAAGCCTCCTGCATTTCTTCAGTCACCATCTGTGGAACAGCAGCCAGACACTCCTTCATCTGGTCACATGCTCCTGCATGAAATAGGCTTTTAAAGTAATCAGAGGCAACTGCCACCACCTCCTCTAATTCTTCCACCCATTGCCCTTGGCCATTTTTGACACCCCGGATATGATCCTTTCTCCTTCTTTGTGAAGCCTTTGAGTGAAAGAACTTAGTATTTTTATCACCATGCTTCAACCATGAAATTCTAGACCTTTAAGCCCAATAAATATCCTGTTTTTGGAGAAGCTCATCCATCTTTTTGTTCAACTCTAGATATTCGGCCTTGCTATCAGTGGTTATCTCCTTTTCATTTAATTTGTCTAGCCTCTTCTAAATCTGTTTAATAATTTCTTCATCTGGAGTTATTCTTGTTGAGCCCCACTTCATTAATTATGAACCACAAGCTTGTATTTTCTTCAAGGTTGAAGCTAATCCCTACTCAATAGCCAGCTCACTATCCCAAGCCTCCTTTACCATAGCTTCACAATACTCCATAAGTAGCCAAGACTCCTCAAATTTAAATCCTCTCTTCCGTATTTGTGGAACAAAAGATTGAACCTGTAAAAGAATTGGTAAATGATCCGAAGCATGAGCTGAAATGTGTATAACTTTGCTCATTTGAAATTTCCCAATCCAGTCTTTATTGGCCATAGCTTTATCCAATTTGATTTTAGTATTTGCCTCACCCAGTCTCTTATTGTTCCATGTAAAAGGATATCCTTTGTAACCTAGATCCTAAAGTTGACAAGACTCCAAAGCAGCCCTGAATGCATCAACCTGTGAATATTGTGGTGGTCTTTTGCTTTTCTTCTTAGAAGCATGTAAAAAAGCGTTAAAATCCTACAACCAACCAAGGTCCTTCCACAAAGGTCTTCAAGTATTCCAACAATCTCCAAGATTTTTCCTTTTGTTGTGCCTCCGGCCATCCATAGAAACAAGTCAAAAACCATTTAAAAACATATTCCTCCGTAACTACAGCCAAAACATGGTTCACAGTATAGTTGATAACTTCAAATGTGATAGAATTTTTCCATAAAAGTGTTAACCCTCCACCCGAATTAGGATGCTTCACAATAATCTTATTCTGATATGGCAAGTTACCATATAAATTTTCAAATCTGTCTTTGCCCAGTCTTATCTCCATCAGAAAATAGACTGTGGGAGCTTGTTCCCTCACAATCTTGCAAAGGCTTTAACCTGTCCAACGGTTCCCAAGCCCTTGGCAGTTCCAGCTTAACAACCTCATTGCTTCCAGCAAGGGTAGCTGTCCAACCCCACCGATAATTCTTTTGAAAATCCTTCCTCATTAAATACCTTCCCTCTCTTATTTTTATTCTCATCAATCTACTCACCAACAGTATCCCTCATGTCTCTCTTCCCAAGTGTTGGGAGTGTAATTGCACAGGCTAAACCATTAAGGCCAAAGTCCATTCTGTTGATTCGGGTCCATGTAGTTTTGGGCTTAGTATTAGACAGCCTAGCTCCATCTGTAGATAATTGATTATTGAGGGGCACGTGCTCATGAATCCCATCTGGCCTAGACTCTACTTGCACCTCATCCATAATAGCATGTGCTAATTCCTTCTCAGTCCACGTATTCAAATCAGGCTTGCCATTTAAAGATAGTTGAATATCCAGGCTTGGATTTACTGCCATAGAGTTATGCTCCTTCACGTTAGTACAGTTTGCACAAAACACGCCATCAGCTTGCATGGAATCCATAACAGCTCCTAGATTCTTGGCTTCAACCTTATCACTTGCCCTAGGGTTTTTGTCTCCTTCCTCAATTTCTGTCACCGCTGTCTGCATGGATTCAGCCACCGGCACTGGATCTTGTACCTGACCACTACTTGCACCCTCCTCCACAAAGGATTTAGGATTAGAATATTGATGGACTGGACCCCTTGCTCGAGCACCTGTTGCCCTTAAGAAATCTCCATACTGATAAACAATATTTCCACCATTCTTCTCCACCGCATAGTGTGCTGCACAATGTTTTAAATCATGCCCTAATATCCCACAATAATGACAGAACATGGGAAGCCATTCATATTTGAATGTCACCCAAGAACACTCTCCATCCGACCCAACCAAGAACCCCCCACGTCTAAGAGGCTTTGATATAGGCAAAACAACCCTAACACACATAAAAAGATTAATATCATCCTTCCTCCTCTTCCATTCCACCTCTTTAACCTCACCCAATTTTCCCCCAACTTCTTTAGCAACTCGGGGTGAAAACATATCAAAGGGAGTACCCCATATTTGAACCCATAACAAAGCTGTCTCCATGATTATATTACCCACCGTCATCCCTTTCTTCCATCGTTGGAGCATGAGAAGTTGGTTATCAAACGACCAAGGACCCCCCTTGAAAATTTGATTCATCTCAAACTCAAATTGAAACTTGAATTGAAACAAGTTCAGCCCCACCTCTAGAATTTGCATTGTATCATTAACTCCCCAAGCCCTTCATATTGTATTCTTGGCTGCCATCTTGTTGAAGGGTTTGCACATTAGGAATTTTCCAATTAGACTCAATTGACAACTTTCAAGAGCTTCTAGTCTTCCTTCATCCGAAATAGCTATAATTTCTTCTTCCTCTGATGTTAGCTTCATCTTTTCCATACTGTCAACGACATCATCAGCCATGATTTTGTGAGAGAGCAAAACTATACCCTTCGTACTAGACCAAGGGAGGGAGGAACTCGTGCTACCATGAGAGAGAGAGAACTCCACGCACGGGAGAGATTTTTAATTATGAGTATTCTAAATAAGCAACAATAAATATTAAATATTACACTTTAGCTTTTAGATATTGAGTATGTTTGTATAAGCTGTTGCAAAATCACATTTTGGGTTTACAATTAGTATTTGTAAAAGAGTTATGAGAAGTTACTATTGCGAAATAATGTTTTGGGTTCAAAAATGTGCTTTTAATCACTCAAATTGTCGAACTAGGCATACTCATTATCTATATAAATAAATATATATATATATATATATATATAAACTGAAACCTTTGAAACTCCCACAATTTTTCATATCATCATTTTAATTTATAAAAATTTTAATTTTTTAAACTAAATAATGAGACAATCCTAATAGGAGTCTCTCTCTCTCTTTTCCTTAATCCTAAAGTTTTTATTTTTATTTTTACGTGAGTCATTTTTTTTTTTTTGAAACCTAAAGTTAGTCATTTAAAAAAAAAAAAATTTCTAAAGTGTGGTCTTTTTTTAAACTAAGTAGTGAGAGAGTCCTGATAGGAGTCTTTCTCTCTTTTTCCTTAATCCTAAAGTTTTTTTTTTTTTTACATGAGTCATTCTTTTTTCTTTCTTTTTTGAAACCTAAAGTGAGTCATTTAAAAAAAAAAATTCTAACTTGTGGTCTTTTTTTAAACTAAATAGTGAGAGTGTCCTAATAGGAGTCTCTCTCTTTTTTCCTTTAATCCTAAAGTTTTTATTTATTTATTTTTATTTTACGTGAGTCATTCTTTTTTATTTTTATAAACCTAAAGTGAGTCCTTTTATAAATTATAAAAAAAAAAAAAAAAAAAAAAAAAAAAAAAAAAACTTACTTACGTGAGGTCTAATTAAAAAAAATTACAATTATTTTTTTTTTAATCCTAATTCTAACGTAAGTCTCTCAAATAGTCATGCATTATTCTTTTGAGGTAACCTATTTTTCTCTTATATTTTTTCTATTATGTAGTCATATATTTTGCCTTACTGTTTGAATTAATGTGATTTAAGAATTATAAATTACTGTTATTTTTAAGAAATTATTTTTCATATATATGACTCTTTTTACATTTTTACTCTATTTTTTTTTTTATTGTTTTTTACGTTGCTGGGTCTTGAATCTTGATGAACAAGCTTAGGTTATGCGTTAACCTCATAAATTTTTCTTTAAATTTTTACCATTTAAGGACCAAAAAGGGTGTTGATATGTTTCTTGTGGCATTTTCCTCAATTACATTACTTGAAAGCAAGAGCACCTTTCTCTCGCCAAGAATAAAAGTTGGAATCACAAGTAGATGAAAGGCAAGAAGGTGGCAGCCGAGGCTATGCAGATAATAGGAGCATTCCAAGTGCTTCCTAGATTGGTTGTCTTCTATCTCGATTAAAACTCTATGGCCTTTCAATTGGCACTTCCTTCTTCTTCTTTTTACATTCATATATTCCAAAATCTATTCTTTCCAATGCATTTATTTGTCTTCATTCTCTAACGAAGTCAATTTATTCATATGATACGCCTTTTTGTTGTTCTTCTTCTACATGTTAAAATATTATAACTATTGCCTATAACACTAAATTAGCTTTTTCAATTCTCAAAAAAAAAAAAAAAAAAAAAATCTTTTCCAAAACCTATTGCTCTAGATTAATGACTCTTTTTGAGTGTCAATGCCATTTCTGAGTGTAATTAATTACTATTTTCTATGTAAAAACTTCTATAGTTTTTATTTTCTTATTTTTGGGTTTTTTGGTTGCATTTTATATGGCAATAAAAACTCATGATTTTGCAAACAAATTGAGTAATGGGAGGGATTATATTATATTAAAAAAATGATTGAGACTTTAATTTTCATTAAAGAAATGATTTCATTGATAATAGACATGGCATGCCTAACATTATTGGTGTTAGTATTTTATTTCCCTCTTAAATTGTAACTTATTTTTTCAAGTGATCATAACTTTAGGCAAATTTAAAATTTAAAATTTTGTTCAACTAATCTGTGCATCGCACAGGTTAGCGACTAGTCTATATATATATATATAACCGAAACCTTTGAAGCTCCCACAATTTTCCACATCATCATTTTAATTTATAAAAATTTTAATTTTTTCAACTAAATAATGAGATAGTCCTAATAGGAGTCTCTTTCTCTATTTTTTCTGTAATCCTAATTTTTTTTTTTTGAAACCTAAAGTGAGTCATTTAAAAAAAAAAAAAAAAAATCTAACGTGTGGTCTTTTTTAAAACTAAATAGTGAGAGAGTCCTAATAGGAGTCTCTCTTTCTTTTTTCCTTAATCTTAATTTTTTTTTTTTACGTGAGTCATTTTTTTTTTGAAACCTAAAGTTAGTCATTTAAAAAAAAAATTCTAACGTGTGGTCTTTTTTTAAACTAAGTAGTGAAAGAGTCTTGATAGGAGTCTCTCTCTCTTTTTCCTTAATCCTAAAGTTTTTTTTTTCTTTTTTTTTTTACATAAGTCATTCTTTTTTCTTTTCTTTTTTGAAACCTAAAGTGAGTCATTTAAAAAAAAAAAAAAATTCTAACTTGTGGTTTGTTTTTTTAAACTAAATAGTGAGAGTGTCCTAATAGGAGTCTCTCTCTTTTTTCTTGTTAGAACATATGTGTTTCACATGTTAAGAACATATGTCATGATTTTATGTAATTAGCTTATCCTTTGACAAAATGTATTTTACTTGTATTTGGGTAGATTTAGGATGTGTTTAAATATTTCAAGAAACCATGTTTCAAGATCAAGTGTTGAAGCTTTCAAGTCTGTCCAAGAAAATAAAACCGAAACTTTTGAAACTCCCACAATTTTCCACATTATCATTTTAATTTATAAAAATTTTAATTTTTTAAACTAAATAATGAGAGAGTCCTAATAGGAGTCTCTTTCTCTATTTTTTCCGTAATCCTAATTTTTTTTTTTGAAACCTAAAGTGAGTCATTTAAAAAAAAAAAAAAATCTAACGTGTGGTCTTTTTGAAAACTAAATAGTGAGAGAGTCCTAATAGGAGTCTCTCTTTCTTTTTTCCTTAATCCTAATTTTTTTTTTTTTTACGTGAGTCTTTTTTTTTTTTTTTTTTTTTGAAACCTAAAGTTAGTCATTTAAAAGAAAAAATTCTAACATGTGGTCTTTTTTTAAACTAAGTAGTGAGAGTCTTGATAGGAGTCTCTCTCTCTTTTTCCTTAATCCTAAAGTTTTTTTTTTCTTTTTTTTACATGAGTCATTCTTTTTTCTTTTCTTTTTTGAAACCTAAAGTGAGTCATTTAGAAGAAAAAAAATTTTCTAACTTGTGATCTTTTTTTAAACTAAATAGTGAGAGTGTCCTAATAGGAGTCTCTCTCTTTTTTCCTGTTAGGACATATGTGTTTCACATGTTAAGAACATATGTCATGACTTTATGTAATTGGCTTATCCTTTGACAAAACGCATTTTACTTGTATTTGGGTAGATTTAGGATGTGTTTAAATACTTCAAGAAACCATGTTTCAAGATCAAGTGTTGAAGCCTTCAAGTCTATCCAAGAAAACAAGTTGATAGTGCAAATTCATTAAATCTCGACAGTTGGCTCGACAGCTATATCTATCGAGCTTAAGAAAGCTGTTCAAAGTTCAGTGTGCTCGACATCTGCTCGACAGCTGATCGACACCTCCTATCTTGTCGAGGTTTAAGATTTTCAGAATCCAAATCTGATTTTCTTGGGATTCGTAAATATGTCTTTGGGCCTTCTTTTCTCCTAACGCTAAACATATAAAATGATTGTTTTAAGGGCCGTCAAACAGTTCACAAGTTGCACAAGATTTGAGCAAACTTTGTTCAAACAAATTGTGACCGGAGATGAAATTCTTGCCCTAGTTCATCTCTTTCTCTTAAAGAAGTTACTGTGTATGTGCACCGTAGGGTTTTATGACCAAGCATCTTCTTGATCTTCATCGTGTGGATGAACTGAAGAACTTTGCAACCAACAACCTTCTTAGTTGGTGATTGAAGTCGCGTACTAGGATCCGCGCAATTGGTTAGTCACGTACTTGGGAGTCGTGTATCTGAAAGGAGAACTGTCACTACAGAACAAGTCCAATTAGGTATTGGGGTAAGAGTTCAACTGTAGGTTGGTAAGGTACTTGGGATTCTTTTACTTGTAACCGCTTGTTATGATAATAGTGAAGTTTCAGGAGTGGTAACCTGAAAGTCACCCGGTAGAGTTTTTGCCATTAGGTTTTCCCCATTCGTAAACAAATCACCGTGTTATTTATTTTCCTCTGCGTTATTAGTTTATTGGTGATTTGTTTGTGTTACCACGCGTTTGCATGATAAATTGATTAATTAATAACTTGGCTAATTAAGTAATTAATTTCTATCACAAGAGGTCATTCAGTTTGTGGCCTATCATTTCCTTTAATCCTAAAGTTTTTATTTATTTATTTTTATTTTACGTGGGTCATTCTTTTTTCTTTTTATAAACCTAAAGTGAGTTCTTAAAAAAAAAAAAAATCTTACGTGAGGTCTAATTTTAATCCTAATTCTAACGTAAGTCTCTCAAAAAGTCAAAAACTGCAGTTTTATATTATATATAAATAATATTAATAATGTGGCAAGCTCTAAGGATATGAGAATACAATTTGTTGATCTACTTTCAAGATAACATAGATTAGATTGATAGTGAATAGTAGATTTAATTGCAGTTGAGTATTATATGAAGTTATTACCATAGAATAGCCCATGCAGAAATGTGTTATGTGGAGCCAATGATATAAAAGAAAAAGAATTTTTCTAAATCATTATATTGAACAAAAAATTACTTATTTTTATTCATTTTCAAGTTATACATTTTTTAAAGTTAACTCATCAACCTTTAAATAAAATAAGTACTTTTAATTTTTATTTAATTATTCCGTGCATCACACGGGTTAGCAACTAGTATATAGATGTAGATGAGAAATTACACATAAGCGGATTATAATTTCCTGTTAATTTCCACAACTATATCGATCCCCTGCCCCAAATTTAAAACCAAAAAAAAAAAAATGACCCATCGTTTGAAGAGTCAAAATAAATCTACCCTTTATATTTCCAATATCCCTTTAAGATGACTTTGATTTTGTTTTTACGAACTCCTCAGTCTGCTATGACAGCTTGCCTATTAGGCCTTGAGTTGCGATTGAAATTGCTTTGGTGGGGTAGGCGTCCAGCAGAATGAGTTGATCAATCCACCTCTTTTAGGCTCTTAGTTTTTGGAGACGACTTTGTCGATATCGAGATGAGGGTCAACCATAAAGAGGATATATTGGAGAGGAGACAAGGAAGGAAAGCAAGATAAGGGAGAGAATTTGACTGTGAAGGTGAAGGGTACGTAAGAGAGTTGGAGGAAGGATGTAGACAGAGCTCCATTAATATTACAGTAAGACCACTACAAGTAGAGAGTGGGGAAGGAGGATGTAGATAGGTGGATCTACCTATATCTATGTACTTATATATAGATAGTCTGATTTTCTTCTCGTTTTTTTCGAGTATGCTGTTTAATTATTTGTTCACAATATAATATGAGTTGATCCTATACGATTTAACCTAGTACATGGACCATGGTGATTTATTGGGTAAAGAAAGGAAAAAAAATACATGAAGGAAGAAATTTTGAAAATTAAATTTGAGCGGTATAGTTGTTATAGATATTTTAGGCTTGTGGAAATGAATGGAAGTTTAGAATAGAGTGGAATTTTAAATAAATTAGGCTTGTGGAAATGCATGGAAGTTTAAATGGAATGGAATTTTGCAACCACCGGTATTGTTGACTTAACTTTAGGGTTGATTTGAATGGAATGGAAGGATGAAAAAAAAAAAAAAAAAATATTAACAAATGCAAGGAAATCATAAAAGTAGAGGATGGAAAGATTTTAGCTTTTTTTCAATTGTGTTCGGTATAGAGTATAGAAAAGTGAAGTAATAGAAAGTAAATTTTTTATTTATTTAGTTGAGAAGAAAAAAATGAGCTATAAAAAATATAATTTGTATGAATTTACTATTATACTCTTATTGCATAAAACCTATTTTTTCAATAGTACATAGTAAGTTATTTTTTCAATTATCATGTAAGAGAAAAAAATGTTATCAATTAAATTATAGTAAAAATGATATCTTATAAGAATCAACACATCTCAATTATTATATTATTATATTATATATATTTATTTACCCATCCAATTTAGATATAAGAAAAAAATTAATGTGGTTAATTGAATTATGTAATTTTTTTTTTTTTTTGAATAGTTGAATGAGTTAAATTGACACATCACAATTATTATATTATTTTAGTTTCTATCTCTATTCATTCATGTTATATCCACAAAATTGTTAAGACATATGTGATTCACTTGTCAAGAACATATGTTACTATTTTATGTAATTGGTTAATCATTTGACAAAACGCATTTTACTTGAAATTAATGTGGTTAATTGAATTATGTAATTTTTTTTTCCTTGAATAGTTGAATGAGTTAAATTGACACATCACAATTATTATATTTTTTTAGTTTCTATCTCTATTCATTCATGTTATATCTACAAAATTGTTAGGGCATATGTGATTCACTTGTTAGGAACATGTGTCACTATTTTATGTAATTGGTTAATCCTTTGACAAAACGCATTTTACTTGTATTTGGGTAGATTTAGAATGTGTTTAATACTTCAAGAAACTTTGTTTCAAGATCAAGTGTTAAAGCCATGCGAGTTTGTCCAAGAAACAAGCTGAAAAGTGTCTGTCATTAAAGGTCGACAGCTAGCCATCTATTGAGCTTAAAGAGCTGTTCAGCTTCGTGGCTTGACAACAGCTCGACAGATAGGGTATCTGTCGAGGTTTATGAAAAAAAGATTTTCAGTTCTGTTTTGACTCAAATACGTGTTTATGTGTTTGAGCCTTCTTTTCTCACAACTCTAGACATATAAAGGATTATTTTAAGGGCCGTCAAAGAATTTACAAGTTGCACAAGTGTTGAGCAAGTTTATTCAAGCAAATTGTGACCGGAGATAAAATTTACCCTAGTTCATCATTCTTGTGAAGAAGTTGCTATGTTTGTGCACCATAGGGTTTTGTGACCAAGTATCTTCTTGATCTTCATCGCTGGGATGAACTGAAGAACTTTGCAGCCAACAACCTTCTCTAATTGGTGATTGAAGTCGCGTACTAGAATCCGCGCAATTGGTTAGTCATGTACTGGGAGCCGTGCATCGAAAGGAGAAATTGTCACTACAGAACAAGTCCAATTAGGTATTGGGGTAAGGATTCAACTGTAGGTTGGTATAAGGTACTGGGATTTCTTTACTTGTAACCGCTTGTTGTGATAATAGTGGAATTTCGGAAGTGATGACCTTAAAATCACCCGGTGGGGTTTTTGCCGTGTTGATTTTCCCCATCCGTAAACAAATCACCGTGTCAATTTATTTTTCGCTGCATACATAGTTTATTGGTGATTTGTTTGTGCCACCACGCGTTTGCATGTTAATCAACTTAATTAATTCACTTGGCTAAATTAATTGGTTAATTTATTACAAGGGGTCAATTCATTTTTGGCCTATCAAGTGGTATCAAACCAGGTACACTCTGATTAGGTTAATCTTTGCTGTGTTGATCCATTAACCCCTATTTGTCATGGATAGAGGACAGTCATTAATTATACCTCCTTTATTTGATGACACTAACTATGCATACTGAAAAGTACGCATGAGAGCTTTCTTGCACTCTCTAGATGAGAAGGTGTGGCAAGCTGTAGAGATTGGTTGGACCAAGCCAAAGGAAGCGCTGGCCGAATGGGATGATGCCAATAACAGTTTTTAGACCCCTTAAACAATTGATTAAACCTAGGTAATTAGCCAAGTTGTTACTTAGTCCAATTAAACAAGTCTAGGTTATCACAATAATAAAGATCAAATCATGCAAAGCAGCGGAAAATAAATAACACAAGATATGATCACCCAGGAAACCAAACCGGTAAAAACCTGGGGAGGATTTGACCTAGCTATCCTCAAGGTAAACCTGAATCCATTATCTTGAAAGAATCGAAGTTCATACAAAAGGACTTACAAGCACCCCCGCTTGACTTCCTAATGCTACCAACCAGTAGAACTTACTGACACGACCACGTGCAAGCTCCGAATCCACGGACTCCTTCTTTCTTAGATTCCCACCAGCTACAAGCACCCCCGCTTGTGTATTCGTTAAGTTTTTATGGCAGCAACTGAATTGATCATCAAGGTGTAGAAAATATCTCCTCCTTGAAAACCCTAAGTTTGTGTAAAGGAAAGCTCATCTAGATCTCACAAGAGATTTACACAAACCGCAATATGAGCAACACTAAAACGTGGCTAGGGTTTGCCTTTTCTACTTAGGACAAATAAGAAACCCTAAAAACGTTTTAAAACAAATAGGGCTGAGTTGGAAAATTCTGCAGAAAAGCGATTTGCCCGAGTTTCGATCGATCGAGCCTAAGCTTCGATCGATCGAGCCAGGCCGAAAGCCACAATGCTTCCTGCTTTAAACTCGATTCCAACTTTACATTGACATACAACTTTGAGCTAGCTTGAAACACTTCTAAACATATTGTTTTGATCATGGTTTGCCAACAATACAAATTAGAGTTCTAAATACTGGGAGCCGTGCATCGAAAGGAGAAATTGTCACTACAGAACAAGTCCAATTGGGTATTGGGGTAAGGATTCAACTGTAGGTTGGTATAAGGTACTGAGATTTCTTTACTTGTAACCGCTTGTTGTGATAATAGTGGAATTTCGGGAGTGATGACCTTAAAATCACCCGGTGGGGTTTTTGTCGTGTTAGTTTTCCCCATTCGTAAACAAATCACCGTGTCAATTTATTTTCTGCTGCATACTTAGTTTATTGGTGATTTATTTGTACTACCACGCATTTGCATGTTAATTAACTTAATTAATTCACTTGACTAAATTAATTTGTTAATTTATCACAAAGGGTCAATTCGTTTTTGGCCTATCAAAAATAAAAATAACGTGACTAACTAAAAATTGTTATGCATCTAATTCTTTAATAGAAAGTGAAGAAAAGAAGAAGATACTAATTGATAAAGGTGGAGAGAAAGTGGGTTGTGTGGCCCAAAATGACTCACCCACTTTTCTTCCCATATTGGAGATATCAAATTTTGTGAGCCCTAGTAGAAAGCACCCAGGCGTCCATTTTTCATTCCTCCATTTCCTATTCGAACCAAATAATGGAAAATGCTATTTTTCCACATACTTTTTAGTCTAGTCAAAGAAATCCTAAATCTGATAGTTGAAAGAAACTCTTAAATTAAGATTTAGTCAAGCCTGGTTTTTGTTTTGTTTTATAAAAAATTGTGGACCTCACCACTCACCAGTGTGATAGTTAACATTTTTAGTGAGAAATCATCTCTTAGGCACTATTTTATAAGAAGTTAAAGGTTGGTTTTTCTTTTCTTTTTTTTCTTTTTTTTTTTAATGGGATAAATATTAGTTTTGAGTATTGAGAATGTATTAAGAATTTGGTTGAAATACACTTTATTCTTTTAAATTTGATTAAGTTTGGTGTTCATATCTCTAATTTAAAACTGATAAGTTTATACTAGAAAAATAAAAAGGGTATCAATTTCGTACCTTTCTCCGTCTCTTGTTAAATTTATTCCAAGTTATATTTCTTTTATTGATAATCAATTCCAACTTATCTTCTTAACATAATTTGTTAAAACTTTTGTCTGTCACATGCTTATTCTTTTGCCACTTGCACTTTGAGTTAAATTTTAATTTGTTAATGTGATTTAAAAACATGTACCTTATTCTTTCGAGATCAGATCTTAATGTTTTTTCTACCCTAAAAATTTGTACATGTAGATTACATGTGTGGGGCCCGATAGTTTATGAGCCAGGCCCACTTGCTCGTGGGGAGCCCGCAAGCCCAAGCTGAAAAAAGTTATGGCCCAAGCTTAAAAGTATAAGACCTAGGATGGCCCAGATATGCAGCCGAGGACGGTTTAGTCCTCGGCAAGCCTAAAGCTCCCTTGACAAAATGGGTAAAAGAGAGCTATAAGAATAAGTCCGTAAGAAGATCTAAAATATTTCAGGGAAGTTGTCCTTAATACCCTTCACTGATAAGACTTTACACCTAACAGAACCTGATTTTTAGGCTTTATTAACCATCCCCAACAATTCAGGGATTAGATTGACGGGACAAATATCAGTCCTGGAAAAGTTGACCCTACACGTGGACGAGGGACAACCAACGTAGGCTAGTATAAAAGGAAAGGTAAACTAATTAGAAAAGGAGGGGGAAAGGATGGGGATCCCCATCTCACTTCCTGGGAAAAACTCCAGGGATGAGAATGCCCGGACAATACATGTACACCACCACGGAAATCCCACCGCCGGGTAACCGGAGAAAGGCATTAGTGCTCCTCGGACATAATCCAAGGAGTCCAAACCCTCAAGTTACAAAGCTGTAGGGCTTGGATATCCAGGCTGAAGCCTTTTCTTATCTGAGTTTCCCTGAAGTCCGGTTTGGACCAACGCCTTGTGACCAAACGCTAGCCTTTCAAGCCCACTCTCTACAAATCTTATTGTGAGGGATCCTTCACGCGCGAGCCCAACGTCATTGTTGGGCCGTTTGAGAATCGTGTCCCTACAATTGGCGCCGTCTGTGGGAAGGCTTGCGCGTTGGCACGGGTGGCGCATGAGTCAACTCTCTAGCAAGCAGAGATTCGCGAGTTTTTCCCATCTCCGGCGACGTGCAGTTGTTGCTCTGACATAAGCTTCTGCTAGGGGCTACGCCTTGCACTGCTAACGGCGCGGGCAACTCTAGGGGCTTCCGGCCTCAAGCCAACTCTCCCCTCCCTGGCCTAGGGGTTAACCTTCGAAAAATAAATAAGTATAGAGAAAAAATTACTTAAAAAGACATCTTACAAGTTTTGGATAGAACCAAGGCCTTGTATGGTCCTCGGACCCAAGCCTATGGGGAAACCAAGTACAAAAAAGAAATCTTACAAGTTTTGGACAGAACCAAGGCCTTGTATGGTCCTCGGACCCAAGCCTATGGGGAAACCAAGTACAAAAAAGAAATCTTAAAGATTTTGGACAGAACCAAGGCCTTGTATGGTCCTCGGACCCAAGCCTATGGGGAAACCAAGTACAAAAAAGATATCTTACAAGTTTTGGATAGAACCAAGGCCTTGTATGGTCCTCGGACCCGAGCCTATGGGGAAACCAAGTACACAAAAGAAAAACTAAAAAGTTTTGGATAGAACCAAGGCCTTGTATGGTTCTCGGACCCAAGCCTATGGGGAAACCAAGTACAAAAAAGAAATCTTACAAGTTTTGGACAGAACCAAGGCCTTGTATGGTCCTCGGACCCAAGCCTATGGGGAAACCAAGTACAAAAAAGATATCTTATAAGTTTTGGACAGAACCAAGGTCTTGTATGGTCCTCGGACCCAAGCCTATGGGGAAACCAAGTACAAAAAAGATATCTTACAAGTTTTGGACAGAACCAAGGCCTTGTATGGTCCTCGGACCCGAGCCTATGGGGAAACCAAGTACACAAAAGAAAAACTAAAAAGTTTTGGACAGAACCAAGGCCTTGTATGGTCCTCAGACCCAAGCCTATGGGGAAACCAAGTACAAAAAAGATATCTTACAAGTTTTGGACAGAACCAAGGCCTTGTATGGTCCTCGGACCCGAGCCTATGGGGAAACCAAGTACACAAAAGAAAAACTAAAAAGTTTTGGACAGAACCAAGGCCTTGTATGGTCCTCGGACCCGAGCCTATGGGGAAACCAAGTACACAGAAGAAAAACTAAAAAGTTTTGGACAGAACCAAGGCCTTGTATGGTCCTCAGACCCAAGCCTATGGGGAAACCAAGTACAAAAAAGTTTTGGACAGAATCAAGGCCTTGTATGGTCCTCGGACTCAAGCCTATGGGGAAACCAAGTACACAAAATAAAAACCATAAGTTTTGGACGGAACCTAGGCCTTGCATGGTCCTCGGACTCAAGCCTATGGGGAAACCAAGTACACAAAAGCACAATCGGAGTTCCCTACTTCCCAGTCGACTGCTCAGATGGATTATTTAGAGATTCAGCCTTGGACGGTATTCACGCGCTTATCACAGAATATTCAACTGTTACCCTGGTTAGTTTCCTAAGTTTGACTTACTATGAATTATCGGTATAATGCCTGGTAGTATTGGTAGATTAGAGTTAGTTAGATTATGTTTCAAGGTATCTTGCTCTAAATATTCTCGAAGAAACGCACACATGGAGCACACCCATTCACAAAGTAGTGTTGCCAAAAGATCAGTACTCAAAACATGTAAATAAATTTCTATTTTTACTAAAACAAAGAAATAGTACAGCGTACAATGAAAAGCTGGAATCAGCCTATGCTAAAGCTAACCACTTAATCAAAAGGAAAGATACAAGAAAATAAAACAAAGCCGAGGAAGTGGATCAGAGGAGAGGTTGGCTACTGCTCCAAGACCTTGTCCTTCCTCAATGCTTTTACGTGCCCATAACTCAGGCAGCAAAAGAAACCCAACTTGAGCCTCACACCGCTGAAGGAAAGGTGCAGGGAGCCGGAAGTTGAGGGGCTTTCTCTAAATATTTTCCTGCCACAAGGCAGAGGCACTGATGGCGGAGAATCTTTCTTCTGACACACCAAAATTCTGGCATGAACAGAACCTGCTTCGGATTTTGACTAAAAGAGGGAGAGACACCCTTTCCCCTCGGTCGAAATGGAGTATTCTCCTGAACTTATGCTTCCTGTGCCCATACCTTACTATTTTGAGTCTCATGAGGACACGGCGCTTCTGTGGCGGAGAGAATTCTTTCTTCCCAACCCTCGCCTCAAACCTGTTATGCTAAGGGAGAACAGCACTGAGTATATGAGTTGTGCTTTGAGAGGAAACTGAAGGAGCTGTGTGTATATAAAGCAACTCTCTCTCCCTCCTATTTATTTGAAAAGACAAGGTGGTGGCAGTCAACTCACGCAGCGTCCCAAGGAACGCTACAGACAAAATGGCTCTGGCCCAACTTCCAACGTCAACTGCAACCATGAGATCAAAGGAGCCTCGTAAAGGTGCACCTCGAACACTGGGACGTCAGAAAGTACCGCGTGGCCAAAGACTGCATATATACCTCTTAATTCATGGGCCTAGTGAATTCGCGGCCCATGCCGGTTCTGCATAAGGGCCTAGGGACTATGGCCCACGCCGAGGAATAGCCGCTGCCGAGGGCAACCTCCTGCTCGGCGCCTCGTGATATACCTGAATAAAATGGAGAAATTGAACTTAAAAAGTTTTGGACAGAACCAAGGCATTGCATGATCCTCGGACTCAAGCCTATGGGGAAACCAAGTACTCTAAAAAGTTTTGGACAGAACCAATGCATTGCATGGTCCTCGGACTCAAGCCTATGGGGAAACCAAATACTAGAAAAAGAACCTCGGCCTTGCATGGTTCTCGGACTCAAGCCTATGGGAACGCCAACTACTCGGACGGGAAAGTCCTCGGCTCAAATTCTGTAAAAAGTTAAGGCCAGTGTTAAGATGGCAAAATGACCCCCTATTCAATAGCCTAAGGAAACTGTTCGTTTTGCGGATGACATGTCCTCGGATAGTTACTTCTTACACCGTATCGAATACTCAGTCCTCATCTTGGCTAATTTTGAGGTAAGTGTCGTCCCTCCCTGGTCGGCATTGCTATGTTAAGTAATTCTGTTAAAGTTATGGTGGCATCTTTTTATTAGCACGTATTTTGGCCTTAGTTGTCATTGATTCAAATGCTATACTATTGTGCCGAGCAGTGTTTGCAAATTTATTAGAACATATAAATAGAACATGCGAAGTAGAATAACAATAACTTTTATTAATATGAAAAATTATTACAACGTACAAAGAAGGGCTTAAACAAGCCTATACAAAAAATGAATTGCTAAAGCAACAATAGCATCCGCAATACAGATCAGTAAACGGTCAGGTGTCTTTTAAACTCGCCTTCAAAGTCTCTCCAATCTCTGCCTCAGTACTGCTCATATCAGGAGAAGAACCTTCTTTAGAAAAAGATGAAGGAGAAGGAAGAAGAATTGGAACACATGGAAGCACTTCAGCAAGCTCTTGTCATCAAGGAGCGCAAAGGAAGAAGAAGGAGGACATGAGCAGAAGATGGAGGAGATGAATGAAGAAGATGGAGGACATGAGTAGGAAGGAGGAGAAGAAGAGAGAGAGGCAAAGGGGGGCGCCAGTGAACGAAGAGAGGAAGAAGCAGGGGCACTTAGTCCCTGCCCCAGTCCTGACTCCTAACACGCTGGCGCCATGTTAGATATGCTCGTGAGAGAGCGGACGGTGGTGATAATGGATGTTTTTGACTCAGTCACACCAAAAGTGAGATGTGACGAGTCCCTGCTTCGGATTTTGGCTAAAAGGAAGGGGAGACAAATCTTGAGTCTCCGCCATCCTTGCCCTGACCGAGCCATCTTAAGCTTTATTAGGACATGGCGTTTCTGGGAAAGGAATGGTTTATTCATGGCTGGCTACTATGGTGAACGTATTATTGGATAGGGTATAACCAGAGGGAAGAAGTGAACTCTGGGAAGAGCCTAGGGGATTCAGATATGAGAGAATCACCTTTTGTCTTCTCTCTTTATATAAGGGACGAAGAAAAGGGTACATAACACGTTCAGATCCCCAGGGAAACCTACAAATAAGAGTACGCTGTTTCGTTCTCCCACACCATCAATAACCGTCAGATCTGGGAGGCCTCGTAAAGGGAGGATATTAAAGACGCGCCTTGAATACCCAAACGGCATAAGGGCAACGTGCGCAAATTAAGGGGAACAGCTCGTAGACCGGTACATTCCTTGGGCATGTCAAGAGTTACCTGCGTCCTTCAAGGGCTGAAATGAATGAGCCATAATAAAGACTCGGCATTACCAAAACCCACCTTTCCAACCAAGATGTTGGACAGCAGGGTTTTGAGGGGCTATTGTGGGGCCCGATAGTTTATGAGCCAGGCCCACTTGCTCGTGGGGAGCCCGCAAGCCCAAGCTGAAAAAAGTTATGGCCCAAGCTTAAAAGTATAAGACCGAGGATGGCCCAGATATGCAGCCGAGGACGGTTTAGTCCTCGACAAGCCTAAAACTCCCTTGACAAAAGGGGTAAAAGAGAGCTATAAGAACAAGTCCGTAAGAAGATCTAAAATATCTCAGGGAAGTTGTCCTTAATACCCTTCACTGATAAGACTTTACACCTAACAGAACCTGATTTTTAGGCTTTATTAACCATCCCCAACAATTCAGGGATTAGATTGACGGGACAAATATCAGTCCTGGAAAAGTTGACCCTACACGTGGACGAGGGACAACCAACGTAGGCTAGTATAAAAGGAAAGGTAAACTAATTAGAAAAGGAGGGGGAAAGGAGGGGGATCCCCATCTCACTTCCTGGGAAAAACTCCAGGGATGAGAATGCCCGGACAATACATGTACACCACCACGGAAATCCCACCGCCGGGTAACCGGAGAAAGGCATTAGTGCTCCTCGGACATAATCCGAGGAGTCCAAACCCTCAAGTTACAAAGCTGTAGGGCTTGGATATCCAGGCTGAAGCCTTTTCTTATCTGAGTTTCCCTGAAGTCCGGTTTGGACCAACGCCTTGTGACCAAACGCTAGCCTTTCAAGCCCACTCTCTACAAATCTTATTGTGAGGGATCCTTCACGCGCGAGCCCAACGTCATTGTTGGGCCGTTTGAGAATCGTGTCCCTACAACATGCTTCAAGAAAAAAAGTGAAAGTATAAAATAAGAATCTCAATACAATTTGCCATATTTCTAATATTTTATTAAATAAGTAAATAAATAATGAGAAAAACAAACAATTTTCCATAACAATCAAAGGCTTTAATTTTTCTTCCCAAAAAAAAGGCTTTAATTTTTTTTTTTTTTTTTTGGCCATAAGGTCGGTTTATTTATTTATTTTGATAGGAAATTACAGCAGCATTTCATTAAAAGAAGTCAAAAATACATCCTGTGCGATAGAAGTTTCTAAGAAACTGGGGGTTTCTCAGCCCATGTCACAAAATCATCAACAAACGTAGCATGATGAGCTAATATACATATATTAGCTCATCATGAAGTCAACTTTTTTTTTTGGATCATCAAGTCAACTTATTATTAGAAGTAACTAAAAGTTTAAAACAAAACTTATTACCATATTTTTTTTTAGATAAACGATGGAACCATGCTAACTCATAACCTTCATTTCCCTCAAAAAAAAAAAAAAAAAACTCATAACCTTTATAGACTTTATACTTTACTATTGTGTAGAGAGTAGTCTAGTATTGCACTAGTTTTGCCTATGAGCAATACAATTCGCGAGAGCAAACAATGGCGCAGCCTTCACTGAATCAAACCCAGAGAGCGAATCCTGAGCTTCCTTGTTCAGTTTTTCAGCAAACTCCCTAGACTTGTCGATCCCCAATAGCTTCGGATATGTAATCTTATCTGCAACCAAGTCTTTGCCCGCAGTCTTCCCCAACTCTTGGGCCGACTTTGTCACATCAAGAATGTCATCCACCACCTGGAACAGCAACCCAATATGCCTCGCAAACCTCCTCAACTTCTCAACCTCCTCATTAGACCCACCTTCCAAAATAGCTCCCACTGCTACTGTCCCTTCAAACAATGCTGCAGTCTTATGCAGATGAATGAACTCAAGCTGTTCCAATCCAATATCAGAGACTGAGAGACCCTCTGAACTTATATCGGCTACTTACCCAGCAGCGAGTCCTTCGTGTCCTACTGACTTGGCCAACACCTTAATCGCATGAACTACCCTTGTGGGAGGCACGCCCATTGTGGAAACTGATGTTATGTGATCGAACGCCAAGGCTAGAAGTGCATCGCCGGTTAGAACAGCAACAGCTTCACCAAAAACTTTGTGACTCGAGGGCCTTCCTCGTCGGAGGTCATCATTGTCAAAGCAAGGAAGGTCGTCGTGGATCAATGACATGGTGTGTATCATCTCGATAGCACAGGCAGCGGGCATGGCTACGGACTCGGTGCCACCTACGAGTTCACAGGCAGCAATGCAGAGGACAGGGTGGACTCGCTTGCCACCTGCAAGAAGGGAGTAGCGCATGGCTTCTTGGATCTTATTGTGATGACCTTTGAATGGAATGGCTGCGTCGAGGGCTTGGTTGATGGAAATGGCTTTCTGGACCATGTAGGATTCGAATTTGAAAGTGGGTTTTGACTCATGTTCATGTCCTTTGAGAGTAATTTCTTGGAAAGGACCATTGCACAGCTCATTTTTCTCTGGAAGTTTTGAGGGAGAGTGAGAGGGTGGTTATCGCAGTCTGCAAAATTAAGAAAAGAACGAGTTAGAGAAACTCTATCGAGTGCTAGCTAGCTTATAATTTGTACATCATATGTTGGAGTGACAACTATATATGTACTAACACTGATGTACGCGTACAGTGAAATTTCCTAAGAAAGATTATAGATGTGACTTATGAGACTCGACAAGCATTCACTCATTACTTAGCATTTTCTCAAATAAAAAGACAAAAAAAATTATTAACTTCTTTTTAAATCTTCCACATCTACCATCCCTAGGAATCTTTGATTCTTTGCAATAGAAAATTCTACCGTGTTATATATAGTCTTCTAGAGGGAGTATACTTGGGAGGACTTGGAATTCCAAGTCATAATTATTGGAATAAGAGCATTCACAAATCACAATTGAACAGCTCATTTGTAGAATTGAAATCATATTTTAAAATACGATCTCTAAATAACATGAATAATATTGAATTTTTACCTTAAAGATGAATGTTTAATATCCAAACTTATATGTGGATGTGGATTGAGGAAGTGTTTCTAAAACATGATTTCGGTATAAAACAAATATTATTTGAATTTTTGCTTTAGAGAGATCTTTAAGTTTTGGATGTCTAATATCTAAACTAATTTATAGAATCAAAATAGTATTTCCAAGACATAATTTGAAAACAATAGTTACATTGATTTGAGATTATCCCATGAGATCTTCTTAGTGGCAAGCTCCCACAATATATCCCTATATTTTAGCAAAAAAAGAAGAAGAATATATCCCTATATCTGTAAAATACTAAAATGGAGACCCATTAGTAACCTGTTTTTCCTGCCCTTTCTCACTTAGAAACAAAAACAAGGTCAAAAGTGAAAATTCTATCCTGCCTAGCTAATACCAACACCGAGAGAGCTAATAGAGCTGAACACTTATCATAGATGGTCACGCATTTAGACAGTAACATGGATTTTTATACAGTCAGATTTTAGACAACAATGAATAGATCACAGTACTGAAGAAAGCAACTAAATTAATACATAAGAGGTTAACAATGCATCAAATTGATGATATTAAGGGTTTGTTTAAGATTCGCTTATTTTGCTGAAATTAAAAACTTTTTGCTAAAAGTATTGTAGATAAAAATAAAAGTTAACTGAAATAATACAGTGAGACCCATAAATAGTTTCAAAAAGTACAGTGGAACCTATGAATAATAACAAAAATAAGTTAAATAGTAAAATAAGTTGACAAAAATAAGTGTTACCAAACTCACACTAAGTTCAAAAAAAAAATAACACAAAGGCATCCACACGCGCGGAAGGTAATCACAAATGGCCAGTTCAGCTTGAAAACTTGTTCTGTCCACTTCAAAAATACTTTTTTTTTTTTTTTTTTGTTAAGAAGGAAATTTTATTTATATAAAAAAAAGTTAGTACATCAGATTTGTCCAAGAGACAACTGTAAAAGGTGTCTAATTACAAGAACTAAAGGGCACTCACGTGGAGTCCCTATACACAAAAAGTCTCATACATATTTACAGCACACAAAAGATGGACAATCAGTAAACGTTTTCAAAAATCAAGCTTGCATCCTCCCCCTCTTCGCAAAACCATCCGCTACAGAGTTTGCCTCATAGTATATGTGATGTAGATGGACCATCCTGCATTCCCTATTGAGGAGCATCCTGCAGTAAAAAATTATGGGAAACAATTCCGGAGCCCAGTTCCTAGAAGAAGTTAGACATGTAAGAACAAAAGTGGAATCGACATTAACATTTAAAAATTGAATACCCATGTCTTGAGCAGTAATTAAACCCTGTCTAATATCCCACAATTCAACCTTATTATTAGAAGCAATCCCAATGTGACAAGAAAAACCTACCACCCATTTCCCAAGTGATCACGGATAACCACCCCACCCCCTTTTTCCTGCAATATCGGGGTTCACTTCAAAAATACCACTCACACTCTTGTATACAAATTTTCCACCTTCATTTGCCACAGACCAAAGTGAACGCCTACTGTCAACACTTATGCAGTCAAATAAGGAGTATAGGAATTTGCAAACACCTCTTGGTAATGATCCCTCACCCCATACTTCATACTCAAGTACGAATTCAAGATTTCGAATTAAGGAGGGTCATTCAAATAAGCATCTATTTAATATTAACAAACTATCAACAAAGAAAAATACACAAAATTTTTGTTTCGTAATACATTATAATGTAATCATCTACTAATAAAGATAAAAACACAAAACTTCATTGTTTCTTATTATATTAGAGCATTTGCATCCACTCATGAAAAAATTTCTATCTAGTTTAGCATAATAACCTTTTTATTTATTTATATACTCACTATTATTTATTTTACACTACATTTCAATATAATACTATTTCCTTATCAATTTTTTATTATTATCTCAAATCATCTCTCTCTTCCTCAACCAAAAACCATTGTTCTCAATCTAAATAATCTCTAAAACATTCATTTGTATAGCAAAAATAATTGTGTAAATTTTCCCAATCAACCCAAAATACACTCACATTAGTCTATGTATCATTGTAAAAAAATACATTTATACTATGGTTATTGTGTAAATTTGCAAAAATTCATTTGTGCTACAATAATTGTGTAAATTTGCATAGTTACTATAGTACATATGCATTTTTGCATAATAATACATAGACTGATGTGAGTATATTTTGGCGTTGATTGAACAAATTTGGGGCCTTATGTTATTTTACAACTAATGCAGACTCTATTACAATAAAATCAATGTAAAATTATGGGGGCACAAATATAAAATTGTAAAAATCTCTCTCTCTCTCTCTCTCTCTCTCTCTGTTCCTTAGGTTCTCCTCTTAAGATTCTGCTATGTGAATTTTTTCTTATGGGACAGAAGTGTATTTTTTAGTTAGGTAGCCACATGGTTGAATCTTAAGAGAAGAACCTAAGGAACAACACCTAACACACTGTACCTAAATTTTTGTTAGAGACATATTTTTATGTGATTAGCATATCTTTTGACAAAATGCATTTTACTTGTATTTGGGTAAATCTAAGTAGATTCAAAATGATTATTACAAGTGCTTAAATTGAAGACATGAAGATTACTCAAGAACTGCTTGAGAAAAGTACAATCTGCAGATCTCGATACCTCCTTGACAGAAGCTCAATCTGTCGAGATTCATTAAAACTCAACAGATGTCTCGATCTATCAAGCTTACGGGATTTAGATTATAGCCAGCAACGTTTTTATTCTAAAAAGCTATTTGTTTATGGGTTTGTATAATCCTTATAGGACTAGGAAAACCCAAGGTTTGTAGGTTTGTATAATCCTTATTGGACTAGGAAAGCCTAAGGTTTGTGTACACCTATTTGAAATAGGAGAGCCCATTAAGCTCCTATTTAAATGAGGTGGAAAAAGAAAAACCTAATCCTAGAGAGCTTCATAAGGTTTTTCTTTTTGAAACCCTAGCCTCCTACTACAGAAGAAAGAGTTCTTATTGCATTTCTTGTAAGCCTTTAGGTTCTATAACTAAATAAAGTCTCTTGCACCAACATTGAAGATCTTATTGATGTTTCTATGTGAAGCTACTACAAATCAATTACAACAATCAAAGGGTTGCTGTAGAGTTAGTCACGTACTTGGATTCGTGCAAAAGAGTAAGCCGCGTACTGGGATCCGCACATCAGATTGGTTAGTCACATACTGAGAGTTGTGTATTGAAAAGGAGAGATTGTTACTACAGAACAAGTCCAATTGGGTATTGGGGTAAAGGTTCAACTGTAAGTTGGTATAAGGTACTGGAATTCCTTTACTTGTAACCGCTTGTTGTAATAATAGTGGAATTTCAGGAGTGGTGACCTTAAAATCACCCAGTGGGGTTTTGCCTTGGTAGTTTTCCCCATTCATAAATAAATCACCATATCAATTTTATTTCCACTGCACTTAGTTTAATTGGTGATTTATTTATGTTACCATGCACTTTGCATGTAATTAACTTAATTAATTCAGTTGGCTAAATTAATTAGTTAATTTATCACAAGGGGTCATTTCGTTTTTGGCCTATCAAGTGGTATTAGAATAGGCACACTCTAATTAGGTCTTAATCTTTGTTGTGTGATCCATTGACCCTCATTGTCATGGAAACTCTTGATTGTTTTTATTTGCATGATCTTATGTTGAATGATGATGATGATACTCAAGATGCCTACTGAAAGCTTTATAATTTTTGTATGAAATCTCTTGAATGTTTTACAAAATTAAAAGCTAAATTTAAAAAGGTCAAACTTGAAAAAGCTGATTTGATTGCAAAATTGGATGAAGCCAATAATTTGAATGAGAATTTTAAAAATCAAATTTCATCTTAGGTGGACAAAATTAAAAGTTTGGAAGAGCAACTGGTTAAATTTAAAACTAAAGTTGAAAAATTAACTAGTGTCAAACTTGTTTTTAAGCCTAACTCAAAAGAAAAAATATTTTTATATTCCTCCATTTAAAAGGAATAATGAAGAGTTGAAGGCTAATTTTGCTAGGATAGACAAAGGTAAAATATCTAATGTTAACGCTGAAGTTTCTAAACCTATATCTAAAACTCCTCCTAGATTGAATAAAAATTCTGAATTTGTTTCCACTTGTCATCATTGTCATATTGTTGGTCATATTAGACCAAATTGTCCTAAATTAAGGTCTTTGTCAACCTCTAAGGTTAGACCTTCTTCTAGGAAGCATAGTAGTTCGAAAACTACTCATGTTTGTCACCATTGTGGTGCTTCAAGTCACACTCGTCCTAATTGTTTCAAGTTGTTTCCTCATAAGCGAGTGTCCAATAGGTCTCATCCTTTGTCTAAAGGCTCTGTATCTATTCTTGGTGAGTTATTAAAAGTTTTGAGCTTTTTGACTCAATTTCAGGAGAATCTTAATTCCTCTATGTCCTTTAGTAGACATACTAGGACACGTGCCTTTTCATCTTCACAATCAAAGACTCGTGCTGTGTGGGTGATAAAGGATTCTAAGCCTTAATTGTCTTTCTGTTTGTCCTTTGCTTTAATTCTTTCTATCTAAAGTCAGACTTTCTTTATTGATTTCTTATTTGTTTTTGGAATCATGCTTTCATGCATTTGCATTTAGTTTTATGCATTGTGTTGTTTTGTTTAATATGTTTTTGTTTGGTTATTTTTCAGTTTTGCTTTGTTTTGTTTTTCATATAAAAGTTTTTAAAAAATGAAAAATCAGAAAAATACAAAAACAGTGTGTGTTTGTGTACATTGGTAATTGTGTACCTTGGATGGCCATTGAAACAAAGTTTTCTAAACTTTGTATCTCTTATAGCTTAGATGAGCATCTCTATGCACAACTAAGCAAATGAGCTTTGTGGCTCGTGTTTGTGATGAGTAAGATAGTGATCTCTTATACTTAAACACTCATATCACTCTTTTTGATGGGAAAGACTAGAAAATTCTAAGAGAAAGGCATAAAAAACTATCTCACCACTATTGCCCACCAATCATAAAATGACATCTGTATACTTCGGCATAGCAAAAGTGCAATGTCAATGACATTTGTGTGCTTCGGCATAGCAAAATTGGAATGTCAAAGAAATGTTGGATACGATGAACCTCTGAAATTGCATCCTCTGAGGTCCAATTCTTTTAAGGACTTGAGATTGCTAATTAAATTAGGTAAGTTAATTGGGAATCCAGTTATAGAGAGACCCAAGGACTTGAGAGGAGTACTCCAGTTATACGTTGGAACTGAACCGGTGAGATTGTAGTTGTAACCTACATCGAGCAGCTGGAGGTTTGGGAGGAGGAATATATTATCTGGGAATCTCCCCTTCAATCCACATTCAGAAAGACGAAGAGATGTCAAAGACAAAGACAAATTCATGAAAGAATTAGGTGAAACAGAACATGTCAACATCATCCAAAACAAGTTCAGTTAGATGGGTTAGGTTTTGAACAAGCCTTTTCAAACTAGGAATTTCTATTCTCATGTCATAATTCCAACAGAGATCAAGTGAAAATAGTTTGGATAAGTGGGAGATTTCGGATGGGAAATTGCCAGCAAAGGAGGACTCAGTGAGGTTGAGATGCATCATGTTCGCAAAGCCACCAAACTTAGATGAATTGTGGAGTCATTGAAATCATTGTAAGCAAGGTTGAGTCTCTGGAGATGGCAAAGAGAGAAAAGGGTGCTATTAGGATGGATGGGACCATGAAGCCCACTGCAACTGAGGTCGACAGCAATGACATGACCTGTCATCATATCACAGGTGACCCCATCCCACCCACAACAATCTGTACCCATTTTCCACGAATTCTTTGGAGGATAAGAATATAAATCACACCTAAGAACATAATTGCCGACAAGAAAGGAGTTTCTGAAATGGAGCAACGCAAAACTTTGGTCTGAATGGCAAAGAGGCGTTGATGAATTAAAAGAGAGAGAAGAGGAACAATTATGAGGTTGAGAAAGCAAGAGGAAGCAAATGAGTAAGAGTATTACTCGCTCCATATTTGCTTTGGATGGTTTTAGAAATCAGAAGGAAAGGAGTGATATTTTTTGGGTGTTCTTTTAGGAAATGAGATGGCATAGATACATTAATCAGAAGGAATGGTACATTTATTTATAGGCGAAAGACCATAACTACGATTATCAGGCACATGTAGTCAATTCTAATCCCTCATCTTAGCTTATTTAATGGGTTGGGCCAATGACTTGGAAAATTAAGGTCTTGTGGCTCACTTTTTCTTCTTCTTCCTTTTTTTTTTTTTTTTTTTCTTTATGGAAATCTGTGGGTCACTTAGTAGTTAGTATTAACCAGCGTGGCTCTGGAAAATTTATTTTAAGGGAAATTATATTTTACCACCCTAAACTATACATCATATTACACTTGCCACCCTAAACTATAAGAATGCATACTTACCCCCTAAACTATTGCTAATGTAACACTTTGCACTCCACCGTTTAATGAGTTGTTAAGATCAAGATGGGACGGAAATTACAGTGGAAGCCCTAAATTCCCTAAATGCCCCTCAACAAAAACACAATTTTGAACTCTCTCAAATTTCTCTCAGGTTCAATCTCTCTCCCTCTTTTAATCTTTCTCCGCTCCCAATGGTGCTGCCCAGTCCACGTTGATGACAGCTAATCACGCTGCTAGTTGTGGGTCTTAAGTGGCGCTTCTAAAGAGATGAAAGCCATGAAATGGGTGAGCCCAGATCGAGCTCGTTGAAATCGAGTCACGAAAGCCTTCATTGTTGGCCTTGCAATTCAGTGACTCGGTGGTGAGAGAAAGGGTAGTGGAGGGGTCTAAAAGAATGGGTGGAATTAAACTCGGTGTGACGTTTCAGATCTGGCCATTGACGAAGTGGATGACCGAAGCAGAGATTATAGGGTCTGGGTTTGTTGATGACTGAAATAAGGAGCAGCTTATGGGTTCTGGGTTGTTCATCTCTGTAAGGTTGAATTTATTCAACCATCTAATTGGCTTTATTCCGTGCCAAATTTGTTTGTAATTCAGCATTTAGTAATCCTGTATTTAGGTGGGTTTGTTGTAAGGGTAGTGAGTGAGATAGAGTGAAGATTGCTCAAGAGTGTGCAAGAAAACAGAGACTCGCGGCTGGGACTCGCGGGTGACTCGCGGCTGCAAGCCGCCAAAAGCAGCACACGTGTCAAGCATGCTGGAAGATGAACAGTCATGCTAGCTGGAGCACTACAGGACAACTGGCCATACGGTTAACTCGCGACTGGATCTCGCGACTTAGTCAAGCCGCGAGCCACCCCTGTTTTTGTAAAACCTGACGTTTCACATTCCTCTCCAACTCCAGTATAAATACCCCTTTTACCCACGATTGAAAGAGAGCTTCCAGAGAGAATTTTGAGAGAGAAACCCTAAAGAAAAACCAGATTGTTTCACCCACAATCTCTACCTTAGAGTCTCTTCAAATTCCTCAACTCTCTTCCTCTCCATAGTCAAATCCTTGAGAGGCATTATACCAAACCTGGGTCTCACCATCATCATCACTGTGAGACAGTTGTTTGGATTTCTGGGAAGCAGTTAGGAAGGAACCAATCTTCATTGGTTGATGATACGGTCTAGTAGCGGAATCCGGGAAGCTAGAAAAGAAAAAGGTTCGGCTCAACCTCGTTGGAGCAAGAAGCTTGGAGGGCTTAGGTGCACTAGGTAGATTAGGCTTGGAGGGTCTATTGCTGTCCTTGTATCCCAACTGTATTTTCTAGTGAATTGTTTACCGCTTGGAGGGCGGCGGAGAGGTTTTTCGCCGAGGACTTCGGTTTCCTCTTCGATAACACATCGCGTGTTGTCTTTGTGTTTGCATCTTCCTTCCTCTCTATCTTTGCCTATTTATTATCTGCTGTGGATTTTATTTTGTTATGGCTTAGATAGTTTTCAACCAATTTCATATTATAGCATATGTTAAGTTTCCGCACACTAGTTGTTTGACATATTGCTTGAATTGGTTAAGTTGTAATTTGGGGGTCTAAACGTTCAAAGGTGTTTTGTACACGTTTTTGAACTTTCAATCTCAGTGGGTTTGTTGCTTGATCTCTCTATATGTTTATTTCTGGGTTGTAAATTTGCAGGTTTGAAGTAATTTTTTTGGGTTTGTTGTTTGATATTAATTTTTGGGTTTGATGTTCATTTCATTTTTTGGATTTCATGTAAATTTCTGGGTTTGATGTTCATCTCAATTTATAAGTTTAAGTTTTTTTTTTTGCTAGTGCCAAAGGACCTTAAGGAAACGGTGAAGATGGTGGGTCCTTGCATATGTTTTGGCTGGACTCTTTAGATTCTATGCATCTCATCAAATGGTTCTGAATTATATACAAGTTTTGATTGTTTCAAAATTTTGTTTGATTTTCTTATCTTCTTCCGTTGGTTTTTTTTTTTTTTTTAAATCGATGAAACAGAGTGGGAGAGACTAGAGAGCTTCATGTTTGATTGAGAATGACAAGGGTATTTTGGTCTTTGACATAGGGGTATTTTGGTCTTTGACTTGGTTTTCTGTCAAACTTAACTGACAAATGGATAGTGGGGTGCAAAGTGTTACATTGTTAATAGTTTAGTGGGGTATGTGTTCATTCCCATAGTTTAGAATGGTAAGTATAAAATAGGGTATAGTTTAAGGTGGTAAAGTATAATTTTACCTTTATTTTAATGAACTTTTTTTTTTTTTTTTGAGAATCATTTTAATGACATTATTTTAATAAACTAGCGTTGACTGTGGACTCTTTGTATAGAATTTAAGAGTCACTCCGTTAACTAGCGTACGCTGTAGACTATATAGCATAATTCAGTGATTAATAAAAACTAACTTTTATTTGGAAAAAAAAAAAATATAACTTTGAAAGTCAAAAAATCAGGTAATCCGAGTATCATAATAATCCTTATAAACAAGTATCATAATAATCCTTTATACTTTACATTTATATTAACTCATATTGGTACCTGTTGCTAGTGAATATATTATTATTATTATTATTATTATTTTTATTATTTATGTTTTGTCACTGGCTATTTTGGAGTAACAGTACTTCATGGACTCAGATATGGAGAAAATGAAATGGGAATTCCTTTTTAGACTGGTGTTGTGGATCCTCAGATATGGAGAAAATGCATTCAAGCCGGTGCTGAATTTTTCGCTATTGGGTTTGCTTCTAAGTTCAAACAACAAAAACCCATGGTTCCTGTGGGTTGGGAGAAGCCACCGAGGGGTTAGTTGAAACTCAATACCGATGGTTCAGCTATGAGGAATCCAGAAAGAGCTGGTGGAGGGGGGTTAATTAGAGATCATGATGGGGTTTGGCTGAAAGGTTTTGCAAGAGGTCTGGGATTCACTAATAGTGCCTTGGCTGAGCTATGGGCACTTAGAGATGGGCTACTGCTAGCCAAGGAAATGGGAATTCAGCAACTTATAATAGAACTTGATGCTTTAAGCATTGTTATTCTAATGAATAATGAATCTGAAAACCTCTTAATGGAGCCTCTCTTATCTGATTGCAGAAGCCTCTTGAAGGAAATTCCAAACAAGCGCGTGATCCATGCATTCCGGGAAGCAAACCAATGCGCTGATGCATTGGCTAAACTAGGAGCGCAATCTTTGTATAGTTTTGTTACTTTTTGTAACCCACCGCCTGTGGTGGAGGATATATTAGCTTTTGACAAGGCTAATTTGCGTTGTAATAGACTTGTGAATTCCTAAGTTAATGTTTAATCATGTTTTACCCAAAAAAAAACAGTACTTTATCAAATGATGACTTTTATTCTAGACACTGCAAAATAAGAAAAAAGGCACCCTCCTAGGCCCTGGCATAATTGTTTAACTAAATTATTTTAATTTATCTGGTCAAAAAAAAAATTATTTTAATTTAGGTACATGCCAAATGCACAAGTAAAAAAAAAAAAAAAAAAGACCAATCAAGGGGTTTCCAATCCATTGCCCGAAATATAATCACTTCTGAAAACATCCTTAAGAAATACTGCATTGATCTTAATTCTTGTAAGGTACACTCATGACCAACATTGTGAAATCGTGTTTTAAAATTCTTATTTTACAATATAACTAAATCATTTTTTTTAAAATTAAAATTGCAGTTCATGTGGTAGAATGTATAAGGTAAATGTGTATTACAGAGTATATGATATCATTACTCAGTTCTAATTTGGTGTTATAAAATTCCAATTCATGCATACAGTAGTGGAGCTAACATCATAATCGGTTTCTTTTGGGAAAAAGTAAGGGGATTTAATTAAGGACAAAGTTTAGCTACAAAATTAGTTGTAGTCTTAGGCTACAAACTTACTTAATATCTTTTTATTGGATGTGAATTTTGACAAATCCACCATTGGATTACATCTTCTTCTTATATCCTCCATGCTTGCAAAATTTCAAGAAAATTAAAGATCAATAGCTATGTCATCAATAAATTTTGTAAATTGCAAGTTTTTGTAATTTAAAATTATGCACAAAATATAAACTTATAGATCATATAGTAAATGATATCCGATTGACACAAAATTTAACATGTGTATTAAGAGCGTAAAGAACATGTAATTCAACGGTTAGATTTTCAAAATATGTTGTAGTATTTATTTTATTGAGTGAGTTTGTAGCCTTAAGCTACAACCAATTTTGTAGCTAAACTTTGTCCTTTAATTAATGACTGTGTAAAGTTGTGATTTACAAATATGTATGTTGTTGGCTTTTATTCCGTGCCAAATTTGATTGTAATTATATTCAATCTTTTGTACCATGTATTTATTGTGGGTTTTGATTGTGAGGGTTGTGTGTTAGAGAGAGTGAGTGTGAAGACTCAAGCAATTGAAGCTAGAAGAATTCTTGTGGGTATCTCGAGACTAAGCTTCCCGTGAAGTGAAGCATGTGTCTTGCACATGACTGGAATGCGAAGAGTCAGTATAGATGGAGATAGCCGTGTTTCGCTAGTATCTCACGGGCAAGGTCTTCCCACGAGACACCCGCGAGACATTCTGTTATGTCAGACTGTACTATCTGATACACACTTTCTGTACCCACACTATATATACCCACATTACCCACAAATGTTGAGGAGTGCTTTTGAGAGAAAACCCTAGACAAACACCTTAAGAGTTAGAGATTATCATACCCATATATCTCTACACATATGCTTGTGGATTTCCTCAACTCCTACCTTTCCATTTCCATACTATTGAGAGGTTGATAGTCCAAACGCTTACCACATCCTTTCAGAGTGTCAAGTGAGATTTTGGTACTACTAGGAAGCATTGGAAGAAGCCAAGGATGGAAAATGCAATATGGAGTTTGTTGCGGGATCCGGAGAGCTTGATAAGACACGGTTCTGAGAAGCCTTGTTGGAGTAAGAGCTTGGAGGGCTTAGGTATAGCGGGTAGATTAGGCTTGGAGGGTCTCTTGCTAACCAATATATCCCAACTAATTGTCTAGTGGATACCGCTTGGAGGGTAGCGGAAAGGTTTTTCGCCGAGTTCTTCGGTTTCCTCTTTGATAACACGTCAACACGTTGACGTGTTATCTTATGTTTGCATCTTTCTTCCCTACTCTTTTACATTCCACTTTACTGCTGTGTTGCTATGATTATGGATAAGAGTAGTTTGTCTATTTATCCACTCGCATTTACACTATTCCATACTTAGTATTAAGTTGGTGTAAAATCAATCAAGCCGTAACTTTAATTTGAGGGTCAAAACAGCTCTTGTGTTTTCAACACATTTTCGAGCTTTCAAACTGATTATTTACAATTTGATTCAATTAAAAATACTTTAAAATAAAAGATAATAATAATAATAATAATAATAATAATAGGTAAAACAGAGAGAAAATCCAATTAAATTTCAAATTAGAATTTAATTAGAGTCTAATTTTATGCCACGTGTCCCATCTAATCTAAATTTTTAAATTTTTGTGCCAAATTAGTTAATTTAGTGTAGAAACAAAGAGTCCAATATAATAAACCATTAAAAACATAATTATATAACTAAAAAAAATTCAAATTTATAAGTCATCTATGTCTATGTGTGTGTGTATATATATATATATATATTAATAGGTAAAACTTAGAGAAAATTGAATTAGAATTTGAAATTATAATCCAATTTTGCGCCATGTGTCTAAATTTATGTAGGAACTACACCATAATTATCCACTTAACCTTGTGCCATGTGTTTACTTAAGTTTTTTAATATTTGTTTCAATGAGTTAATGAGTGCAAAATACTAAGAATCTAATATTAATGAACTATAAAATTAAAAAAAAAAATCACATATAATCAATAAAAATCACCATATGCTTCTCAAAAAATAAATAAAATAAAAATCACCACATGTTCTACTTTTTAAAAATTAGAAAAAAAAAATGATCATAAGTAGTATTAAATTTAGGTAAGAATTTTAATATGTGACTAATTACGTTTACTTCTAAAAAATAATTTGACTAATTATCTATATTTTATGATAAAAATTGTGTTTAATTTTAAATGTATCTATATGTATACATGAATGCATGTGTTACATGCTTTAAAAAAAAATAATTTGACTAATTATTTATATTTTTAAAATAAAAATTTTGTTTAATTTTAAATGCATCCATGCATTTGCATGGAGTTATATGCTAGTCTATATATATATATATATATATAATAATAATAATAATAATAATAATAATAATAAGTAAAGCAGAAAGAAAATCCAATTAAATTTCAAATTGGAATTCAATTGGTGTTTAATTTTACGCCATGTGTCTCATCTAATCTAAATTTTAGAGAAAATTTGATTAGAATCAAAATTAGATTTTTCCTTTGTTAGCTTTTCATACAAATTAAATTATATATATATATATATATTTTTTGAACTAATGAGTATATTTTTTATATTGTTTCTATTTAGATATTTTATATGTGAAGATCTTGAACGTAACAAACTATAATTGAGCTAAACGATCACATGCACCTATCCCCATTCAATTTAGGAGATATAGATATTATTGAACCAATTTATTCTTTTATTTTGTGTTGCATTTAGTAGAATTTTACAAACAATGATAGTAAATTGATATTGTATATGTAGTGTTTAATAGTGATTTTCAAAATTATATACATAACAACAGTGTAATTAAAAACTTGGAGTAACCAATATCATTAAAATTGCAAGAAAAAATCATTTTAGTACATCCTAATATCTTGGTCGAACAAATGTTCTATATATTTAATAACTCAAAACAACATCAATAGTACAACTACAATTTATCATTCATGTGTATAAGTACGGGTTACATACTAGTTAGAATAATAATAGATGATTTTTTTTTCTTTCTTTCTTTCCTTTTGTAATGGAAACAAATTTCATAATTGTCTGGTTTAGTAGAGCCATAAACTTACATTCTTTTGTGAGTATCCAAAAAACAGAACTCAGATTCAATTTTGAAGATATTTTCCATTCTTTTTTCTAAGGAAACTATATATATACCAATAAAATTCTTGTGTATTCCAGTTGCATTCACATCCCTTGTCAATGACACATTTCCGAAGCCTTTTTAGTAAGTCGAATTTAGATCAGCTATTAACAAAAATTGAATTGTTGTCACTTTTATTTTGCTTCAAGCTAAATCACAAGAGCTATTTAGTACTCCATCTTTTATATCTAATCAGATTGAAATGCCAATTCTATAACCAGCATATAATATTTTTTAGACCGTAGCAAAATTGTTCAACGCTTGATGCATTAGGCATATGCTCGTTGCCTACTCCCTGCATCTCTGATGTGAGCAAGAAAGCAAGGAGGAGACCTCAAAAATGCTCAAAATCTTCTTTTCTTTTTCTTTTTTTCATTATGTAAAACTCATATTTCTTGTTATTTGGTGAGAGTGCAAATAATTTACTTTCATAATTAGCCTTAAGGTATTATTATTTGTTACATAATGGACGGCCTTTTTCTAAATATATATACATTCATATGTAATATTTTAATTACAACTTATTGTTTGGGGGGGGGGGGGGGGGGGGTTGGCTTAGAGGTAACAACTAAGATAAGTTTAATTAGTAGCTTTATCTCTTAAAGTTTGTATGAGAGAAAATGATATCATTCATTTTTTAAGTCATTGATATGCCAGATTCTTTCAACTTTGAAAATGTGTACACTATTAGGAGTCTTTTTTTTTTTTTTTTTTTTTGAAGAAACACCATTAGAAGACTTTAATCATATTAGCATTTTAACAAGTCTTTGATCATTGTTTGGAACTTCCAAAGACTTCGAAAATTCAAGTCTCGAATTTTTTTTTTCTTTGTTCGCTATAGTTTTCGAATTTTGGACTATATAAGAATTGTTTGGTGTAAATTGCAAAGCTATAAACAAAATATCTGGAAACTAATTAACATGTAATAATCATGTTATTTAGATAAGTTTTATGTCATTCATATGTTAGATTCCGTTAACCTTGAAAACGTGTGACACTATTACAAGTCCTTTTTTGTTGTTGAGGGAAACACCATTAGAAGACATTAAAAGACTTCAATCATGTTAGCATTTCAAGTTTCGACAAGTCTTTGATCATTTTTTTGGAACATCCAAAGACTTTGAAAATTCAAGTCTCGAATTTTTTTTTTTCTTTATTTGCTGTAGTCTTGGAGTTTTGGATTAGAGAAGAATTGTTTGGTGCAAATTGCAAATTTATAAACAAATTTTGTAGAAACCAATTAACATGTAGCAATCACGTTATCTGAATAAGTTTTATATCATTCATCTGCCAGATTCCTTTAACCTTGAAAACGTGTGACATCAATAGAAGTCCCTTCCTTTTTCTTTTTCTTTTTTTTTTTTTCTTTTCTTTTTTTAAGGTAAACACCATTAGAAAGTTAGAAAGTCAGAAAAACAGGTTATCCGGATTAGGTATGTATAAGAATAACTCCTTATAATTAATCAAGTATCATAATGATCCTATCTACTATTTTTCAAAAATAACAATAATCCCATAAAAATTTAAAAAAACTTTAGATTTCAATTCACTCAGTCTGATACCTGTAGTGGATAAATTTTTATTAATGTATATTATGTATATTTTTTTTCTTTTCATTTTTAGGAAATGTCTTTGCCCATTTAGGAGAATTAGTTTATGGAAATAATTAACTTATTATTATGACATTTATGCTGCACATTTAGCATATTGTTAAGGACCCAGCAAATAAGACAAAGGTATCCTCTTGGCATAATTATTAATTAAATCAATATAATTTAGGTACATGCCAAATGCACAAATAAAAATAGCCGATAAGCCATTGGTTTAAAGGGAAGTTTACACCCTTAGGAATATAGTATCTAAGATCATTGTAATAGCAGAAAATTTGTTAATAATCTCAGCAAAAAAAACAAAAAAACAAAAATCTTAATAAAAGTTGAACATAAAGTGATAACATCTAGAGTGGGTTACAATTAGCTCAACTAGTAAAGTCTTTGATGGTTGTATAAGAGATCTAAGGTTTGTAATAGTAGAAAATTTCTTAATAATCTTAGCCAAAAAAAAAAAAATCTTAATAAAAGTTGAACATAAGGTGATAACGTCTAGAGTAGGTTCCAGCTAACTCAACTAGTAAAGTCTCTGATGGTTGTATAAGAGATCTGTGATTCAATTCCAACCTACATCAAAAACCGATTGGTGTTTTGGTCTGATGATAAAGAGCTATCATTAGGAGCAGACGCCATAGGTTGAAACTCTCTCAAAAAAAAAAAAAAAAAAGTGATAACGTCTAGAGGGTCCAATTTGGTAATGGTACAGTCATGAGTCATGACCTGCAAGCTACAACATGAGAATGCTCCAATTAATAAAAGTTGAACGTAAGGTGATAACTAATAATGTCTAGAGGGTCCAATTTGGTATTGTATTTCATGCATACAAAGGCATAGCCAACTTCATCTTTCCTATTTTTAATAAGTAGCACTGTTTTTCTTTTCTTTTTTCTTTTTTTCTTTTTTTCTTATATACCTAATGTTATTTCTATTTCTTAATCTTTGATACCTTATTACTAAACTTTTAAAGATACTACAAATTGTACTATATTTTTTAGAGAAATAAAGTGTATTGCAAAACAATGATAAATGGGTAACAAAAATGTGATTGGTGCAACTTAAACAATATAATACATGAGTTTTTGGATTGCTCTTTCATAACATGAACTAGCTTTTTCTAAATATGTATCCATACATTTGTAATATTTTGATAATTTACTAGGGGGAGTGGACTTATGGGGAAGACAGAGTTTTCCAAAATAACAAGTAAGAAAAGTTTAATCAGTAGCTTTATCTCTTAAAATATTTTGTGGAAGAAAATAATTGCAGCTCTTTTTAAGTCATTGATATGCTAGATACCTTTAATCATGAAAACGAATGACACCATTAGAAGTCTTTAATCTTGTTAACATCTCATCAAGTCTTTGGTCATTGTTCAAAACTTCCAAAGTCTTTTGGTTATTGTTTGAAAATTTCAAAAACTTGGAAAGTTATAATCTTAAAATTTTGGACTATATAATAATTGTTTGATGTAGACTGCATAATTGCAGACTAAGTGTATGGCAATTATCAAATGTGTAGCAATCATGATATTTGGGTCAGTTTTACGTCATCCATTACATTTTCTCAAATAAAATAAAAATAAAAATGGATTGTAATTACATATCTAGTTTTCTACCCATCCACGTCCCATGTAATGATCAAGAAAACCTATTTTTATATAAACATATTTATTTAAGTTTAAACTCCAAATTATATCCTCCAACTTTAACTTATTTTCAAATTAGTCATTTAAGTGTCATTTGTTTTTTCAATCTTTAACTTAAATATGTTTTCAGTTTAGATATTCCGTCAATATTGTCCAGTCTTGCTATTAGTTTAATATCATCCAATGTGGATTGGATGGAAGGAATACAATGAAAACAAATGAAAGTTAAAGGACTAAAATGATAAAGAGTAAAACTTAAAGAATCGAATTAAAAATGAGTCCAAATCTTCTGTCCCACTTTTCCTGCTCCACTTTATACTCCACCAATAAAAACATGCCACGTGTTCACCTAATTAATGAAATACTACTATTAATTAATAACGGTATTATTAATAAGTCAATAATGATAGTATTTAATTAATTATGTAAACACGTGACATGTTCTTATTGGTGGAGTATAGAGTGGAACAGGAAAAGTGGGACAGAAGATTTGGACTCATTAAAAATTAAGTCAAAGTTAAAGGTGTAATTTGTAATTTAACCTTCGTTTAATAAGTATTAATAAATAAAAAGTCAATTAGAGACCTTTTAGAATAGAATATACATATTAATTAAAATTTGCTTAAGGAAATTTAATCAAACCTAAATTAAAATTTATTTAGTGTTAGGTTGCTTTATTTGAAAAGATGGTACTTTCTAATTAGATATAACTATCAATGGAGACATTACAGATTCCAATCTTCCTCCTTCCGTTATAACTATCAAATTGAAAAAACAAACAAACTTCAAAATGTGTGGAACTATTAGAGAAGACTTTTATCCTAATAATGTTGCAATGAGTCTTTGGTTAGTGTTTGTAAAATAAATTTAGACTTGGAAAGTAATGGCCACATGGTACCATTATTGGCTAGCATGACATTTGAGCTATATAATTGTTTGATGATATGCAACGACTCTTTTCAAGTCATTGATTCTATGTGTTTCAAAAAAAAATAAATATATATATATATATATATTGATTATCTAAATTCATTCAAACTTGAAAACCTGTGTTACAGGGGAAAATACTTCAAAACTTGTGCCAAGATTTTTGTAGCTCAATTAGTTGACACCTCCTGGTATCTCCATGATTCAAAGCCTCCCTCCTTTGTTTTAACTATCGAATTATCCAAAAGACTTCAAAACATGTGGTTCTGTTAGAAGACTTTAATCCTAATTACATTGAATGAGTCTTTGGTTAAAGTTCAAAAATTCAATTTAGACTTGCAAAGTAATGGCATCATGGTTCAGCTATTGACTAGCATCACTTTTAGACTATTTAACTATTTGCTAAAGATTCATGCTAGATTGAATTAGGAGAAATTGTGTTAATTATCCTGGTAAGTTTCAAATTAGTGTTTTAATAAGATATTTATGGTGAGCCAGACACAATACTTTCTTTGAAGGGAGGTAACAAACACTAATCCCATTCTTATTCCAGCAGTTTTCATAATAAATTAATTTCTAACCTGTTCAACCCAGCGGGAGACCATAACCGTGATTATCAGCCACAACACAATTCTAATCCCTAGTGCTCGCATACTTTATGGGTTGAAGCCTTTAATTTTCTTTACCTTCTGAGCTCTAATTATTACCTTAAAAAAGACTTTAAGCCAATAAAATGTTTCAAAAAGTCTTTGGCCCATGACATGGAAAATTAAGGTCTAGTGTCTCCTCATCAAAAAGACAAAATTAAGGTTTTGTGAGCCACTCTATTAACTACCGTGAATTGTGGCATGTGGAATTGTTGCCAATTGTCAAAGGCATGGAAAATTTATTATGGGATACTCTATTTTTATTTATTTATAAGAACTAGTTTTGAAAGTGAAAAAAAATCAGATTATCCGACTCAGATTTTAAAAACTAAAAACTCCTTATAAAAAAAATATCATAATAATCCCATATACTTTAAATCTAGAATCACTTATATTGATGCCTATAGTGGATATATTTGTCTCTGTCTATCTAGGACCATCAGCTTATAAAAATAATTAACCTATGACATTTACGCTAGACTTTTTTTTTTTTTTTTTGTGGGTAAAACATGCTAGACATTTAGCACATTGTAAAGGACCCACCCACTCAGCAAATAAGAAATAAGGCATCCTCTTGGCATAATTGTTGAATTTCTCAGTTCTCATTTGATAGATGGTGCAGCCTGTGGAGGATGTTCAAAACCTCCTAGTTTCCCACAGTTGGCCTAGAAGGGGTTGCAATTCTTTAGCTGATCCATTGGTTGAAATATAGGCACTTCGGAAAACATCATTAACTCGTTTAAGGTGTTGCATTTTCAATTTCATGTATACAATGGCGAAGCCAACATCATACTCAATTTCTTTTTGGTAAAAAAAAAGGGGAGGGGGGATTACTTATGACTGACTATTTTCAATATGATTCAATGAAATATACTTTAAACAAAAAGGCAAACTAGAATTTAAAAAAAAAAAAAAAAAAATCATTTCATTGTTTTCTTTTTCCTCTTTCCTTTTGTTATGGAAAAAATGCGAAATGATAATTTGGTTTTGCATAGCTGTGAACTTATATTGTGTTGAGAGTATACAAAAAACAGAGCGTCAGATTCAATTTTGATGTTATTTTTCATTCGCTGTGCTAAGGAAATTGGTGAGACTTGTGTACTCCAAAACCATTATTGTTTTAATTTACTTATTATTGGCATGTGCTTGGTAAAAATCAGTTATTTTATTTAACGATGATTTTTTTTTAAATCATGCTAGAAATATTATAAATTTTATTACAGTACATTTACAAACTGTATAACCAATCGCTATTTCAATATTCATTATTTGTTGATGTTTAACTTACAAAGACTTGAGAAGCATATTTTTTTGCAGGGTCCGTCTATTATTACTTACCCGGAATTTTGGACTATAGAATTGTTTGTTCAAATCGCTGAGTCATTGCAAATTGAACGTGTAGCAAGCAATCATTAAACGCATAGCAATTATATTGTTTGGGTGTCTGAATTAACCATGCTAAGTTGAAAGTGTAGAAATGGTATTATCGGGGACTATTTAATGTCATCTATTTCTTTTTGCTCAAATCATTTTTATTTTTATTTTTAAATTGATAATTACACTAAGAAAATTTAAATAAAAAATTATATATATTACAAATTATATCCTCTAATATTATTTCATTTTGTAACTTTAATTTTAAAATTTTTTTATTTCATTTTCATTTTTTTTTTTTCAATTTAGTCATTTCATCAATTCTATGTCCAATTTAACTTTATTTATTTATATTTTTCACTTTCCAAAACAATGTTTTTTTAATGGGCTTGACTACGGGTATTGGATCCCAAGAACCTTGTAGTTCTATTAGTGACATGAGTGAGTTTTCACATTTAACCGTAGTCAAATTTTACACTTGAAAAATCTACTTTATCTATTTTATTATACCATTTTACAACTCACCCACATCCCAGTTTTTATATATTTAGATGCAACATATTAAAATAATATAATTTACCCCATCAAATAACAATAATAAACCATTTCATGAAATTTTTTATACTACTCTTATGAGAAATAGAAAATAATTTCAAAACATTAATTGTTTTCTTTATTTTCCCATAAAAACTTTCCTAATATAGTGCACTAAAAAATTCCTTAGAGCATCAATTAACCTTTTCTTAATAAAATTTTCATTACTTATTGAAAAACTAAAAACTTTAATGTATATAAAGTGAAAAGTGTGGAAGTTAAGTCTTTTACAGTTTACTATTTTACATTTTCAAAGAATATGCTAGTAGTGAAGTTGTGTATGTTGAGCACAGAAGAAAAAATAATAATAATAATGGTCTTGTATGTTGGCTTTATTCCATGATAAAAAATGTTGTAATTGCATTAATTTATTACGTTGTATTTTGTGGGATTTATTTGCAATGAGTTTAGTATTAAGTTGGAAAAGATTGCTCAAGACAGTGAAGTTCACAACTTGCTCGTGACTAACTTGCAAGTGAACGACCCATGCAATGTCACATGAGAAGCACATGCTGGAAGCTGAAGATTCAAGTGTCAGACTGTATTTCGCGAGTCACATCGTGACTTGGCTAACCTACGAGTAACCAGTGAAACTCTTTACTTAGATGATTTTAAATGTGATTCTTATAGCCTTCACCCATACTATATATATACCCTCATTACCCACAAAATTGTAAGGAGGCTATTCAAAAGAAAACACTAGAGAGGTTTCTACAATACACCCACATTGTTAGAGAGAGCTACTCATCCTTAAGAGAGAAATCCTTGTACTCTCTTTTTCTCCCTTCTCTGATTATTATACCTTGAGAGGAGATTTGTACCCAAACATAACCCACACCTATTCATAATGTATAGAGTGCTTTGGAACTTGGGAAGCATTGGGTATTTGCCAAAAGAAGCCGGTGAGGCTTGGCAATGCAATCAGGCAATATCGTGGGATCCAGATAACTAGTGAAGACAAGACTCCGAGAAGTATATTGGTAGCGGGAGCTTGAAGAGTTCAAGTACTTTGAGTAGATTAGGCTTGGAAGGTCTTTTTGGTATCCTTGTACTCTAAATTATTCACTAGTGTATCATTTCAAGTAAGAGGGTCATGGAGATGTTTTTCGTCGAGTTTTTTGGTTTTCTCTTCGATAACACATCGTCGTGTTATCTTGGGTTTGCTGTTCTTTTACCCACTGCTCGTTCCATTTTAGCATTGCACTTATTTGTTCATCCATGCAATTGTTGAATGTTCCGATTGATTAATTTGCTAATCATGTTATTCCGCATTAAGTGTGTTAAGCATAAAATTAATCAAGCCGTAATTAAAATTGGGGTCTAAACAAACTATAGTGTTTTCACACTAATTTGAGATTTCAAATTTTAATTTATATTAATTAACATTTTTGGAATTACTTTAATTTATCCTACTTTTATTTTAATGATGAATCGTGAACTAAAATCTTGGCTTTGACATTGAATTTGTTGAAGTCTTTTTTTTTAAAATACTAGTGATAAATGACCAGTGGTTGTATATAGAATAGCTAAAACAATTCTTGCACTAGCGTTTCTGTTATAGAATCAGCTGAATTAGTTACAGTTGTTAGGTAGTTAATTAATGGTTTGTTATGAAAAAGGTAACAATGGCTAGTAGAGCAGTTAAGTCTAACTCTCATATATAAATAATATATTTGTACTGGGATGAATTAATTCAATCAATTCTCTATTTTTTATCTAAATATCTCTTGCTTCTTAGTGTATGTTTGGATTGCACTGAAAACTGAATTTCCTCTACGTTTGGCATTTTACTATGGGTCCCATGCACTGTTCACGGGACCCGCAAGTACAGAATTCAGCAAAAACAACTTTAATGCTGGGTCCCACGGTACTATTTACACATTTAAAAATTATTTTGCTATAGTGTTTTCAATTTTCAGTTTTCAGTAATAAGTGATATCCAAACAGACACTTAGTTTCCTTTTCTCTTCACTTCCCAAACTCTTTTATTTCTCTTTTCATAACCCAAAATTATTTTATCCTCAATTTCTTGTTCGTTGCTTTCGACTCAATTATTCATCAACCTTGAAAACGCACACCGGTTAATAGAAAAGACTATAACTTCCCAAGTCCTGTGGAAGTTCTGAGCAAAGACCAAAAGACTTGGTGAAATACACAGTGGTTGAATGATAGATATCTGCCATTAATTTATACGAGAGAAAACAAAATACTGACTATTCTTACTAAAAGATTCAATGTACCTTGAAAACATGTGGTATAGATTAGTAGACTTTTAGTGTGCATTTCGCATAGTTTAAAAAGCCAGTTTTTTTTACTATTCAGTTTATTTTTACTACTATTTATGGGCCCCATTATATTTTTTGATACTATCCATAATTCTCACTATACTATTTCAGCTACCTTCTAGCTTTGTCTATATTATTTTTTGTAAAAAAATTTCAATTTCAACTAAACAAGTTGTTCCAAACGGGACATTAATGTTAATATTTCAAAAGTCTTTGGTCATTGTTTGGAACTCCCAAAAATTCCCAAAGACTTTGGAAAGCTGAAGTCTTGGAATTTTGGATGGTATAATAATTGGTTGTTGCTGATTGTAGAGTTGCAATCTGTACACGTAGGCGTAGCAATCAGGCTATTCTTATCCGGGTCCCTCTATTAACTATGCTGGTTGAATGAAAGATACCTGTCATCAATTTATATGCCAGAAAACAAAATAGAATTATTAATTCTTGTTCTTAGATCACTGTAAAAGTAGAAAATTTCTTAATTAGTGTAAGGTATATAGGCGGTCCTTACCTACAACTTGGGAATGCTTCATGCAATAAAAGTTGAACATAAAGTGATAGCATCATCAAGAGGGTACAATTTGTAGTATTTCCAATTTCATGTGTGTAGTGGTGGAGCCAACATTACACTTGGTTACAATTAGATTCAATAAAATAAAATTAAAAAAAGAAAAAGAAGGATAAAATAGACTAATAATCGATGAACATTTTTATTGTCTCTCTTTTTTTCTTTCTTTTTTTTCTTTTTTTTTTTTTGTTATGAAAAAAATGCATAACGGTTTGGTTTAATATGGCTGTAAAGTAATTTATCTCTTTTTAAGATTATCACGTTACTTTCTTTTTATTTATTTTCTAATTTTTCTTGTAAAACTCATATTTCTTGTCAGTTAATAAAGACTTCCAGAGATAAACTAGTGTTGTTTTAATCTATTTATTGGCACAAGTTTATTTTAATTGCTATGACAATTTTAAGAGCAATACTAGGGAGTAGGGATACTACAAATTTTTTACATCACATTTAAAATAATTCTGACATCCATTCATCATTTTTACTAATTTAAGTATATGTCACTATTGTTTTCTCATTTTATTGAGAGTCTGTACGGCGCTAGCTTATGCCAACCCACCGAACATAATTTTCCTTCCTAAATAATTAAACGTATATAATATTTTAGTAGTTAAGTGGGGGAATGGGGCTTAGGGGAAGGCAAATAATTTTTCAAAATTATCAGCTAAAAAAATTTAATTAATAGCTTTATCTCTTAAAATTTGTATACAAAAGTTGAATTTCTGTTGTATCTAAAAGAAAGAAGGAGCCGGGCTTAAGGGGATTTTCTATTATCATCTAAGAAAAGTTTAATTAGTTTCTTAAAATTTGGGTGAGAGAAAACAATAGCACTACAATTAGTCATTGATATGTCAGATTGGCAAAGTCCTTCAACCTCCAAAATGTGTGACACAATTAGAAGACTTTAATCCTATTAACATTTCACCAAGTCTTTAGTCATTATCCGGAACATCCAAAACTTGTAAAGTTATAGTCTTGGAAATTTGGAGACTTTTTCCAGTTGCAAACTGAATGTGTGGCAAACATTAAACGTGTAGCAATCATGTTATTCAGGTCCCTTTATATATCTAGAAAGTTTTATGTCATCCATTTCTTTTTCCTCTAAATTTTAAAAAGTTTGATTGATAATTAGATATCTACTCATTAGGACCCCTTGCAATGATCAAGAAAATTCTAAAAAAAAAATTATTTTATATAATGCATGTTAACTACAATTTTTATTTTATTATTTCTTAGAAGACCGATTTCAGTTAAGCAGAGTGGGTACCTATCGTCACTTCTGAACTTAGATTATTGGTTTTAGACCATTCTTACCTATATAATTTTACATGTTATTAGAACGCCTTGTAATTTTTATTTTATGTTCTATCTCAAAATAAAGTAGAATATATATTTCAATAAAAGATCATATGCATTTCCTTGATTTTGGTCTTCTTATTCCATGCAAAACATTTTTTGATCTAGAAAGAACAATGTCATCAATTGAGCGATCATTTTGAGAGACAATATTTCTCGTCTCATGGCAAGATCGCAGTTTCTCACAAGCACAAGCTGATGAATCATGGACAACGGACAGAGGGGCAGCAGACCATTTGACTGCAAATCGTACCAATCTCACTATGCAGAATGCGTATGGTGATTAAGAATACAGTTCTGTAGGTACAATGGAAAAGCTCTCCCAACTACACATATAACTAATGGTTGATTGAGAAATCAATCATACAATTTCAAACTTAGAACCATCTTAAGAGCGCACAGAATTTCTTCTAACCTTCTGTCAGTTCATATACTATACATGCATTTCCCTATGTTTCTCCAGCTGAAACGATTGTATCACTGGCGTTTCTGGTTGTTAGGGCTGTTAATAGTTTCTTATGTAAAGGTAAAAACTGCTAGTTGAGCAGTTAAGCATAGCTCTTATATATAAAATAATATATATATATATATATATATATTTGTACTGAGATGAATTAATTCAATGAAACTCAGATCGATAAATTAATTCCCAATTTTTTATTATTTAAATCTCTCTTCCTACTTAGTTTCCGTTTCTCTTCGTTTCCCAAACTTTCTTAACTCTCTTTTCATAACCCAGAACTATTTAATTGACCCTCACTTAATTTCTCCTTCACTCCCTAGTCGGCTAGTCCGTTGGGTCGGCCATTGATATTTTTATTTGCAGTACGACTTATTCTTTTTATCATAGAGTGGACCGGCCGAGTCTAACTATTGTGTAAGTAAATGGAGGCCCAATTATGTATTCAAGAGTTTAATCTATATCCTATCCAAAAAGATATAGATTAAGAATTTGTTAGAAATCGTATTTGAAAAAGTAAATAAGTGAATCGTAAAAGTTACTGTTAATTAGAGAGACTGGAGCAGATGCTCTTAGCAAGGGAAAGTGAAAGTTTAGAGATAGAGAGAGAATTTTGACGCAAAGAAAGTTTAGGAGTCTAGAGTGATTTTCTTGAGAGAGAAGAGTTCATTTGAAAAAGTGAAAGTTTTCATTTGCAGGAGGGGGAGAGAGAGAGATTTCAAGTTTATTAGTAAGGAAAAGTAAAAGATTTGAGCTGAATTTTTGGTCTGATTGGTTTATGGTTTGAAATGAGTGCCGAGTTCGGGAAAATCATAGGTATTGGAGAGTATTGTAGGGCTTGACTTTCTTCCAAGAGGATCAGGTTAGTTCTTTTATGGATTCTCACTCGTGTTCCAAAAAAAACTTTATTCGTTTATACAGATTTTTTTTTTTTTAATTTTCTTTTTTGTTATTTTGCTAATTGTGATGAATTTGTGGTATTTGGACTTGCTTTGACTGTTGCAGGGATTGGCACAGGCGGCCTTTGGTGTTGCAGCTTCACAAGACGGATGAAGGAACGCAAGAGTATGTTGACTTCCTTCACATCCTGAGGAGGAAATTCTCTGATTTTGGTATGTGATCTTTTTCCTCTTTTAGTGAATTACTTGTTCCATATGTGTGATGTCAATTTCAGTTTTGTAAAAATAAGCCGTAGTTGCTCGAAATAAGCTACAAATGGTTCTGTTTTAACTCTTAGCTTCATGGAGGCAGTATTACATAATGAATATTAATTGGTTTCAGTTTTCATGGGCCATAACTATGTTCCATATTATGTGAGAGATGATGTAAGAATATGGATGAGACATAGTAGATAGTTAGTATTAGCGCCTTTATGAAAAATAAGCATTCGGTCTTCATTAGTGAATTTGGAAATTTTGTTGAATTCTAGCTGGTATTAGTGAAGTTTTATGAGATTCAACTAAATTTTTTTGCCTATAACTAATAAATCTCTAGCAGCTATTTGAAGCTTTTAAAGCATTATTGACATGTCCTGTTTATGGGAATTTAGGGTTACCCTGCCTACTATCAACTGGGTTAAAACTTAAAAGCCTCTATTTGAAGCTCAACTTTTTATTAGCGACTTAGATAGAATGAACACGTTTTATTTTTCAATAGGTTTACTCTGACCTGTTTGTTGTGAAAGGGACTGTAGTCTGAGCTGGACTTTCTTACTCTAGAAATTATTGTCCAGCTGTTATGCTTGCCTCTGTTAATATGGGGGTACCTTATGCTGAAGCTGTCAAGTGACTCCCGAATCAAGGAATGTGATTTTCTTTAAAAAGAAAGAGAAAAAAATAGTGGTCCAACACAAGTTGCCGAGGGTATTTTTATATAGGAAATTTATCTTTTGAATAATGTTTTGTGGGATTCAGCTAGGGGTGTCAATTCGGGTTAGCGTGTCGGGTTCGTGTCGTGTCGAGGTAGGGGTATTCGACTAAATGACTCAACCCTAACCCGACCCATTTAATAATCGTGTCATGATCCTTCAACCCTAACCCAACCTGTTAATAAGGCGGGTTGACCTGACCCAACCCATTTGACACGTTTAATAAACGAGTCGTGTTGGGTTGACACAAATGTAACACAACCCATTTCAACCTGCATAATATTAAATATAACATCCATCTAGAAATTTTTTTTTTACATCCCAAAAAGTAGTGCATACACCTCAAGGTTTCAACCCACATTCAAAATAATATAGTTCAACAAAAATATAACATTCATCTAGAAATAAGTTCTTTACACTCCAAAAGAAGTGCATACATTTCAACTCAAATTCAAAATAACAAAGTTTAACAAAAATAAAATAATATAGTTCAACAAAAATATAATATCCTTAGAACTTGCTAGATGCTAAGTATCAATATTGAAATAATTTGAGCAAACAGTAGACTAATCTTGACTATGACCACGATTATCATCCATAGATTCTTTGTTGATGTCAAAATTCATAACATCTTCCACAAGCTCATCCAATTTTATTTGTGCAAGTTTTATGCAAAAAAAAAAAAAAAAAAAAAAAAGTATTAGTAGTTCTAGGCTTTGAAAGTTTCAATTTCCAATTATATCCCTTGTAAATTTTTATAATTACTCACTTTGCTTTTTAAATTTAAAATATATGTTGGATATAAAAGGTATTTGACAAATCTAAAATAAAATAAATATTTATTTGTTATACGAGTTAAACGGATTGTGTTAAGTGGGTCATTACGGGTTGACACAAATAAATTGGCGTGTCAAATGTGTCTATTGCGGGTTATACGGGTTGACCCGCTTATGACACTTTTCTTATCGTATCGCTTTCGGGTTGACCCGTTTATGACCCAAACCCATTAAGGCCCAACCCTAACCCGAAAAAACCCGTGTTGGGTTCGTGTCGTGTTCGCGGGTTGGATCAAACATTGACACCCCTAGATTCAGCTCCAATTTTGGGTAATATGTTTAATGAAACTGGTTTGGTATTTTACTCATACCTGATCAATGGTTGTGTTGCATGCTAAATATTGAAGCTCTGCTTTCCACGTGTTTTGTGGTAGACTAAGTACTCTGTTTTAAGATTTTAGAAAGATGCTGTCGGTCAAAATTTGCTTACCTTTCATAAGCCATGTCTGGAGGCAAAGGGTAATCTAGTCTATTCCAGCAGTTATAATTTATATCTGGTTCTGTCTTTTATTCCTTGAGATTGAAAAGACTTTAAAAAATGGGATGGATAAGTAATTCATCAAAAAAGGAAGAAAAATAAAAAGAAGAGAAAAGGATGGAGAATTTATCACAATGTTGGGCTTTAATCATAGCTTCTTCCTTAAGGACCTTGTATATATTTGGTCCCATAATTTGTGACCAAACTAGATAACCTTTTCTGTTTTTTAGTCTTTCAGGCTTTGTCTAATGCTTAATTTAATATTTTAAAACATGCCAATGTGCTCTAGCTTAAACGGCTTTTCCATCTCCCATAAAAATGGGAGGAGGATGAGGTCATGGGTTCTAAACCTACTAGGTGCTTGTAAATTACCCCAAAAAAAAAAAATTTAATAGTTTAAAGCACATTATTTTGTAAGGATTTCCAGAATTATTTTCAACTTATTGCCTATTCAAATTTACTTTTGTCTTCTGTGGGGATTGGCATGAGTTTAGACTTCTCCTCCTTGACTTGCTAGTATCAACATTCTTCAATGTATAAAGATTTCTTTGACATTGTTTATTGCCTTCTGTATCTAAGAGTAAAATGATGTGGGAGCTAATATTTTGCCTTTTGAGTTTTCCATACAGCCCTTGTTTGCAAGGAGATTCGGGATGAGACTAATAGAATAACCAGGAAGACAAACAGATTTCTCATGTTCCTATCCATCTCAGTATCTATGCTCCAAATTTCAAAACAGATTTCTCCTGTTCCTAGATAAAAAGATTTCTCCTTATTGCTTTTGTTTCAAATTTATTAGGCACGTTATTCTGGGTTACTTTCTTTTTAAAATGTCCTTGGGAGTTTTAGTTGCAATTATTGCTCCATTCAAACTGCATATATGATTTTCATTTGTCATTTGTGGCAAGTTATGCTATGTTGTATTAATCTGATGAGGACAAGGAAGGGCTTAAGGAAAAAGAAGATTAAATATACAAAGATTCAAGAATTGTGGTCTAATTTTGATGTTGGACCTTCTTAGCACCTTTCATAAGTTATTTTAGTTATTTTAGTTATTAATATTGCGTCTTTTAGGTTGAGAAGCTGTTGGATCAGTGCTAATTAAGTTCTATTAGAATAAGGGTAATTTGGTAATTTCAAGAAATCTGGAATGGGCTGTCCTTAGCCATACCAAAGGCCCATGAGTCTTATTTTATGTTTACATATTATTAAGTCTTTTATGTAATTATTATTAGTATTCCTATTCATCCTAGGAATTGGTTTTTTAGAGTCGAAGTTCTACTAGGAAAAGGATAACTGTAACCTTTTTGTAGTCATGCTATTTCAGTAGCTTATTTTAAGCTTTGTTTGTGTGATGCAAACTTCTCCGATGTGTGATGCCAAGGAACCCTAGGTGTGATGCTTAGGAAGACCTAGGCGTGATTCCTAGTGTTTTATTTATGTTATTTTTTGTTTATTCCCTGTTTCAGCCCCCAAACAGCCATCAACATCGATCCATTCTTTTTTAACCTAAACTCTTAAACATCAATCCTTATTCAAGAATTTTTCAAGAAACCTAGTATAGTACTGAATTTCTTAACGGTCCTGCATCATAATCACTAGTGCTAGATATACTTTCGCAGAATATGTTTTGCTTCATCTGGAAAAGCCATGCTTTTTGCAATATAATCTTAATTTGTTTGTACGCATGACATTTTATGATGCTTGTGTGATACCAATTCTTTGCAATTTTAAGCACAGCCAGTATTTTTTTCCATCAATATTAGTTAATTGCCTTGGCATAATTTTGAACTGAAAAGAAGTTATAGTTTGACAGAAAAATTAGATGTTTACTTCTCCCTAACAATCCAAAAAGCTGATGCAAAATGCACTAATGTGTATAAATATTATCTTGTGCATGAAAAACAGCTAGTCTCTGCAATAGTTGCTTGAGAAGAAAACATTGTATATATGTATTTTTCACTTGAGTAAGGCTGTTTAGCAGTAGTTTGAATTGTGAAATCTCACTATTTAGCTTCTCTTTGCAGATTAGATATCATTTAACAAAGTCATTTAATGGTTTCTTCGTCATTGGCTCCCATGTGCATGGTGCATTTTGCATTTATTAAAGGAAACGAAGAAAAAAAATATTAGAAGGGAAAGAAAGATAGACAACAAATTGGTTTCTGTGGTTTTTGAGGAGTGTGTGTGATTTCTAAAGATTTGCATTGGTGCAATCCTGAATATTGTGTGTGATCTATAAAGAATAACTATTGGTTATAATACCCGGGACATTATTTTCACTTATTTGATGTGTTCCTTGCTTGCACTTAAATTTCATTTGCTCATGTTGTCTTATACTGGGTAATGTTGCATGGCATGAAGTTTGATTAAATTGTTGATATAATTCTATTCCCCATGTTTTAATATATTTTTCAACACTTATTCTTGTTTTCCTTCATTTGGCAGTTGTCAACTTATCCCTGATTGATCTACCGGGTTTAACAAAAGTTGTTGTTGGTATGTTCTGTACTTGATTAAACTTCTAGATTATATGATGATTATTTTCCATTCATTAACTAAGATAGTTGTTCCTTTTTTTCCTCTTTCCAGAGGGACAACCTGAAAGTATTGTTGAAGATATTGAAAATATGGTTCGAACTTATATTGAGAAGGTAATGGGACATTCCCTCCTCAAAAAGGGTACATCAATGTGTAATGACTAATGAGTGGAAGACCCTTTCATTTTGGTGATCTTTTCACTGCCACAGGTTACTCTACTCTTTTAATTCTTTTAAGAACCCTAGGTAACAATGCCCCCCTTTTCCCTTCAATTTAACAAAGTCAATTTTATTAAATATGAGAATATGGTGCTTCATATATTGATGTCTAATTTTTCTGTGACATCATGAACAATGGAACTTCATGGGAATCAGTGAAAGTAGTTATTGAGATATTAATGAATCCCATAGGACACTTAGCATATTTTGCTGATTTCTTAGGCACATCTTAAGTAACACTTAGTGCCATATTGATAGACTCATTTGAAAACATGATTGTTATAGGCAAAACTACAAATTACACACTTTAAATTTGACCTTTTTTTTTTAATTCAATCCTCTATATTTCATTGTTTTTCTCCATTCCTACCCTTTAACTTTAATATGTTTTCAGCTAATGAACTCTAGCTCAACAAACTCTAGCTCAACAAGCACCTCCTCCCATATAGGTGCTAGTCCTATTGTCTAGTTCCAATCTCTTGTTGGTTTTAGTTTATTTATTTATTTATTTAAACTTTCCAAAATGATGTTGTTTTGGTAGACTTAGGGTCCATTTGAAAACAGCTTATTTAACTGACTTTTTGTTAAAAGTACTGTAGATAAAGGTAAAAACTAACTAGTTGAAATAGTTCAGTGGGACTAGGGCCGGCCCAAGGCCTAGATAATTTAGGCCTAGGCCTAAGGCCCCATCAAATAAAAATTCCCCTTAGGGAAAAAGGCCCCACTTCCCATGGTTAAAGGCCAAATTTTTATAAAATTATATATTTGTTTTAAAGGTTGTGCATTTTTTTTATTAATGATGTTAAGGATATTACAAATTTTATTATTGACTTACGACTTACAAATTGCTATGTTTTTAATTACAAAATAATGATTCAAACATTCATTAGTTAAATTGATGAAGTTCATCATTGAGAGTCAATGTCACATTATATTTTGAACATTTTATATTGCTTTTAGTGCATTTTTCCTTTTCATTTCTATTAAGACTCTAAAAGTACGTGACCGATTGAACCCTTAGCCAATTAAACCCTAAAATGTTTATAAAAAAAAAAAATGTTGCAAATGTGTTAAATCATCAATTATAGATTAATCTCCCCTAATAGTTTGAGAGTTGAGACTTTAATTTTTGTAAATTGATATCCTACAAAGCCGCACACCAAATACTATCTACATCTCTCTCTCTCTCTCTCTCTCAAAAACAAGATATAAAATTAAAAATTAGATTACAACTTTACTTAACTATGCATCTTCATATATCCAAAATAAAGTCTCTTTTTTAATCGTAGTATATTTCTATTTTTTTTATTTTATTAATATTTATGATTCAACTATGATATTTAATTCTCTATATGAAATTAACATTAGTTTAGTTGGTATCATTCATCAAATTATGTATTTAACATACCAAATTAACCTTGATTTGATTAAAATTAAATAATTTTGTTTAATTAATATTTATATTTTAAAGGCCCCACATAAATTTTTCACCTTAGACCCCAAATTATGTTGGGCCGCTCCTGAGTGGGATTCATAAATAGTACCAAAAAGTGCAATGGAACTCACGAATAGTAGCAAAAATTAGCAGAATAGTAGCAAAAATAAGCTGAATAGTAACATAAGCTGACTTTAAACTCTAATCCCAAACGTAACCTTAGTGTCCACTTGAGAACAGTTTATTTAGTTAAAACTAAAAACTTTTTTTCTGAAAGTACTGTAGATAAAGCTAAACACTAGCTGAAATAGTACACTGGAACCTATGAATACTATCAAAAAGTGTAATAAAACCCATGAATAATAACAAAAATAAGCTAAATAGTAAAAAAAAATGGCATTTTTCAGCTAATACCAAACGCAACCTTAGTGGTGAAGATTCACCGTAAGTGGATGGAAGGACTATGTTGGAAAAAAAAAATGAAACTAGGTCAATGGGTGTAATTTGTAAGTTAGTCTTAATTATATTTATGATTATCACATGTTCTGGATCGTTGTTATGTTCATGTAGGATTTGATTTATCAAAATGAGCAGTTCTTGATCTGTCAACATTGTTTATATATCATGTAACTATCGCACTCTGTATTTGTGATCTTATTCTATGAGCTTTTTACATTTTTATGCTTAAAAGAACTGTATAGGTATGGGTGAGGGGATAATAATGAATGACAAATTCTTGGATTGTCTCAACTATAATTGTTGCATGATGTACAATAAAACTAATTGTTTCTTCTTTGGATCCTTGTTCTGCAATTTGTTTTTATCTGCCGAATTTTTTAATAGTTTTCCCTTCTCTCTCATTCTCTCTCTCCCCCTCTAGGCAAGCCTTTCTGTCCTCAGTTAGAGTCCAATGCCTTCTGTTATTGTCTCTAGTTAATTTTATGTCCTCTGGTTTTTGCAGCCTAATTGTATCATACTTGCAATATCTTCAGCCAATCAAGATGTTGCGACATCAGATGCTATCAAACTTGCTAGGGAAGTGGATGCTACTGGTATGTTTATGCTCTTTTTGCAGAACTCTTGACTTGTCGCTTTGTTTAGCTTTCCCAGTTTCCCTTATGAATCCTGTATGTAAATTGCATAGGAGAGAGGACATTTGGTGTGTTGACAAAGTTGGATTTGATGGACAAAGGAACTAATGCATTGGATGTAAGATCTCTCTCTATCTCCCTTAGTCTCTTTGTTTGTGTGAATAACCCTACCTTTATAAATGGATTTTGTTGATCAGGTATAGCTGAGCTTTTAATTATTATCTAATTTATTTGCATTTAACTCTCAAAGTGATTGGGGTTAACATTTGATTGGGTTGAATTGTATTCAGAGTAGAACCGTTTTTTAGCGTATACATTTTTCCCCTTTCTTGAGAAATGTTCCTTAAAACTTTGCTATAACATTTTAATTTTGCTGCATTTCCTGTTCATTTTCTTGGTTCAAAATTGCTTTGAAAAATATAAATGTCTTAATATATTTATTTTCTTTGCCTCTTACATACTTTATATGCTCTCAGGTTATTGAAGGAAGATCGTATCGTTTGCATCATCCTTGGGTTGGAATTGTTAACCGTTCCCAGGCTGACATTAATAAAAATGTTGACATATTAGTTGCGAGGTGCAAGGAGTGGGAGTACTTTGCAACCAGTCCTGACTCTGGACACTTAGCCAGTAAAATGGGTTCAGAGTGTCTTGCAAAACTTCTCTCAAAGGTTTTTTCTTGTGCATCTTTCTTGCAAATTAAGATGATGTTTGTATAGGATATTAAACTGATGTTGTGATCTTGATTCTAGCACCTGGAGTCTGTAATTTGGGCTCAGATTTCAAGTATAACATCTCTAATTAATAAAAGCATTGAGGAACTTGAGTCGGAGATGGATCATCATGGTAGACCTATTGCCGTTGATGCTGGGGTGAGTGGCTTGAAGCTGTTGCAAATTATTATTTAATTTTTTTTGTGTGTGTAAAGAAGATGCTATTTGTGCTCTCCTTAACTGAGGTATGACGTTTTAGGACCATTTGTACACTATCTTGGAACTTTGCCATGCATTCGACCGGATTTTCAAGGTGCATTTGGAGGGAGTGTAAAACATCTTTCAGCTTCTCTTCTAACCATAATCTTTCATGGTTTTTCCAGCTTCAGCTAGATTTGCCACTATGTTTTAATTGTGATTCCAATGCCTATAATAATATTGCGTGTCTTTGGAAAAAAAAATTTCCTTTTTAAGATTAGGTGGCCTGGAAGTGATCAAATTTATGGAGTCTTTGACAACCACTGCTTTAAGGAAACTTCCATTTGATAGGCATCTTTCAAGGGCCTGACCACCACCACCAGCTGCTTGAGGGACCCCTGAGCAAGGTTACTGGCGCCTAATTGAGGGATCACTCAGCTATTTTAGAGGTCCCACTGAAGCTTCTGTGGATGCTATAAGTTGTCATGTTTTTCGTACTTTTTGTTTGTCAAGTTTCTTCTGGAATGCATTTCCAAGACTGCAGTAAGAAGTCAGAATCAAATTGGTAAAACTGATCTAGCTCTTGTAGTGTAGGTTCACTTTGTTTTAAAAGAACTCATGAGGAAACCAATAGCGGAAACTCAGGTGAATTTTCAGTGAAACTTATGATTAGTATTATTTCCTTTATTTAAGTATTGATGTTTATTCAATGAGAAATAGGATTTATATTGATGTTTATGACCATATAAAAGTTGAAGCGCTTTCCAACTCTACAAGCTGAAATAGCTGCTGCTGCTGGTGAGAGGCCCTTGAAAGGTTCCGTGAAGACAGTAAGACGACAGTTGTTCTATTATTGGACATGGAATCTTCATATTTGACTGGATTTCTTTAGAGGACTTCCCCAAGAGGTGGAGAAAGGAGGAAACCCGGCTGGGCCAGTCGGCACACCTATAGACCGGTACACAATGGGGCACTGTAGGAGGATAGGCTCAAATGTGTCCTCTTTTATATGGGCATGGTGTCCGAGACACTTAAGACCACAATTCCCAAGGCTGTAATCATTGCTAGATATTAGATGTTGTATTGATTAAACTCAATGATACAAATAACATGCCTTTATTTCAGGCTAAGCAGCCTGCGGAATTTTTGGATGAATTATATAGTAATTGATATAGAGATCAGATTCTTGCTGAATTGTCCTAGATTCTTGGATAGCTCTCTCTCTCTCTCTCTCTCTCTCTCTCTCTCTCTCTTTTTATTCTTTTAATAATTTGTTCTGCAATTTTTAATAGTACTGGGTACAGTTTGTATTGCAAACTCGATTCTCCTTTTGTTTTAACACTAATATATTTATGTTTTGTAAATCCGTAGAACTTGCTTCCCCTATTGAAGTTATGTTTTAGGGAGACCTATAGATAATTGGCAAAAATTTCACCATGGGCATTGTTAATCTTTTTTACTTTTAGATTTTAGAAATCTAGATATCGGTGCCTAATCATGATTATTATTATTATTATTATTATTATTATTATTATTTAATGTGAAAGCAGGGGGTGGTGGCATGAAATAGTCATGAAGATGACTCGGATTAACATAGAACAAGACAAAAGGATCCTCGTACAAAATCTACGAGGTACAAACAAGAAGTGGTGCAAAACAGATACGTAATTACCACTTGTACAACCACTTCCATTCCTACAAAAAAAAAATGTATAAAAAATTCCATTACAGATCAGCTACAACGCCAAAAACGATTGTTTCCACTAAATCCCTCTGTTCGGATGATCCCCTCTCAAATTTAGGGATGGCCATGGGTAGGGTGTAAATCGCGTATACCCATATCCTAATACCCGGATAGCAATACCCATTAGTATCCATTCCAGACATCTATCCGGATTTATTATCCATGGATATCCACACCCGACCCGATACCCATTTAATTTTTTTTTTTTTAATCCAAAACATTTTAACTAAAAAATAACCAATAAATTTATACTTAACAAATTGAAAATATATATCACTCAGCTCAAAACAAACCTCACACATTATATTTCAATTTACCAATGAAATATAATCCAAAATAAAATAGTACATGCTACCCAGCAATGTGTTTAATTCGTTGAACTAACAAAATCAAAACATATTTCTGCATTCTATTCTCATATCAAAGATCCTACAAATCACCATACAAATTAAAAAATCAAGAAGATAGAAAGAAAGCACACCACAAAAACCCACTAAATCACCCTCTTTATCTCTCACTCATACACAGACAGAATTTTGAATTTTCTCACCAAATATATACTTCAATTTTTCTCAATCTTCATCTTCGTTATCCTCGTCATCTTCCTTCTTGTAGATGGCAGCCATTCTTTGCTCATTAATAGCCATAGCTTCATTACTGGCCTCGACATCCTCAGTGACAGCTTCAGGCTCGATCTCCTCCTCAGCGACAGCTTTAGGCTCAACCACCTCAGAATCAGCTTTAGGCTCGGCCACCTCAAAATCAGCTTCTTTTCTTACCTCCTCCTCCTCAACCACAGCTTCATTGCTAACCTCCTCCTCAGCCCCTTCATTTTCAACCCCCACCACTTCATTAGAAGTGGCGTTGCTACCCATGCAGCATCTACTTTAGAGGTCATTGAATTCATAAATGTATGAAATTCATTTTTCACCCAATCCGCTCCCATGGCCTTCTTTACTCTATTGAAAGCAGCCTTGTCTTCCTCATAGGCAGGAACCTCAACGGTTGAGGCCCTCACTGCTTCCTCATACCAAGCAACAACTCTAGCTTCCTTTTTTTATTGGGCAGTGTTTGGCTGAAGCTAAGGCAAGAATTCTGAATTTGGACTTATGCAATCCATGCCAATTTTTGGAGGTCTATGATTGCAAAAGGGAACAAACCAGCTTCAGTACCAAAATACTTACGAAACTCACATTGTTCCCCTTTACAATCATAGACCTCCAAAAACTGGCATGGATTGCATAAGTCCAAATTCAGAATTCTTGCCTCAACTTCGGCCAAACACTACCCAATAAAAAAGGAAGCAAGGGTTGCTGCTTGGTATGAGGAAGCAGTGAGGGCGTCAACCGTTGAGGTTCCTGCCTATGAGGAAGACAAGACTGCATTCAATAGAATAAAGGAGGTCATGGGAGCGGATTGGGTGAAAAATGAATTTCATACATTTGTAAATTCAATGACCTCTAAAGTAGATGCTACACGGGTAGCAGCATCACCTACTAATGAAGTGGTGGGAGTTGAAAATGAAGGGGCTGAGGAGGAGGAGGTTAGACATGAACCTGTGGCTAAGGAGGAGGAGGTAAGAAAGAAAGCTGATTTTGAGGTGGCCGAGCCTAAAGCTAATTCAGAGGTAAAGCTGTCGCTGAGGAGGAGTTCAAGCCTGAAGCTGTCAGTGCACTTCTCCTACTTCCAGCACGACTTCAACATTTCTTTAATTTCACGAGGAGGCTGAAACCTACTAAAAACAAAAAACAAATTCAGCAAACAAAAATGCAAGAAATTTCACATTTCAAACTATAGCATTTGAATAATATATGAATATAGTAAACTAGATTAATTAGTAAATTTGTGTCACACATATCTTTAACAATTCATAAAATAGAAAGAAAAAAGGCTCATGGGTAACAATAATTTTATAATGTTAAATGCTATAGATAGATTAATATGAATAGAGTAATGATAAATTAATGTCAAATTTCGAACTATAGTAGATAGAGATTAGAGATGCAGAGTTTAAGAATCTGAAGTAATGAATCAAGTTCAAGACTCAAGATGGTGAAAGAAAGAACATGTAGATAGAACCAATTTTAAAGCGTGTACAAGAGAAAGGATGACTATTTGATGTCCATGCAAGAGGTAAAATATAGTACCATAAGTATTCTATTTCATGGATGTTAACTTAAAAGTTAAATCAGAGATATTTGCATGCATCATTAAAAATACTAATTAGTTAATTTAAACTCCCTCTGATGTCTGTCCCAATGCCAAGGTATTTGACAAGCTAGCAAGTGTACACGCCCCTAAATTCTTCTTGCCCAACCAAATGAAAGTTCAAGAAATACATTTCATGTAGCCCACAACCTAACTGTATTTGCCTTTAAATTCTTCCTTCTTCAACCAAAAAAGTTCAGTGAAACGATAGCATGTTTCTTTAGGATAAAGAACACAAAAGTACTAACAGAAACACAACATTTAAAAACCTAAACTAGTTGATCCACATCCAATGAACAAAAAAATGTGACTGAACCCATCTAAGCATGAGATAATAGCATTCCTTATCTAGATAAATCTCTCAGAGCCTATGATAAAATAATATAGCAGAATCACATATCTTGGGACAGAGACTCTCTGTACTATAAATTAGCTAATTATTGTCAAGGTAATTCATAAGGTTGTACACAGTGCGGTGCGGTTGATTTTGGGGGGCTATTTTGCACCACACCTGCAAGGGGCAGTTTCTTTGCATGTCTGACCGCACCTCAAATATAGAGGGTGGAAACCGGCCCATGGAAGGTGCGGTGCACCATACCGGTTCAGTGCAATTAGTTCCGTTATTTATCCATTTTCTCAATAACCAAACACAATAAAATTAACACCCTAAACTACATATTGATCATTAAGGGCACGTTTGGTACATGTGTTTAAACACATGTTTTCAATTTTTAAATAACATTACACGTATTTTCAAAAAATACAAATAATGTTACTAGAACAACATTACCAAATGGGCCCTAAAATACCCCAAATATTCCCAAAAAAAATATTAAAAAAAAAAAACACTTTTACTATCTTTCTGTCAACTATCCCATTCAAATCACAAAGACTCAAATAAAAACAAAAAACAAAACACAATCCATAATAGGTTTTAAAAGGAAGAATAGAATGCACATACAAATTTGGTAGAAAGCACAGTAGGATTTGAACATCAAAACCTTCTCTAAAAACTTTGAGATTGCTAGGCCTTGGAGAATGAAGACTTCAAGGGCGGATTAGGTGGAGGAGGACGCGGAGGCAGAGGAATAGGTGGAGGATGAGAGGGAGAGGTGAGACAGGTTTTCGGTTTCACATGAGACTTGAGAGAGGATAGTGGGAGTGGCGGAAGAGAGAGAGAGAGAGAGAGAGAGAGGCTGATCTAAATGAATGAGAATTGAAAATTTTTTAACCTAAACCTAACGATTTAAAACGACGTCGTTTAACTATTTTATATAAAATAAATATGATACTAAAAATGGCATAGCTTTGAAGTTAATATTAATATTAATTTTGGATACAAAACGGCACCGTTTTTTTTTTACTTATAAAGATCTCTCTGGGAAAATCACCTCTTTCTCGGTATTTTGTTATACACATACACAAACACAAACACAAACACAAACACACATATTCATTTATGTTTATATATACATATATCGGTGCGGTGCGGTTCTCGTCGGTGTGCAAAACTCACCACCGCTCGCCGCACCGGCCAGCATCGGTACTCGAAAAATTCTGCCGACCACCGTGCCTGAAACCTATTGTTGAGTCATGAGGTGGACGGATCGGTGCGGTGAAGGTCGGTTCTGTCGATATCGGGCAGTGGCTAAATGTACTACAGAAACAAACAAAAGACCTTGCAGCTTTAGCTAGGGAAGCAAGAACAAAACCTTGGAAAAATATAGAAGGATCACATATCTAAGGACAAACTCTGTCATATAAATTAACTTACTATTGTCAATTTTAAGGTTAAATGTACCACTGAAAAAAAACAAAAGACCATGTAGCATGAGACAGGGAAGTAAGAACAAGACCTTGAAATGGTACATGCTCACTAAAAAATCACTTGACTACATCTTTTCAAAATTCTCTTCTCTTTTTTTGGTCATTTCGTCTTTTAAATTGTAGCCAAGAGAGCTATAATCTAGATTTTTTTAACACTACCACGGCGACACATAAGCAAATAAGGATTATGTTGTCCAAGTATTGTAATGACTTAAAGCCTAGGGCTATAACTTTTTGTGCTACAATTCTAATAAGGAATACCATAAATGGTGGAGCAAGTATAGTAAATCTATGTGAAAGTAATTAGTAATCCATTATAATTTGTCACGTAAGATAGTTATGAAAAATTGTATAATAAAAGTTGTGATACTGGAATAACTCTAAAAGCAACAGTTAATTTCATCCAATTAAAGTGTTGCTTCATTTATTAAATATGAAAAATCGTAGTTTCAAAAATCCATTTTCGGCTGTAAATAAAACAAAGCAATGTTTGGTTGCTTATACTCAATTGCTCTGTTTCTCAGTTTTATATATATATATATATATGCTTTTGCTTAGCTAGCTCTGTGTTTTCTTAGCCCAGAAAATTGTACAGAGAAGGTTTTAATTTTATCATTTCTCACTTTTGGTTAGACATTTAGGGCATTTGTGCAAGCTAACTATAATCCAATCTAAATGGAGTAATGGACTTCTTTTTCTTTTTCTTTCTTTTTTTCAATCACCACAATATTAACTAAAAATTCCACACATTGTCGTTTTGTTTTCATGGATTTATTTTTTTGTGCAATTAAAGAAAGCATAAGGTTCTCAAAATGGGTTTCAACTTTCAAGGGTCAATTTGTAAATTTTTTTGGGTGAAGGGAGGCCAAGAATATCAAGCAAGGGTGAAATGTTCAAACTTTTGTGTACATATATATACAAGATCAAATTTTAAAAAAAAGTTGGGGGGCCAATCCCAAAATGGTTCCGTCCCTGCTTGTGTTTGCAGCTTGGGGTTTGGAACTTTTGTTGTTCAATGATAAGAATCTTACTCATCAAACAGATAAACACATAAATATATAAAAATAAAATATAAAAACGAAAATAATGATTGATTTCAAAAGAAGAATGAGAAGCAATTAAATTTTAGGAGGTGAAAAACTAATAAAGGTGACATCTTTAACATATAACTAGGCAAAATTAAAATCTGGGGTCGGATTTAGAATTAAAATCTAGAAAATATGGCAATAAAAATGCAGAACCACATAAGAGAAACCAAATAAAGGCGATATTTTTATCATGAAACTGGATAAAGATGTTACATTGAAATACATAATCAACAAAAAAAAGTACCTTGCGAACTAGATCTGCAGAGGAATAGGACGATCGTGACTGGGTTTGTAGAGGAAAAGGAAGATCCATGCGATTTGGAGAAAGAGCATTTTCAAAAGGGAGGCGCAGAGAGAGGTTTTTTTAGACTACGGCGCAGAGAGAGTTTAGAAGAGAGAGGAGGAAACACCATAAGATGATATGTTAAAAGGGGAATAAAAAAAAATATTCATACTTGTTAAGCCTAGGGCCCGTAAATTGTTAGGCCCTAGGGCCTAAGGCCCATAATTTTTTAAAAAAGAATACTCTATTAACTAAATCTGAATAAAAAATAGTAATACCAATACTTGTTAAGGCCTAAGGCCCGGAAATTATTAGGCCTTATGGCCTTCAGGCCCATAGTTAAATATATACATAGTTTTATATATATATATAAATAAATATGTATATATATATATAACTAGATCTGAATAAATAAAAATAAAAATAAAAAGATCTGAATTAAAAAGATATTAATACATAAATTAAATGTCATTTCAAAAAATTAATAAATTAACAGCTGAACATTTCAACACCAAAAAAAAAAAAAAAAACCTAATGACTTGAATACATAAATATTTCAATAAAGAACAAAAAAATAGATAAGAATAAATCAAATAAAAAAATTATAAAAAGGGATTTTTAATTTCTTACAAAATAATTCAAAAAAGCTTTTAATTTTATAAAAATAAAAAGATAATAATTTGAAATTAAATATAAATCAACCATTTTATAGATCTATAAAACAACCATTAAATTTCAATCAACAATTATATAGATGTATAAAACAACCATTAGATTACAATCAACGATTATATAGATCTATAAAACAATAATTAAATTTCAATCAAACATTATATGAATAAACAATTATATACATCTGCTATTAAAAAAACAATTATATAGATCTATTTCTATCTTTTATCTCAAAAGAAAAACAAATATATAGATCTATAAAAAAAATAATTAGATTACAATCAACCAAATCTATAAAACAATAATTAGATCAACCCATATATAGATATGCAATAGACATGGATAGATCAAAGAAAAGAAAAAGAAAAAAAAAAGGCGAAATAGCTAATGATTTAGACCAGTTGTAATTAAAATAAATAAATAAATATATATATATATATATAATATTGCATACAAAAACAAACAATCTAGAATTAGATATCAATTTCAACAAAAGAAAAAAAGAAACAAAAATCCAAAAGAAGGCCCCTGTAGAACTAAAAGAGAAATAAGAAATAGATCTAAAAGAAGGAACTGCCGAGTTAAAGTACAGGCCCAGCCCATGGCATCATCGATAATATGATGTCAAATTGAGTAATGCGCCGACTACTAATCTCAATCTCAGCCATTCCCCTTCTCACATATGTAAAAGTACAACTAAACTCAAACAAACCCTAGAAACTGAAATTGCAATGGGTACGGCCCTCCATTATATGGAAAGGAAAAAATGTTCACACGTGTGAATGAGTCTCTAACGCGTCTTTTTTTTTTTTTTTTTCCTTTTCTTTTTTGTCTCTCGTGCATGTTAGGTGCCTGTTTCATTGTCTGAGTCTCTGATGCGTGACTTTTACAATTAATACGTGTTAGGTGCTTGTTTCACTGTCTGAGTCTTTGACGCGTGACTCTTACAATTAATAATTTAATACGTTCTAAATACAAAAATACTATGACCCTGCTCACAGTGTCACACCACCATGTTCTCTTCTTACTTTTTACTTGCCCTTAGGTTTTTACGGACTTTTATAAGCAATAATTTTATTCTTTTTTTTTATGGAAGAAAAAAAAAACAATTATATTATAGTAACTTAAAAAAAAAAAATCAAAGTCTTTGGATTCGATAATAATAATAATAATAATAATAATAATAATAATAATAATAATAATAATAATATTGTTGTTTCTCCCCCCCCCAAAAAAATTACTATTATTATTATTATATGCTATTGTAAATTTTGATGTTTTCAATTGAGATATTAATATTGCTTAAGAGAGTGTGTTGTGTGTAATATAATTTGTTCCACCCTCTCTTAAAAGTTACCATAGCTTTTGAGTGGAGTTATCGTATACTTTGGTATAGTTTGTTTCTAAATATATATATATATATATATATATATTTCCCTCTCCCTTATGAAAATTTGAAGAATTTTCATTAATTAGGCTACATTTAGTACTGGCACTACAATGCAAGGTGAGAAGGGTTTCATCAAATTCATCATGAAGATTAAATTTCTATAAACCATAAAAAAAAAATAAAAAAAAATAAAAAAAAATACTAAAACCAACAAAAAGGGTATTCTTAAACAAAGTAAAACTTTTATTCCCAAATTTTATGAAATATCCATCAAGATCAAGTTTAAGCAAAGAGACTAAATTTCTAGAAAGAGAAGGAACATAAAATATTTGAAACAAATCTATTTGTCTATTGGTATCTAGAAATAAATAATAAGTCCTAATTGTTTCAATTGGTGCTTTGACCCAATTTCTCATAAATACAAAATTCTCATTTGGATTTATGGTCTGGATTGAAAGAATCCATGCATCATATTTGAAATATGAGTTGTAGCCCCATAATCAAGCCACCAAGTATTAGAAGGAACTTCAGTTAGATTTGCCTATATTTTGGGCAATCTTTCTTAAAATTTCCTGATTTTTTTACAAAAGTGACATTTATAATCGCCATTTTCCTTCTTTTGAGGCTAACCGCACTTGCCTTGTGTAATCCATGCTTTAAGCCTTTTTTAGGCTTCCTCAATTTTCTTTTAGCTCCTTGATTTATGAGATAAATTGAATGTTGCTCAAGTTGCTTGAGTCTTGCCTCTTCTTGATTGAGCATAATGACCAATTGATTTACATTCCACTTATCTTTCATAGTGTTGTAATTAATTTGAAATGACCTATACTAAGGAGGCAAGAAATTCAATATAAACTGAACGAGAAAAAACTCATCCACATTTATCCCTAGAGTTTTTAATTGAGTAGCCAAATTTGTCATTTCAATGGCATTCTCTTGTATCCCATGCTTACCATCAAATTTCATGGTGGTAAGTTTTGCCATTAATGTCCCTACAAGGGACTTATTAGCTGTTTTGAAATGGTCTTCCACATTTGAAATAAATTCTTTTGCATTGTCAATTTTAGGAATTGTTGTCTTGATATTGTTTACAATGGTCATTTGCATAAACATAATACTCCTTTAACACGCTCCTTTAACAATGATTTTCTTTGCATGCTCAATAGCTTTCCAAATGGGTGAAGCTCGCTTGAGGGGCTCGGAGTGCAACCAGTCCTTGGAAAATTTGTAATTTGACCTTAGGATATTCATGCAAAGGTTGTCCCTTTTGGAGGCAATAATCCAAGCGAGCTTGGCAAGAAGTGCGTTATTAATATCCTTAGCTTTTTTGAATCCGAGGCCACCTTGACTCTTTGGATAGCAGATTTTATCCCACGATCTCCAAGCGAGAAAATTGCCCTTTGGCTTCTTAGGATTCCACCAGAATCTCCTGGAAAGGGAGTCAAGGTTTTCGCACACTTTTTTAGGGATGTTGAAAGTGGACATGTTGTAATTCAAGATGGATTGGGCAACAGAGCATTTGAGAGTTCTTCTTCCAGCCCATGAAAGGCACTTGGTCCTCCATCCCGTGAGCTTGGCTTCAAGCTTAGATTTGACTTAAGAGAAGTCCTTAGCAGGTGCTCTGGACAGGAGGAGAGGCGCACCTAAGTATGTTGTATCTTTTTTGAGGGACCTCATCTGAAGAATACTCTTCAAGGATCTACGTGTATTGCTTTGAGTGTGCTTAGAGAAAAGGATGCCCGACTTCTCCCTATTGACTTGTTGACCGAACCAAAGGCAGTACTTATTTAGGATGTCGTTAATTGTTGTTGCATCTTTTTTAGAGGATTTGGAAAACAAAATGATGTCATCCGCATACATCATATGTGTGATTATGGGTCCACTTCTGCTTGTTTTGATTCCACTGATGTTTCTTTGCCTTAGTTCCTTGTCCAACATCCTAGAAAGCATTTCTTGCCCCAAAATAAAAAGGTAACAGGAGAGAGGGTCCCCTTGCCTAAGCCCTTTGTTCAGTTTGAAGCTCTCAGATTTACCTCCATTTACAAGGATTTCAAAGGATACCAAAGATATGTAGCTAAGAATCCAATTTGAGAAAACTTCATGAAACCGAGGTGGAGAAGAATAGAGTGAATGAAATCCTAGCTGACCCTATTGTATGCCTTTTGGAGATCAAGTTTAATAGCCATCAGACCCGAATTGGTTTTTTGAGACTCGAAACTGTGAAGAATCTCTTGAACAATGACTTGATTCTCGGCAATCCATCTGTTGGAGATGAATGCAGACTGCACTGGAGATATAATTTTGTCAAGATGGGGTCTGAGCTTTGCCACCAAGAGCTTGGATATGATTTTGTAAACAACATTGTAGAGGCTTATGGGCCTAAAATGATTTACAATAGTGGGGTTAGAAATTTTGGGAATATGGACAATGAAAAAGCAATTTACCTCCCTAGGCATGGTCCCTCTGATGAAGAAGGATGTGATAGCATTGATGATGCTGTCGCTGATGGTTGGCCAGAATTGCTTATAGAATATGGCAGGGAAACCGTCTGGAAAAGAGTGGATCTGATCTCATCATGAGAGGGAATTCTACAAAGCTCAACATTTTCATCCTCTGTGATGCATGGTAGGACAAGTTGTTCAAAGTGAGGTGGAAAATCAGATTCACTCTGTTGAAATAGATTCTTAAAGTAATCAAGGAATGTATTTTTGATAGAGTTGCCCTCAGTAATCCATGAGCCATTTTCATCGCGTATAGCATCGATGCTGTTTCTTTTCCTTCTGATAATTGTGGAAAGATGGAAGAATTTGGAATTTTTGACCCATAATTTTAGCCAAAGCTCCCTTGATTTTTGGCGCCACAAGGCTTCGCTCCAAAGGAGCCATTATGATAGCTTGGCTTGAAGGGATGCTTCTAAGTTCTCAGATTAGTTTGAGGGGGACTGTCTCTAGATGTCTTTGATGCGTTGCATAAGGGAGTTGATCCTATCCTGGCACATTCTGAAAACTTCCTTATGGTGGTAGCCTGCTTTTTACACAACTTAATAAAGTCTAAGCCAATGGGTTCATCATTCCAAGCACTGTCAATGACTGAGACACAACGGTCGTCCTTTAGCTAGGCAACCTCAAATCTGAAAGGTTGGTGAGCAAAGCAGGATTGAGGGTTCATGTTGAGAACAATAGAAGTATGATCAGGACCTATGGCACCAAGATGAGTTATTGTTGCTCTCGGGTATGCTAGCCTCCTTGAAATGTTAGCAATTCCTCGATCCAGTCTTCTTTTAATTGCGGCATTCCCCCATTTACCTTTCACCCAAGTGTATTTGCCACCAGAGTATCCTAAATCAATAGCATGGACCTCGAACATCAAGTCCTTGAGATAGTTTGTTGAGGAGCTGCCATTTTTACCACTTAATGCTTCATCTTCGTTAAGCACAAAGTTGAAGTCCCCGAAGCACATCTAGGGTCCTAGATGAGATTCAAGTAAGGCCATGAGATTTTCCCATGCTCCCTTCTTTTTTGAGGAGTACAGTGGGCCATAGAAGCCAAACATGAGCCATTCACATGCAAGATCACTAATTTTAACAGTAATAAGATTTTTATTGTATTCCACCTCCTTAATAGACAGCCCAGCTTTCCACAAAATACAGAGTTTGCCTACTTTACCTTTTGCTTCAACAACTAGTAGGTGATCAAACTTAATGGAATTTCTAACAAACTCCATTCTACTAACGGTGGCTTTAGTTTCAGACAGAAAAATTAAATTGGGCCTAGCCCCTTTTATTTGAGCCATTAAGGTTCAAACTGTCGAGGCGTTATAGATGCCCCGACAGTTCCAACCGAGTAGCTTCATGGGGACGGTGGGGGCTTGATAAGGCCTGCCTCCTCGGTCGTATAGGTAGGTGAATTGGGCTTTGCAATGGAGTGTGAACAGATTTCAGATAAAGTGTGATAGAAATACTTACGATTGTGTGCTTCATCTTCTGTTTTCTGTCTTTCTTTGAGTATGAAGTACTCCAGGCTCAATTGCGAAATGAGAGCTACTGTCTTTGGGTCAAAGTAGACTGGCTCTGGTCCCCTTGCAACAATTCTGAGACGTTTGGCGAAGAAGTCAAGCTCTTTTTCCGTTACTTTCCTCTTCAAAGGATTTGATGGGGATGGTAATCTATTCGGTGTGGATAGGGGCGGTACTTGGAGCTCTTGGTTAGGTTTAATGGTGGTAGAACATGGAGATGTGAGGCGTGTGGAGGATTGGATAGTTAGGAATTTAGAGTAATCACTTAAGGTTTGTTGGCGGGTTGGGCTATGAGCATGGTCTGGGCTATTTGGATTATGGGCTGCTAAGTGGGATGCTTGCTCCTTTATGGGCCTTAGGCCCACTTGCACTGGAGTTAAATGGATCAAATTACGAAAGTCACAGGTTGATGCTTTAGTAGCAGGGCCCGCTTGGGACTTTGCCTTAGCGCATGAGACATGGTAGGGGACTGTTGTCTCCAGTGGTGATTCCAACTCAGCTTGGATAGACGTTATAAAGGTAGTACCAACCGTACCTGCTGATGTAGCGGAGGTGAGAATGTTATGGGGTGCCACATGTCATGTGTAGGTAGTGGGCTAGTACAGTGCTCCTAATGCATGTTGTCATCGTTGGCGGTGCCCTTTCAGGTGTACTATCTCACACGGAGCTACTGTCATTTTCCGGTGGCTGTCTCGTTAAAGCTACGGTCACATTGGAGGTGCCGGTTGGTTGCTCGAAAACCCTTGGTGGTAGGTTGTCGTAACCAGGTCGGAGCCATGGTCCGGTAGCTTTGAATCTGACACCATTGGGATTGCAGAGCTAGAATAGGGTACTCATACACAACCTTTCTTCGTGCCCTATAAATCCACACTTGTAACAAACGTCTATGAGCTTTTCATATTTTATCCCGATCCAAGAGTCAATATTGTTTGGGCGGGGAAGGAAGAGGCTTGGGATTAGTGGCTTTCTCATAGGGATGTCTACATGAATTTTGAGAAATTTTTTCCATGCACCGCCTGGTTAACCAACTAGATCCACTTTTGTAACTTCTTCCAGCCTCGACCCTATCTTTCTCAAGTTATCCTCTGCATTCCACGAGGCAGGGAGACCATGGACTTGGACCCAAAAAGTTGATGAGGAAAAGTCTACTTCTTGCCATGTGACTTCTGGGCTCCATTTTTTGAGGATAAGATGGCCTCCCTTGCAAAACCATGGTCGTTTGTGGTACGATTTATGAGCATCTACTTCATGGTGGAATGAGAACATAAAAATGTCCTTATCCATGCGTTTCACCTCCAGTGGATAGACTGGGTTCCAAGCTTTAAGGACCACGTCCCTAACATGGGCGAGGCCTATGTTTTTGTTGGTAATAAGTTTGGTGAAGAGGATGAGGTTTAGAGAGGTGGTGGGGCCTTGGTTTGGAGGGAGCTCTATTCTGGCTTCTTCGTAGGAGACTTTTTCTATGCGAGAAATAAGGTCCAGGACCTCCATGATGATATAGGGAAGGGAGGATGGTATTTGCGTAGTGAGGACGAGTGGGGAAGACGGTATTTTGGGGTGGAGGATGGGTGGAGGAGGATGGACAGATGATGGTGACTTGGGTTGCAAGGTTAGGGGAAAGGTGAGGGGGAGAGAGTACTAGTGGGAGTACGGAGAGAAATTTTTTTTGAAGTTATGTAGGCAATCTTAACAAACTACACTTTACTAAAGGCCTAGCAATATACTATATAAGAAATTCACCTTACAAAACAAGAGTATAAATGTCACTGAAATATGGATGGCACCCCTATATTATCACCAATCTATCAAGAAAATGGAAAGTTCCTTAATAAAAAAATTGTATTTCAAACCCCACATCTCCTCCCCCATTATCTACTCTCTTTTTTTTCTTTTCTTTTTCTTTTCTTTTTTTTTTTAAGTATAATTTTATTGATATGAGACAATGTACCTCATGCACATAGATACGAAATAGTATAAAAAATAACACTGTCTACCTCTCCTCCCCCATTATCTACATTTGTGTTTCTGTTTTAAATTATCAAATAGGTATTTTATTATGTTGCTGGTAGCGTAAACAGTAACACTTTGTTTGTTTGTTTGTGTTTTTTTTTTTTTTTTTTTTTTGAGGAAAAAGTAACACTCTGTTGAGTGTTGACTATTGCATACTATATAATAGGGTGGAAATGAATAAATATTACTTCTTAAAACTGGAAATATCTTTAGTGTTATAATGTAGGAATTTGTATAAGTATTGCAATTTACAGCCTTCAATCCAGTCAAGTAACAACAAGGTAGACTTGATACAGTGTTGTATAACCTAAAAAATTTCTCAAGAATATGTGCGGGATAAGATCCCTTCTATTGAATCCTCAAATTTTTATGGATAAAGTCATAAAACATGTGGTAATTAAAAATCCAATTAATACTAAAGATAATAAACTTAATCCAAGTCAAGCTCCAAGCCCAATTATACTTGGAACGCAAGTAAAATATTTTACTTGTATTACATATCTAGTAACCAACTAACCATAATTTAGTGAATGGTTAGTCTAGGAATAGTTTCCTATTAATACCCTAAATTGGATTCATTTAATAATTTATTATCATAAAAGTGTAGTCATCAAAGAATTTCCTTTATGGATTAAGTTGTTAAGACTTAAGAGCTCTCTATCTCTCTCTCTATCTCACACACTCATAGCTTTGACTATTAGGTTTTCATAAGAAACCCTGTCTTCCTAGGCATTCTTTTGGAAAAAATTGCCAAACAGACTATTCCTGGGAAAAAATTAGGCGTGTGGCACATGTTCAAAGTTATTCAGTAAGTTAGACTGTATTTGAAAGTCGAGTTTGACAAACTCGACTTTGGGCTAGAAAACAGACACTATAGTGGCGTTTTTTTAGTGGCTATAGCAGCGTTTATAGAAAACGCCACTAAAAAAACGCCACTATTGTGTCTGTATTCCAGCCCAAAGTCGAGTTTGCCAAACTCGACTTTCAAAAACAGTCTAACTAACTAAATAAGTTTGAACGCGTGCTGTCCGGCTAAAATTTTTCAGAATTTTCACTGTTTGGCAAATTTTGCCCATTCTTTTGGTTGCCTTTGTGTTCTCTAACCTACAATCGTTGCCACCATCAAAACTCTTTGGTGTCCTTGCCTCATGTTACATCCCTAGTTGTTACTCTTTAAAACATAGTTTGTCATATTATTTTTGACGCGAATTCATTCTTTTATTCCTAAGTCTTAATTCTTTTTTTAGTTCACGATTAAGCTAAATTATTATAAATTACATTTTCTAAATTAGATAGATTTTCAGTTTAGTCATTCATCAAAAAATATTGTATTAGTGAAAGAGGCATAAAAGAATCTATTTATTCAAAACGGAAACAAAATACTAAGAAAAAACTAATAAATATAATAATTTTTTTTTCTAAAGCAATTTTAGTAATGTTTGGATCACATCTCGCCCTATTCTCATTTCATTTCATCCAACACATACGCTAAGAGATATTTTTCTTTAATTTTCAATACTTTTCAAAAAGTCAAAAAAAAAAAAAAATTCAAGAAAAGTAAACCACCCATTATCCTCCCCCCACCCCCAAAAAAAAAAAAATCTTACTATAAACTGATTTTTTGTTCTCACTACACGTGGCGTCTTCCAAAACATATTTTTTCCCACACCCATTATTGGTTGATTCATAAAAAAACTAATAATAAATTTATTGATCTTCTTTCTCCTCCAAAAATATCACCCACAGTGTCAGTGACCCGTGACAAAGTTAAAAACTTGATCCACCTCTAACAAAACAAAACGTCCACTGGTTTAATTTTGTTTGCACCAAAATGGAGATCCAAGCGGCCAGACGAAGAATCAACTTGATTGCAGCTCACTTCTCACCTACTGATGATATCTCTGTCACCAATGTCCTCCCAATGGTATATTTCTTGTTATATTCTCGCTTTTTAGTGTTTTTGAGACTAAGTGAGACTGTGGTTAGTGAACACTGTAATTGTTGATATGAGATTATAATTTAGCCATAATCTTGCATTGGGTTCACTTTTTCTGTTTTTGGGTTTTGTTTTATTTTTAGAAGTACATTAAGCAAAAGAAATCAGTTTATGCAATGTTATCTACTAGATCTATTTATCTGCTTAGAATAACTAATATCTACTAGATCTATTTATCTGCTTAGAATAACTAATATCAGATTTGAGTTTAAGGTTTATTTTGTAGGCTTCATAAGTTCATCAGTAGTGCTAACCATAAGTACTATAAAGTGGTTTGGTTAATACTATGAACTCTACTCCTGTCTGCTCTAATCATAAAACATCTTACGAGTTTAAGTTTCCATTTATGGAAATTAAAAAAGAAAAGAAAAAGAGGACATCTGATATAAGAGTAAAAATCTTGCTTTCTTCCATTTTGTTCCATTATCTAACCCAAAAAAACTGCTTAATTCTTCTTTTTAAGAAGAATGGTTTTAATAAGGAACAACATATTGGGAGGTTGAACTTTTGCCCTGCAATGGAGGATTCATTATAAGAAAGATGGTTCCAAGCAGAATATTCAAGTTCTCACAGTATAAAAAGTTTATTAATAATTTTTTTTTTTAATGTTCTCATGACTTCATCCTGCTAGAGAATTCAAACCCGATGCCTAAGTTAAATAATCAATTTCAATTGTTGATGAAAGGTAACATTGTTGAAATTCTAAAAGTAACTAACATAAGAAATCAAAATTCATCTTATTTCTTTTTGCCCACACTTAGAATTGCGCTTGGTCCAGTAGAGTATGTATTATCCATATTGAGGATCAAGTGTGAAGAGTAATTGACTTCAGACAAAAGGGGGGTCTTAGTTGCTAACTTGATGTATTTTTTCAGCTTCCTTGTGTGCTATCAAACATGAGGTAGCTTTTCTGCAATAAATTACATTACTTATCAGGAAAAAAAAAAAAAAAAAAAGACGGAAGGACCAGGTCTAATGCACTAGAAAGGTACAAACTAATTACGATAGATAATGGAACAAAGTAATTTTCATGATGGTTTACCAAATTGAAAATTTTGCTCATGAAAGCTGATTCAATCGAGTGTAATTTAAACACCTGGAACAATGTCTGGTTTTGGCAAGAAGGTGATAATTTAAGTCTTCATACAATTCATTGTCAAGTTTTACACAAACGACCATGTTGCTTGTAATGTCTTTGCCCTTGAGATTCTTTAATTTTGTTATCTGAATTCACTGTAAAAGTATTTTTTGAGACTCATGTTACCTTGGAGAAACAACTGGTTATGTTAAAATCCATGATGTTTGTGGATCTTGAGGACCACTGTTGAGTGCTTTTTTTCCAGCTAGTGTCAATCATCAATGTACCCATAAAAAGTGATTTTTAAACAACTCTGAGGAAGGTGTAATGTAATAAATGTAGTGGTGTCATTGAGCTTTTCGGTCATTTGGAGCCCCAAGCATCAGGTAGTCTTAATCCTTCAGATATTCATAGGTTAGGCATGAGTATCTCTTGAGCCTTGTTGTAAACATGAATCAATTCTTTGCTTACAAACATCAATTATATTTACTCTTTTTTGCTAAAATACATCAATTAGATTTACAATATAACATAAGTGAGTAACACTTTCTAGTTATTTCCTTACACTCGATTAACTTATCTACTCTTTTTTCCTGTCTCAGAACTGCAGTAGCAGTTTAAACTCTGTGCTCCGGAGGTGTGATAACAGGATGTTTTTTGCAAGGCAAGGATCTGTTTCTCAAGCTAATTTCATGAGGCAGGCTACCATTGAAGAGGTGTTTGTAGTTTTCTTAAATTCCATTTTGTGTAGGAAGAGCAGTTTCTTTGTTTTCCCAATCTTTGGTTACACTCGCTTTACTTATACACTCTGCTTTCTTGTCTCAGAACTGCAGTAGTGAGCAGGCTACCATTGAAGAGGTGTTTACAATTTTCTTAAATTCCATTAAGTGTATTAACTATTAAGAACAGTTTCTTTGATTTTCCCAATTTTTGGTTACACTCGCTTAATTTATCCACTCTTCTTTCTTGGTTCAGAACTGCAATAGCAGTTTAAACTCTGTGATCCAAAGGTGTGATAATAGGATGTTTTTTGCAAGGCAAGGATCTGTTTCTCAAGCTAATTTTATGAGGCAGGCTACTACTAAAGAGGTGGTTAGAATTTTCTTAGACTCCATTCTGTTCTCTTATGAATCTTCAAGTACCTGATCCTGTTATTATTCTGTGTTTTAAAAATATTTTGCCAGATCAATCCAGCTGAGTCTGGTTTGCCTCTCAAACCCTCTGGTTATAAGGGATCTTATAATGATTCTGAGGCACCATTATTCTCTAGACCTGTGAAGAAAGAACCAGACTTTGCAAATGTTGCCCAACCTGTGGTGCAAGGTTGCATGTTAACCGTGCCTGAGCCTCCTAAGTTTGCTGGACCAGGCAAAAGAACCAGTGGAGGTAAGAAATTGCATTCCAAGAAGAAAATACACACCTCTGAATCTAATGGTTAATAGCTTTTAATCACTGAATGAACAAGCATCTACTCATTTGATTTTTAAAATTTACTCTATCTTTTCTTGTTTCTATTAAAATAAGCATGTGGCATTGGCTTGTAAAATATGTGGTAGAGACATGGCTGTTTGCTGCTTGTTTATTTTGAAGGTAAGCAGGTTGGCAATACTTACCAACTAAACTGCTAGCTCGACTATGACCTATGAAAAGAGTGCCTAGCAGTACTTAATGTTTTAACAAGCATCTCTTTCAAATTATTTATATATATATTTTAAAATTTTAAATTTTAAAATTCATAGATTGGTATTCAGTAAAGTTGTCTACTTTGTACGAATCCTTAAACACCTCCTCTAATATCAAAACAGGGCAAGTAGAATTTCAATGATGAAAGGGTATGTGGTTTCTTTATTGTGGATTGGAGTTGGAGATATTTAATAGATCATTCATACTACAGAGGACTTGTTCTTTTTCATGCAGGAATTGAGTGGTCTCCCAGGATGGATGTTGCAGAATCAGGATGCAATTATGTTGTGACAGTGGAAATTCCAGGCGTCAATCGCCATGACATTAGAGTGGAGATTGATGACCAGAAGTAAGATTTATTCTGATGATTTACATTTATCTATTCACAAATATTTATTCTTAATTTTTATACAAAACTTTGGATTGGTCAAGGACAAGAAAATAAGAATATTGATTGAATTAAATTATGAAATCTCAATTTCAAAACTTGTGCTGTTGGAGTCATTTCTCTCTACTCCTCCTTTGCAAATGATCAAATTAGCATGTGTTATATACTTGTCATGTGCCTTAATTTTTTAATACATCTATGAATTGGTTGGCCTGATCAATCTCTATGATCAATATCTAAACTTCTGAATTTAAACGTGTGATGATATGAATGCAATTTTGTGACAGATTAACTGTACAGGGTAGACGCTCAACCCAGTACTGGAAAGTGTCAGGTTTTTCAAATGATTCAATCTCTGCATATCACAAACAAGAGATTTTACAAGGACCATACCAGGTAGTATGGCCACTTCCTGCAAATGTCAACAAGGACAGTGTCTCAGCTGAATTTTTGTAAGTCACAGCTTTATAGCCATGCATTCCTTCTAATTTTATGTTTCTACTTTAGTATGGACACCAAAGTAAGCTTCAGTCACAAATTTTGATTTCTATTATATGCCTTAGTTAGCATATTGTGGAATTATTACCGGTAGTGGTGAAATGAGGAGTAGGTGTGGTGATGTGTAAATGCAGTTGTGATGGGATAAGGAACTGAAGCCTGCTTCTTTATTAGATATGAATAAAATATAGAATAATTTTCTTTAAAATTTTGAAATATTTTACCTTTTCCTATATATGAAATTTGAGAAGTTAGTACCTAGCGCCATAGAATTAATGTGTAGATTTCTAAAAATCTTTAAAATAAATGGAATTACATTTTAACTATCAGAAAACATTATAATATTTAAATTTATAAATCAGTTATGATAGGATTAAATTTAAAGGTTGTCTTATGTACCAAACAAAAATGCTAAAGACTGGTGCTACTTTTTCTTGTCAAAAGCATAAATTAAACTGCATTTATGAAAAGGCTAGCTATAAGCCTATAACACTGATCAAGTGATTTTGGGTGAAAAGATATCAACAAATAAAGGGGGCAAGCCTTTTGGGGCAGATATTTAATTTTTAAAGTGGTAGATGGTGAAGAGAGTATCAGTTATTTTTGATAACAGGTCATGATGGTCATTATGAAGCAAGCGTTTATATAGTCCATCTGAAGCCATTCATCAAATTTACTGTACACAAAAGAAACATTAAAAAAAAAAAAAAAAAAAAACAAATAAACAGAAAGTTGGAAAAAATTGGATTAGAGAAGTAAAGGAGCTGGCATGATGTGCAAATGGGGATTTTTTTTGGTTTGTCCAATATGATGTGATTTTTCTCATGAAACTCCTTAAAAATTCAGTGGTCAATCTGGTGATCAGCATGCAAGGATTTCCTGATTTTCTTAGTCCATGGTTAAGTGCAAGGGCTCCCAGTTGCTCAAGTGGTATCTTTGAATGTATCAGGTTTTTCTGCAGATGAATGATGATTCCTTAAATATTGATGCATAAACAGTCTCATCTCTCAATTTACCACTTGGAAACTCAAGCTGGAAACTTCTAATTGCCTTCATTCCTATAAGCCAAATTTCATCACATATATACTTGACGCCAGTTTATATTGTTCCTCAATATAGCTTAAAATGTTTGTAGAATTTTAATATTTGGGAAAAGTCATTTATATTAGTTCTTTACGTGACAACTCCATCAATTTGATGGGCTAGGCTGTGGGGGAAGTGCTACACAAATATAAATAAAAACATGTTGTATACGTACTTTCTGACTTCAGTAAGCACTTCTTGTTCTTTTATGTTAGGGTAATTATTGTTATACACACACTTTTTCACAAAATCGTACAAACACACGAAAATTGCATTGAAATTGTGAAGTCACGAAAAATAAAGAGTATTTCTTATGTTTATGTAGTGCAAATTTCATCACAATGTTATGCAAACCATGATATTTTCAAACTTTAGATTTTTCAGTGTTATAATGGGGACTGTCACTGTTGTAAATTCAGATTGAGTATTATATAATGTCATGTAATCATTATATCATACACAGTGCTAATCTTCATAATTTTTGTTGATGCAGGGATGGATTTCTACAAATTATTATTCCTAAAATATAAGATCATTGTTGAGCTGAGCTGCAGTGGCATGAATATGTTTGTTTGAATGTATGTGTGGCACTTGAAAAAACAAATCTTCACTGTTGTAAGCAGTGTTCATCATCTTGAACATGCGTTGTATGTGTGTACCACTTCAACTCTTTGCATAGTATATTTTATAAACAGGAGGACGAAAATGAAGCTCTGAATAAAGATTTTAATATAGATTATGTTTAAGTTCAGCAAATTACTCTTACAGTCAGAAATTTTAATCTCCTTTATATATCCTGACGGTGGTTTTTCTTTCTTGCTTGTGCTTGATGGTTAACTTCGCACTATTATGCATTAACCCTGTGTCCATTTGTTGTAACAAGAGTAAAATTAAAAATTTAAACAATAAATCTAATGGCACAATAAATATACAATATATTTTATGTGTTGACAGGTTGTAATTGGTGTACAATAAAAATGATATTAGTGGTTATCTCATATGAAACTGAAAGCAATGCTAATAGCAGTAGCATTGTTGAAGTGTAAAATTCGCACTATTAGCTAAAATAATTTTATGTTGTTTGCATTGGGCGGCAAGCTGGGGCAATTTTGAAAATCATCTATAGATCATGGTTCATGTACTAGAGCACTGCAACCAGCAGCACAATCATTTGAAAAATCTGATGACTATAAGGTTGAGTTTGGATTGCACTGAAATTATTTCTCTCTCTGCGTTTGACGTTTTTCTATGGGTCTTGTGTATTGTTTACGTGACTCGCAAGTACGGATTTCAATAAATTTAACTTTAAAACTAAGTCTCATGTACTATTCACACATTTAAAAATTATTTTGCTATAGTATTTTTAGCTTTCAGCTTTCAGCAATAAGTGGTATTTAAATAGACCTCAAATGAAACAAAGCAATTTTTTTTTTTTTTTTGAGATAATTACATTATGCTGTTAACTTTGTGTTGAGATCCAAAAAATCACAGTACCGAGGTCCAAAGAAATAAACACAAGGGGCCATAGAAAAATGAAAAGAGGTGGTAAGCCCAAAAGGCTTGAAGCCCAAAAACCATAAAGAAAAAAAGACAAGCCTGGAAGCCTATGAGAAAAGAAGAAAAAGTGAAAAGAAGCTCAGACCAGAAGATTGGAAAATTACCAGTGTAAAAGGAAAGCTGAGTCAGGATCCCTGGAGGCTGCTAAAGGCTCGGGATCCCCGAGGCGTGTAGCACAGCCAAGAGAGGATTAAGACAGCTCAAAGGAAAAGCCAAAAGAACACAAGAAACAGAGGATGGATACATCCTTCTCAGGTACCAGAGATCCAGCAAGAAAAGAAGAAAACCTGGAGTGACCTTTCACAGCGCAAGTGGACGGTACCTCGGGGAACCATAATGAAGGGCTATAAAAAGGGGAGTAGCAACAAAGGACTTTCGAACCGGCAAAGTGGGATTCCACCCATTTGAGAAAAAAAAATAAAGAAAAAGGACGGTCAAAAGCTGAACCATGAGGAACGTGACATCAGTGCACTCCGAAATAGATAGTAAGCCATGGACTTTCGAGGAAACAACACTAAAAGGAAGAAAATAATGAGGAACAGGGAAAACTGAACCTCCTGGACGATGGGCACAAAACAGGCTCTGGTACCTAGGGGGCAAAACAGGGAAATCAATAGTTCTCCGGGACTCCAGAATAACACTATAAAAGGGGAGAAGGATTGCGAAGAAGGGATAGAGAGAAAAATTACAATAGAATCATTGAGAAAGTTCTATTGAGAAGAAAACTCAGAGAAATTAGTAAATTATCTCCCAGTATCCCAGAAACAGCCACTATAGCACATACTCGATTAAAAAAGAATCAAACTTTGCAAGTCTTAAAGGCTTGAATAGCCATCTATGACTGTAATTTTTGAACTTATTTGAACCTTGTATCACTTCTTAGTGAGTACACTGTAATCATAATAAAGAAAATTCAATGAAGTATTTCCTATTGATTTGAGGATCCCTAACCATTACTTTGTACATTTACTGTTTGCTTTGCATTACTTTTGTTGTTTTGATTGTTGTTCAATACAAATATCCTCGTTTGCTAGTTTATGTATATTGTAGGAAGTATGCCCTGTGCACCACTTGATTCTTAAACAGCCCTTTAGTTGCGGTGAATCAAAGTCCAGTCCACCAAGTTACAATCATTTGGCTTAGGATCCTTGGGCCTGTATGCTAAAGAAAAAAAACACTCTCACACTTTGCAGGTCGAACCCTTTCTCTCTAAACTTTTAAACACTTTTGTGTATGGAAAAGTGTCAATTAAGTTATAAAGTTCTTGGCAAATTGCTAAAAATTGATTAAAAATTGATGCATTGTTTTCAAATTTTATTTAGAAAAAGGAAATTAGAGAAATTAGGACCCATGTAATAAAGGAGACAAAAGTGTGGCTACAAACTTATTTGTAGTTAATAGCTATAACTCCACTCAACATCTTTTTATTGTATGAGAATTTGAATTATATTTTCTTTTAGACAAAATTTAGCTACAAAATTTGTTGTAGTTTTAAACTACAACCTTACTTAATAAAATAAATAGTACTACGTATTTTGAAAATTTAACTATTGAATTACATGTTTTTTACTCTCTTAATACATGATAGGAATAAATCCCAAAGTAGATGGATCCAATTAACGGAGGCAATCATAAGTGACAAAGTCACCAAAAGAGATGGCCTAGTCATTCTACCAACCAAAGAACTAGTAGACGGGTTCATAACTTGGACGGAGAGACAGGGCGACGGGTGGACTCCTTAAAGTAGACAGATCCAAGGGAGACGGTTTGTTGAAGCCACGTGGCACCTATGTGATATGAGTGGTCTCCAAGAATCCTAATATGGAAATATCTTGCATTCTCCACCCAACCATAATTAGAGGAATCCCTACAAGGAAGGGATCCCATAAAATACAAATATCAATGAGAATCTTCTCTACAAGGAAATACATTCTCCGCCAAGAAACGGAGGTCAGCTCTACACTACTATAAAAACCCCAAAACTCTCATAAATCAAGGTATGCATAATTCCCCAGCTCCGACACACTAAAGTGGTAGAAATTCTATTTCTAACTTAACATTCAGAGGGTATTTGATCAGTACCACACCGGTACTCTCTATAGGATACTCTTTGTAAGGTCTTCTTAGGTTATGTTAAGAGCACGTAAGGACCATGCAGCTCACTAATGATTTTTTGCATCATCTATACACATGTCAAATTTGTGTTCTTTATGCTTTCTTAATACACATGTATCAATCATATATTATTTATTACTATATGATTTATAAGTTTATATTTTATGCATAATTTTAAATTACAACAATTTGAAATTTAAATAATTTATTGATGATATAGCTAATGATATTTAATTTTCTAAAAATTTTGTAAGTATGAAGGATATAAGAAGTAGATGTAATTTAATTGTGGATTTGTCAAAATTTACCTCTAATAAAAATATATTAAATAAGATTATTGTAATTCATCTAATTTTATAACTAAATTTTATCATTTTCTTTTTATGTCCTTCACATTTAAATTTTGTTCACAACATCAAAATTTATATATAGCTAATTAATTTTTTTTAAGCTAGATTTTGTGCTAATTATAATGGAAATAGATAAAAGGAGGGACAGTGCGAGTTCAAAGTTAGGGTGAGTTGGCAAATTAGTACGAGGAAATTCCCAATCAAATCCCATCTCACCACGAAAACGAGGGGATTCAAAAGGTCACTCAGGACTCAGGTCCACTCCATACGCATCTGCTTCTCTCTGTGTGGAACTGTGAGTGAGGGAGAGTAAGTAAAAACTCTTCGTATTACTAACACACAAACTAAAGAAAAAGAAACCCAATTCCCATCTCTCAAACACTAAAAAGAAGTCTTTCACTGTTGAACCCACCATGAGCTCTCCCACCAATTCCCAACAAGAACACCACTCTCAAGACCCAAACAACATGACCACTCAAAATCAAGATCAAGATCAAGATCAAGATCAACAAAACCCACAATCTCAAGATCCCCAATCCCCACTAACCCTAACCCTTCAAATTGAAGACCCACAAAACCCATCTCACGATCAAACCCCAGCAATCCAAGACGAACCAACCCCACTCTTCTCTCCCAAAACCACCACCGCCGACTCCCACTACCACGTCTTCTCTCGCCGAGCCCCAAAGCGAAACAAGAAGAACGCCCACAAGCGCCGAATCTCTCTCGAAAAGTCCCAGAAGAAATTCAAAGCCCTAATCGAAATCCTCAACCCAATTCCCTTTTTGCCCTCTAAAACCCTAGACTTTCTGAGCCACGAGAAGCTTCTAAGGCGCCTCGGTTTGTGGGATTTCGTTCATATTGAGTTCGATAGGTCTCTCCGCACCGACCTTCTCGCTCAGCTCATTGCTAATTACAGTTCCCAGGGTCGTTGTAGTTATGTTGAGTCGGTTCGTGTTAATCTCAACCGTGCCGATCTGGCTCGGGCGTTGAGGTTGCCGTTGCCGGTGAAGAAGGGCGCCGCCACGTCGGTGGTGGAGGTGGACTCGCTGGGGTCGGCGGAGGAGATTGGGTTTTTGGAGGATTTGGTGTCGAATTGGATTCTTTTGCACGAGGATACGTGGATGATGCCAAATGAGGTGTTGAATTGGACCAAGGTGATTAAGGAAGGGAATTTTGAGAAGATGGATTGGGCTAGTTTGATTTGGTTTATGGTCGAGAAGGAGCTTGTGCAATCGCCAAATCTGGTTAATTGTTATTACGCCTCGCATTTGCAGCATCTCATAAGGTCGCAGCGCGAGGAGTTGCTGATGGAGGCACCTAAGGCGGAGGTGGATGTGGAGGATGTGAAGGATGATGACGATGAAGATGAATTATCTATGCTGAAGGAGCCACCTAAGGTGGTGCTGGAGGCAGTGGAGGAGGTGAAGGACGATGACAATGAGTCCACGCCGCCGAAGGAGGCACCTAAGGTGGTGGTGGAGGAAGTGGAGGAGGTGAAGGGCAATGACAATGTGGAGGAAGATTTGTTGGGTAGTGCTGGAGATGTTAAGATGGCCGAGGCTGAAGATTTTCAGGTGCAGGGATCAGAGGAAGAATCTCGGGTTTGTGAATTGGAGGAGCATAAAATTGAATTGAGTCTTGGGCATGATAATGCAGAGAGAGTTGAAGAGAAGGTGGAGGGAGTTGAAGAAAAGGCGGAGAAGGTTGAAGAGAAGATGGAGGTTGAGGTTGAGAATGTTAAGGAGCGTGTTGGGGATGAAGATGTTATGGATTATGAGCAATGTAGGGAGGAAAGTAAGGAGCAGGATGAGGATGTTGTGGATTTTGAGCAATGTAGGGAGGAAAGTAAGGAGCAGGACGAGGGTGCGCAGTGGCTTTTGGATGGGAAGAGCAGTTTGGGTGATTTGGGGGAACCATTTTTGAGGCCATGCAATGTGGGCGAAGTTAGGGGCTTGGTTAGTGAGGAGGAGGAGAAGAAGAGAGAAGAAGAGGAAGAAGTAGAGGAAGAAGGACAAGACGAAGAAGAGGAAGAGGAAGAAGAAGAAGAAGAAGAAGAAGAAGAAGGTGAACGGGAGGTTGGTGGGTTCAATCTTTCGCCCAAGTGCAATCCGCTAGACAGTTTGGCTCCGGGGGGGAGTCTAATTCCGGATATGCACATGCCTTTTAGCTCGGGGTTGGAAATCCGTGATCATTTGGCAGTTGACTTTTTGTCGTCTAGGGATGATAGTAGGTTACTGTCTGCTGGTACGTCACTTTTTGGTAATGCTAACAAGAGGGGGATTGATCATGAGAATGATAACATTCATAACTCTTTTAATGGTGGTAATAAGAGGTTGAGGAGTGACGGGTCATGGGATGGTAAAGCAACTGACTTTGATATGTGTATGGAGCAAATACAACATTGGATGGGGAAAACTAGGACAGTGTATGCAGCAAAAGAACAGGCTTGTGCGGAAGCTACTGTGAATCAACAGTTCCTACTGAATGAGTTGCAGCAGCGAGAAACCATGATTGATCACTTGCGCACTGTTAAGTTTGAAGAGCAACAGAAGAGACAAGTGGAGGTGTACCGGCTCGAGCGTGAGCTTTTTTTGATGGGAAATCTATTAGAGGGTTATAGGAAGGCCTTGAAAGAAACGAATAGGGCATTTTCTGAATACAGGGCACGCTGCCCGCAGCCTGAAGAGCCACTTTACAAGGATGTTCCTGGATCTGGAGGGCTTGTTTTGAGCACCATGGAACTGGAAAAGCGACGCCTGAAGCAAGAAGAAGAAGACAGGATGAACCGTTTGCTGATCGAGAGGAAAGTTAAAGACTTTGAAGGAGGATGGGTTCATAAATTTGAATCACATTCTGAGGCGGTTAATTTGCTTGGTAATAGGTTGCTGGATGTTGAGAATCGAGTGAAAGTAGTTAAGGAGTCTTTTGCGAAAAGTAGGGTTTCAGAAACGTCAGAAGGGGCTCCCAATGAACCATGCACTTCTCAGTAAGTCCTCACTTTGTGCTGTCTAAATGTAAGAATGTGGAGCAGCTCTTTTGTGTAATATAGAAGCTTCAGCTTTTTCTTCATATTTCGATGGAGATTATATTTATCCAAATCTAGTATATCTGTTGGCCTCTTGAAGTAGTGATAGGGACCTGTTATGTTTAGTAGACTACTAGTATTACGAGTACTGCTTTTATTAAGTATAGAACACATGATTCATGTTCATTACTGACATTTTCTTCCCAAATTGCATCCATGTATGAGCCTTATCTGCTTATCCCATGAAAATGTATGCTTGTTTGCTCTTTGCGGATAGTATCTAGATTCTGTGTATAGTCATTACTGGTTTTTTTTGGAATTGATGATAAAAACAAAATGGAATAGAGACAAGAGCGCCCAACCCAAGCTCAAGTTGTTTGCAGAAAAGATTAGGTGAATGGAGTTCAACATGGAAATACTAGAAAACTAGAGAGAGATAGTAATTTGTCCTTAATAAATTATATCTTTCTGTTGCTTTTTCTTTCTCCTTTGGAAACACTTGGGAGGAGCCAACCAGTTGCAGTACAAGCCGCCTGTGGGGGTACTTTAACACTTTCAGCTATTTTCAATGCTTTTAGCTTTATACCTATGTAAACCATAGTTCTTGTTATTATCTTGAGTCTTCGACTTGGTCTTTTATTGTCAATGCTTTTAGCTTTTATCTATTTTCAATGGTTTTAGTTTTATACCTATGTAAACCATAGTTCTTGTTATTATCTTGAGTCTTCATATGCGTTGACTTGGTCTTTACTGTCCAAAGAGCTAATACCTTTAGATGATGTATTGTATCAATACAAGTGCATTTCCTGTGTACATAGATTGTGTTGTTTCTCTTTTTAATAAAGCTATTTTGTTATATTTATATATTATATGTATAATGTATCTATGTATAATTTTTAATTTTTTCCTTTTTTTTTTTTTTTGGATTAAATTATAGGGCACTGTCTTGTAGTAAGTCTTGTTGGCTTAATGAATTTAGATTGAAAGGTTATGAACTCTTTAGTTGCCTACCAAGATATTATTGTAGTTCTTGTCCGTCAATTATATATTTTTTTGTTTAAATGTAGCTTATAACTTTCCAATAGAGTGTCTAAATTAGTTTATCCTTTCTGGACCATGATCATTGTGCTGCATGTCTCTCCTTTCCCCAACCCCCCTTTCCTCTGGTCTTTGTAGCATTTAACTAGGAAATCACACCTTGGTAGCCCAATGCTTTTACATTAGTGAATAGTGAACGTCGTTGCCTGACATAATCAGTTCTAGGGTGTTTCTGGCTTCAAAATCTTATTTATGAATTTTTATGCTCTTCATTGTCTCGTGAAAATGAATTTCTTGCTAGGTTGATGTTAGCTATAAATTGACCAAATGAACAGAAGAAGATAATCAATCAATTATAATATCTTGATATTTTTCTACTGCCAATGACCTCTTAACTCAAATGTTACCTCCAATTGTAAGAACGGTTTGAGACCCATTAGGTAGGTGCGGAACTTACCAATAGAATTTATTTTTTTCCCTTGGTGCGGCTTTAGCAGGCGAAGACAGTAAAGAGAAATGGAAGCTTCAGTGAGTACCTTTATAGCAAGGTTGTCAAAATCGAGATCCTACGTAGGATCGTGGGAGGTAGGTAGGATCGTGAATCGTAGGATCGGATCGTAGATCGTAAGATCCTACATTATTTGAGAAAAAAACAAAAAATACACATTGGTATGTTAAATAATCACATAAATTATACATTTATTGATATAATTACCATACATCATTACATTCATTTGTAAGCATTATTTAAAGATGCCAAAAACCTCAAAATGTGATACTTTATTAGAATATTTTTTATTTGAGTCTAACTGACACTCTCTATACATTAGAGTGGAAAAACTTGGTCTATTGGGATTTTATTTTTAATTTGGGTCCAACTGAGCCTTTTGTTAAGTTAAAGAAGATTACAAGAAACCAAGGTCGTTTGGGATCATCAGAATCGTACGATCCTACTGATATTGAATGATCGCAAAGATCCTTAAAAGATTTAGATCGTTTTGGGTAGGTGGGATCGTAAAATCGTAGGATCGTAGGATCCAGATCGGGATTTTGACAACCATGCTTTATAGTGCTTTGGAAAATCATTAGAGCTCTGGTTATACCAGCGGTGGTACCTGTTACCAGTCAATACATGCTTAAAATTCCACTTTTCACATTGGACATTGTGCATTCATTATGTCCCTATTTTCTCTTCTTCAGGTTGTAGTGTAGCATAAGTGGAATTTTGTTTGCCAAACAGAACCTTGAAGCAAGGGAACAAAGGGTATGGCTTGAAAAGTATTTTGATGTATGCTAATATGCTATACAATACTTGAATGTATGTGTGTGGTTAGAACTTAGCAGGTTTCACATGTCTCTCTTTATTTTTGGGCCCCTTTTCTCCTTTGTTTTTCATTCCTTAGTTATAAGTCTGCAACTAATTTTATCTTGAGCACTGGGTCACAACATCCCAGCAGGTTTAATTTAGAAAATATATATTTGTCTGCCATGCTATCTTTAGTGAGAGGTTGGATGAAAGCAATTTTTATAATTTCTGATGTGCGTTTATGACATGACTTGATTTTTTATTTCTACTTTTATTTAAAATTTTTTTGGAGTGGTATGAGTTGATATTTTTGGGTATAATGTACAATCTATAACTACTTTCAACGTATGAGGACATTTTTATTATTCTATTTTGCTGCCTTCTTCTACCTAGAATAGGAGTGGCATTGCAGAGATGCACGAGTAAAATTTATTCTGTAATGTTATTGGTTGGCACGAACCCTTCATTTAAATGCGGATAGGTTCTATGATCAAGTTTCTGTGTAGACTAAGTTTTATATGGTAGAAAGATATGTAGAGATTTAACCACGTTAGCATGTGCTGCTTAGAACATTCGCATCAATCCATCTAAAATTCTTCGTCTATTTTAGTTCCCCTTCTTTTTGACTCCATATTTTGGGAAAGAACCAGAAAGCTCAATTGTTTAAACGCAAAGCGTAGTGGTGAGCCTCTCAAAGCTCAATTCCAAATATCCAATCATGAAACACCCCAAGACCCAAGATACTTCTCGCTAAACACCCCCTGGTCCAGTGGCATGCAAAAGGCCCAACATGTCTGTCACAAATGGAAACACGTTGGAATTGGATTTGGAGAGCCACAAGGCTTGCCAAGGACGAAGGCCTATAGTACTAGTTTTGCTGATAAATAATTAGGCTTTTCTATGCAACAAGACTTTAACCATTCATTGACAAAAAATAAAAGGACTTTGACCTCAAATTCAACTGCAAATCGCGTCAAACAATTTGCTTCATAGAGTGATCATTGAGTGTGTCGCTACTTGCTACAATACAAAAGCAAATCTTCGTTATCAACATATTCTCCTTGAATTTTTTTTTTTAATAAATAAAATAAAATAAAACATTTAGAATGTTTCATATGTTTCAATTTTATTGTTTCTACTAGTATATTTCATATTTTCAACTACTTCTTGTTTCTTCAACTTCAATCAAATAACTCTTTTTTTGTCCATGTATTAATTGCTCTCCTTAGAACATAACTAAAACATCTCAAGCAACTCTTGTCTATCTTTTCATCAATAGTAGCCATCAATGCATCAATACCGAAATAGACCTATATTTATATATTGACTAATTTAATAATTATTTTGTAGTTTTTTTTAATGATTTAAAACTTATTAAAAAAGAAGAAAGAAGAAGATTTTAAATTTGTTTCATTGTTTGAGATGGTTTGCATAGGAAGGATGTGCACGTAAGACAAGAAAGTCATTTGTCACAATATAATAACCATAAGAAGTAGAATGGAATACATGCCTAACTTAAGAAACACAAAGCTGTAAACCATAAGATATTTAATGAGAAAATCTATACTAGTTAGCAACCTATACAATGGATGTGTGAAAGTTTAATAAAATATGATTTTATCTCAAACAAATGATTTTCTCTCATTTGTTTTGTATATAAATATGAAATATGATAATTATGATAGTTATTTATAAAACTTTATAATAATTGTTTATTTATGAAATATTGAATATAAAATTTGATAATTATGATAGTTATTAATAGGTATTGTAGGGACACGATTATTTAACGGCCTAAGAATAACGTTGGGCTCGCACATGAAAGATCCCTCACAATATGATTTGTAGAGAGTGGGTTTAAAAGGCTTGCTCTGGATCGCTGGGCAACGGTCCGGTCCTGACTTTGGGGAGGGGGCTCATGTAGGAGGCGGTTCGGCCTGAACGTCCAGGCCATACAACGATGTAGCCTGAAGGATTGGACTCCTCGGACTTAGTCCGAGGAGCATCGAGTTCTTCCCCTTCTTCCCCCCCTTGTCTCTTGGCTTTCGTTTCTTTTTATACTCGTATTTTTCCCTCTCTTTAGGGTCCACGTGTAAGCTTTACCTTCGGGGCAGAGGACTTGTCCTATCAGCCCATACCTCAAGTGGTTGGGAGTAGACGTAAAGGTTGAATTGCTTGGTCAAGAATAGGGGCTTGTCAGGCACAGAGTTCTCCACTACAGTAGGGGCAGTCTTTTCACTTATCCTATCCGTGCATTAAGCTTATCCTTGACAATAAGTTTCCTCAGATCAGGTCCTGGGCCTTGATATATAGAGCGGGCCTGGGCCATGAATTTTCTGGCCCACAGGTATGTATTATAATTTTGTTTTTGAATGGAACTACTCAAAATATAATTACGGTAAGTATTAATAGGTTATTATATTAATAATTAATGTACCTCCTAAAAAATAAAGAGTCATTTTAACAGGTGCACTTAGGACATTTGTTAATGGACTATTTTAGGATAATTTTAATACTACTTTCATGGAAAATATAAAAAGTTATCAAAAAACTTAATAAATTTTGTCTTTTCCCATAAAAAATTCTAAAAATAGTTTCTAAACCAATACCCTTAGGACATCTATTAACTTTTAAAAAAAATTAAAACTTAGAAATGAATGCACGTACCTCATTAAATACATGACAATAAGTTAATATTTTTTCATAAAAGAAAATGCCATTATTTTTTATGGAATAAAAAAGAATAATAAAAGTAATAACACAAATGATTAAGATTTTGCTAGGGTTGAAGGTTAAATGAATAGTATTATAGTATTCTATTTTATTATTATTATTATTATAATGCTATGGACACAATTTTTTTTGACAACACATTTTACAATTGCTAAAATGATCAACGGTGATTGGTGAAGAAAAAGTAATGGGTCCATGAGTGCTAATTGTGTCCACCTCTTACAATCATATGCTTTAACTATTGTAAAATTTATTGTGATAAAAAATATTGTGTTTGTATCATTATTGTTTATATATATATATATATATATACAAAGAAAATGAATATGCCACGTAGCAAGACCTTTAATTTAGGGGTGACAAAATCTGACACGACCCGCAAACTTGACATGACTAACCCGTTTATAAACAGGTTATGGGTTGAGGCTAAACGGGTTTGGGTCATATTCGGGTTGACACGATTAACTTGTTTAATAAACGGGTCGTGTTCGTGTTCAACATGCGAACCCGTTTGACCCGTTTAACTTATAAAATTATTGGTTATTTTGATATTATTGCTTAATTAATGATTTTTTTATATGTTTATTACTATATTTATAGTTGTAATTCTATCTTAATTTTAGACATATGAGAATTGATCAAAATTATATAGGTTTGGTATGACCTATTAATCAAATAGGTTATTAAATGGGTCATTTGTATTGACCTTTACATGACTTGTTAATTAAACGAGTTAAATGTGTCGGGTCAAGTCGACCTGTTTAATAAACAAGTCATGTTCAGGTTGAGAATTCTTGACACGTTTACTAAATAGGTCGGGTTCGAGTCAACCCATATAGTTGAATACTAATGGCTCGACACGACACGAACTCGACCCGCGAATATGAATTGCCACCCCTACTTTTATTTCAATTTAAGAAAAAAATGTGTGGAACAAAATTATTAGTTTGAACTTTAGATAACCTTTTATTTTGAAATTTGGGATGACCTTTTATTTTGAATATTTATTTGCCAACACATTAGTTTACATATTTAGCATTTACATGTTGGCAAGTTATTTATAGTTCGCAACAAAAAGCATTTACATGCTGGCAAGTTATTTATAGTGCACAACAAAAAGTCTCGGTGGATATAACTCCCACTTTTGTGGGGGTTGAGAGGTCCTGGTAGACAGTCTTACTTTCAAATTGTATTTGAAAAGACTGATTCCAATATTTATGTTGCATAATGCCATTATTTATTTATAAATCTCTTTTGTTCTTGTGTACTTTTATTGCCAAGCAAATTCTAAATCAATAAAAGAAATGCTACTTGCGCAATATTTTCATAACATTTTCACAATAAATCCTAAGTGGCAAATTGTTATTAGTTCTAAATTTGGATCTATTATTGAAATTACTTATTTGTCTATAAGTAATATCCAATAACAACTTGCCATTTAGAATTTGTTGTGAAAATATTATGATATTGTTGTGAATCTAGCATCGCTCAATCAAATAATATATTCCATTCTATTTTTGGAGGATATTCAATCATTCATATCGCATTTCTTTTGCTCTGTTTATTTCTTACATTTTTTTTTAAATTTTTTATTTTTATTTTTATAGTCTTCCGAAAAATTATTACAACAAAGCACACATGCATGCCCACCTTTCTATAAATTATTGTGTACGAAACATTACTCATGTGAGAGCCTTTTCTCCCAAAAAACAAATATTCTTTTTCCCATGATTATGAGAGCCTTTTCTTTATGTGTTGCATTGCTACTACTTAATCTTTTGCACCGTGTGCATTGTGAGCATTCTTACAAGGTGGGACGAGTTGTAAAGAGGGGCTGTGACTTTTACACAGGGAAATGGGTTTTCGATAGATCATACCCTCTTTACGATGCATCAAGCTGTCCATTCATTGAGAGGGAATTCGATTGCCAAAAGAATGGTCGCCCAGACAAAAACTATCTCAAATATAGATGGCAACCCACTGGCTGCAACTTACCAAGGTACATATATATAGCCCTTTTCTACCTATCTTTTTCTTTTCACTTATTTTAAAGTTATGTTTGCATGCTTTTTATCCAATCCAATTTACTTTTATAAGAGATAGCTATGGATGCTTATTTTTCTCCAACCATTTGGTATGGTTTCTTTGTTCTTTTTATTTTTTTTAATTTTATTTTTATAATAAAAATCTGTTTTACAAATGGATGAATGAAATTTGGCCGGCCTTCCTCACGACATAAGATTAGTTGTAGAGATTTTTTAGTTTTCTTTTTTAGTTGGTTCAAAAATATTTTGTTAGTATGGTAAATTTGGGGCCACTTTTAATTCAATTCTAGACATCTTAATGGCTTTTTGCTCTGTATGATTGGTCTATGGGACTAGGACAATTGTATTTAAATGAATAGAGACAATGCTAGCCGAATGAGAACAAAAAATAGGACAATGTAGGTATAGATCACTAGAGGCATATAAGCAAATCCTGGGAAAAGTCACAGGGTGAATGAGCACGAGTGGACCGTAGTTTAGTTGAGTTAAAAGCTTACCTTTCATTTTTATTTGTTGGGTCGATGTCGAATCTTACTTGATATCCTAGTATTTATTTGATTTATGAGATTCTTTATGAAAGTTAAAAGCCTTCATTCATGAGAGCTAATTGATGTTTCCTTATTAATCAGAGTTTGATTGAGTTTTCCTTCACTAATTAGTAATTACAATTATCGTTAATTAGGTTGGAATATTGTAAGACTAGTTACAACTGAAGATAACATAACATTGGTACTTCTTCGACGTAATTTAGATTAATTTCCTCATACACACCACCACACAACTTTGGTATGATGGTTACTCTACAAGTACAAATTTTTTGTGGGATGGATGGTGGTGAAGGGTCAGGGTTTAAGTTTTTAAGAGTGAAATTCACACACATATACATAGATTAGGGTAGAGTAGAAAAATTGCTCATACACAATATTGTAAAACTAGTTACATTAAGTGCATGTCTAGGAATACACCACTGAATTGTATAATTATTTTGTTTTATTTTTATTATCATACCATGCATAGCAACTCATATCTTCAACAATATATATATATATATATATATAGGGGAACATAATATAATATAAGGAATGAAGAAAAAAATTTGAACTTATTTATTAATGAATAATTATAATTTTAAGAATTATATGGTAGATTTAATGCAGGAATTTAAATTAATTTCAATCCTCATTCTAAGCTCTATAAAAATAGAATGAGAAAATGCTATGACCACAATTTTTGCTACAACTTACTCACGTGGAAAGTCATGAGTGGTGAAGTAAAAGTGGTGGGTCTACAACTCCACCAATCACAACTTATTACGTGTAAGTAGTTAATATAACATAATATGTACCCATTGGACTTAGGTCTTTTGGGTTAAAATGTATTAATTATTAATTATTTAAGAAAACTCTTCAAGGTGTTTAGTTCTCCCAACAACAATTCTTTCTTTACGCTTCACACTATGGTAGTGAAGCAAAAAAATCTGTATGAATTTACTTTGTTTCTTCTCTTGTTTTAAATGTTGTCGAAACTGGTCATTAGGGCCCTTCAGCTAGGCTGGACCTCACACAACTTTAAGCACATGTTAGACGTATATGTTTCTAAAAGTTAAGAACTTGACTCTCTAGGCTTCTATTCACTTCACCCAACCTCATAATTAGGCTTTTACATGGTCTTTTTCATCATCACGCTAGCTTAACGACAATGATTATGATTCTGTTCTCTATATGGTGCCTTTTCTTCCATAATTTAATTAGTTGTTAAGCATCCATATTTTACTCAACCTTAAGTTGTTTTGAGAATTTGTGGGGTGTGATGTCAGACAATTGCATATCATTTTTTTCTTCTTCTATGGTTGAATTACATTTAGAATTTCATTAGCCAAACATGAATACCCCACTATTTTGGAAAAATAGAATATTATTTTTTCTTTATCAAGTTTTAGTCACACTTGTTAGTTGTTACAGCTATTGTAACTTTTCTTAGTGTTACATTAATTAGTTCCCCCTTGATAACTTTTATTGGATCTGTTTCATTTTATTATAAATTTATGGTTGAATTATGCGGTTTTCTTATGCCCTCTATAATTGTAAAATATAAAATTATTAAAAATTAATAACTATCTCATTTATATAATTTTTATTTCAAAATTATATACAAAACTTGAGTTTAGGATCGGATAATAAATAGAATCTGATGAAAATGAGATTTAGCATGCGCAAAGGACATTTTATTATTAGGATGCTAACATATGGTCTGTTAATCTAGGATATTCAGATATAAGAAGTCTCATGGCACCATTTTGTGTTGGCTTGTTAACTTTTATCTATAGTAAATTAATTTCCAATAGAAAAAACAAAAAAAGGCAAAAAGAAAAATTGTAGAATATTGATGTACTTGTCATGATCATTTATTCGTTTCCATCCACCATGCAACATTGGTAGAATGTAGCTAGCATAGAGACTAGTTTGCTAATTATGCTACAACGACTCATATTAACAGAAAATTGATTTGTGTATAAGATAGGGTGTGAGAATCTCATACCTAAAAGGAATCATAACATGTTCTAGGGGGTCCTATGCAGTTGGACTCTCACATCCAACAATGACTTAGTGCTTAATAACTTTTTCGAATAGAGAAACAATCATGTTGTTAAGTTGCTATCGACCGTCTTTTAATTTGTCCTCAAATAGATATTATATCTATATCCAAGCCAAAACAGAGAAGAAAGTTTATACACATAAAATCATGGACACCTTAATTAATTGGACCCCGCTTAATTTGTTTATGTAGATTCAATGGTCGATATTTGTTGTCAAGACTTAGAGGAAAAAGAATAATGTTTGTGGGGGACTCGTTGAGTTTGAACCAATGGCAATCACTCACTTGCATGCTTCATAGAGCTGTACCAGAGGCTAGATACAGCTTGACCAGGATTGGGTACATCTCCACATTTACATTCCCGGTGAGATTAAGTTATATATTCCGTAACTTTAAGAAATGTTACATCACATGGAATAGAGGTCCCCCTATTTATTGTGAAGAAAGGGATAACTAAGATGTCAAAATCAGGTTAAATAATTTTGCCACTATTCTGTAGTCTCTATAACTCTAGCTTTGGTAAATATATCAAACATGTTAAAGTGACATACATACTTCTTACAAAGTATGTAAACTACCTGTTCAAATATAACATGTTAGTATTAATTTGATTATTTCCATTTGTAACTTTGTTTGTGGAGAAAAATAATTTTGGTAAAAACCATAGTATGCTATATATAGCTGTTAACATATTTTAAAATCAAATCAATATAATTTATTCTTATAAACTCTTTTGTATATGTTAATATTCCAGCTATGTACAGCTGCATAAGTAGAAGCTTTACTTTGAGAATAAGAAAACATCAAGATGGTTTATAACAATCTTTTATACGAGGATAGAAGGTACTACTCAAATTTCTGGTTCCCCTCACAAGCTTGATACAAGGACAAATGAAGGCAAAAAGGGGGGAAAAAAGTGAACTGAAAAGTTAGTTAATCATTCTTAAAAAATGACAATGGCTTTAATAAAAAAGTTTACTTTTATATAATATGGGGCCTGAATGGTTTATTCATAATTCTTGAAACAAAGAGAGAAAATAAGCAAATGTTTGATTCAAAAGGCTGATTTCAATTTCTTATCACGTTTAAATTTAGAACTTTTACATTTTAAGATAGCTTAGAACTTAATCTCACCTCTTCACGAAATTATTATCTGTATGAAAACTTCTAAATTCTATATGATTCCAAATTTTTAAGAAGTTAGATTCTATAATTCCACCATAACACATTCCACAATTTTCAGGCCTACAATGTTGAAGTGTTGTTCGACCGTAACGCATTACTTGTTGATATTAAACGCACAAGCAAGGGGCGTGCTATTAAACTAGACTCGATCAAAAAAAGTGCAAAAGTATGGAAAGGAATAGACGTATTGATCTTCAATTCATGGCATTGGTGGACTCACACGGGAAGAGAAACACCGTATATTGAACCCTCCCCTATTGTTACTTAATTTTGTTTATAATTTTTGTGCATGAACTCTATGTTGAAGTTATTACTGGCTTTTCTATTCTATTCCTGAATAATTATTTTGGGAATATGATGCAGATGGGATTTTATTCAAGTAGGGGGTAAGAGTTACAGAAACTTGAATCGATTCGTTGCATACAAGATAGCGTTGAATACATGGGCTAAATGGATAGACTCCAATGTCAACCCCAAAAAAACCAAGGTCTTCTTCCTAGGTGTTTCTCCTGATCATATAAAGTAAGACCCTTACTTTCATGTTTCGTTTTTTTCCCTCCAATTCTAGCTTTTAGTCTTTTCTCTTTTTTTAAAAAAAGGGTACAAAATTACTTCTAGCTTTAGATTTGGCCACAGCTAAATATCTGTACACTTCGTTGTGGTGAAAGTTCAATGTTTTGGAGTAAAGAGAAAAGACATTATAACCATCCTATATAGATTCACTCACTCACTCTTAATCAATTAGTTATATATTGTATATCCTCAAAACAATGATAAAAAAAATTGCCTCTCGTCTTATATTTATATGTATGTTTTATTGAACCAGTGGATATTTCTGGGGGCAACCACATGCAAATCAATGTGCGGGGCAAACTCAACCATTGCTTCACCATAGTTATCGAGGGGGTCCACATCCAGCACAGCAGCTGCTAGAGAAAGTGCTAAGCACCATGTCGAAGCCGGTCCACCTGCTCAATGTTACAACCCTATCACAACTAAGAAAAGATGGACATCCATCATTTTATGGACATGGACACAGGAGCATTGATTGCAGCCATTGGTGCCTAGCCGGAGTACCTGATACTTGGAATCAACTCTTATACGCTGCTCTAATTACGAACTAGAATACAGTGGCGGCCCAGGGGCGCCTAGGCCTAAGCCCCATAAAAGAAATATTTTCTCTCAAGTGTCCGTTTGTCATGAATAATTTTATCAACTTATTTTACTATTTAGTTTATTTTTGGTATTATTCATGGGTCTCATTGCACTTTTTGGTACTATTTATGGGTCTCACTGTACTATTTTAACTAACTTTTATTTTTATTTACAGTACTTTTAGCAAGAAATTTTCAGTTTTAACAAAATAAGCAGATTCCAAATAGACCCTTAATAAGATATTAAGGTCTGTCCCGTTAACGTAAGGCCCAAAATTGTAGAGCGATGTTAGAGATATTACAAATTTTATTATATAAAACTTACAAAATAATGTATCATGTTACCAATTACAAAAAAAAAAAAAAAAAAAATTAAGTAATTTAAATTCACCAATCACATTTATTAACACATCTATACGTATGCTTTATGTAAAAAAAAAAAAAAAAAAAAAAAAATTGATAGTACATTTGGCATTTTATAAAATTGTGTGATAATAAGTGATTTAAAAAAACCAAAAAGGGTTGTGCACTATTTTTTCTTATCTCCAAAAAGGTTTCCAAAATACTAGATATAGAAACTCAATCCAATGGAAAACTATGAATAGTTTGGGCTAACAATAACAATGCATCGCCTGTTCAAGATAAGTGCAAACTTAATCATGTGTATATAAGCTCTTAGGTACCCTCCCTTACATGTTGGTTTTTCAAAGATGAGTTCTACCCATAGATTTGTATCAATAAGTATACCTCCTTCCAAAAAGAATAATAATTTTGGTTTCTTTTTGTTAAATTTTATGCTTGAACTATATGATATATTTGATTCTTTATATGAAATTAACTTCTTTTGTTAGTATTAATTAATTCATCAAATTAACCTTGATTTGGTTGGTATTAAATAAATTTATTTAATTGATATTTAAATATAAAAGGTCCTGCTTAAATTTATCATCTTAGGCCTTAAATTATGTTAACAAATTAACACCTATGATGAGTATCAATTTCAATATTGAGATTACTTAACAGATTAGGGGTTGCATACAAACAACCGATATGACAATTATTGTTTAAGAGAAAAGATTTCAACAACCACACCTTGTACAAAGACCAAATCTGTCCAAGAGTTAAAAGTTTTGATACATTATATTCTTTATCATCATCTCCAAAGCAAGAAGTCATCAGCTAGTGCAATTGAACATTTCAACCATTATTGGTGCCATCAAGTTTCTAAAAAATAGAGAATGATACCAAAAGTTTGTTAATTTCTTAGCAAATATATCTACACACCTTTCCACAATATCAAATTCAAGATACACACAATTTCAAAAAGAACAAAAAAGGCACAACAAAGTTCATATATCTAGTTTTGATTGCAATCATTGCAGACAAACCAAGAAGACTATAATAATAATAATAAGAAGAAGAAGAAGAATAACTGAAATTACAAGGCTAAAATATGAAAAGAGAAACAGAGAGGGAGATATACAAATATACAATACCATACAAATCACAAAGTCATCATCAGCTCTCTCTCTCTCTCTAGTTGCCATCATCCAACATGGATAAGACTAAAATGAATTCCTTTTCCTTTCATTAATCATACATCTAAACAGTTTATTAACGGAAGGCTAACACTACACCTCAATCTTACTGGCCACTGCTCTAGCCGCCAATGACTTGAAATGGCTGCTGCTTTACACAAGGAGATTTTCAATACAACAAAGATGATTTGAGACTTATTATTAGAAGTGGTTCACACCAAAGATGATTTGAGACTTATTATTAGTTCTAAAGTCATGTCTATGTACAACAATATCAATGATGATTAGAAAGCAATGTCATGAAAGAAATACCCCCAATGATTTTAACAGATTCAAGATATAAAGGAAGGGTTCCACAATTAATATTAGCAAGAACTACCTATCAAAAAATATATATTAGCAAGAACCACTTAAGAGTCACAATTCATTTTACTAGTCATGAAAAACTGGGATAACATCATAGTAATTGAAAGAAAAAGTGATTTCAAAGTGAGAGAAAAGCAAGAAAAATTGAAAGAAAAAAGATGCGATATGAAAAGGTTCAGATATTAGAAGACAGCAATGCTAACAAAGGCAGGTAACATAGCTCAATCATCCATGGAATGAACAATTTGTACATCAAAAAGGAAGGTCTTTCAGCCAATTATTGAAAACTAATAAAGACCTCAATCTAAATCATGTACTTCTGCTTTTCTTAAAAGATGAAACCTAGTTCTTTGTAAATAACAAGTATCAAAGGAAGGAATACAATTTATAAAAACCTAGTTCTCATACTAGATCTTTGATTTCTTAGTTTAGACTCTGTTCTGGGCAGTTTCATAAATGCAAAACCTTTATCCAATTTTGCTAATAGAAATTCCTCAAAAACACCCAACTAAGCCCTAGATGAATCCCATTTGAATCAACAAGAACCAATTCCATCAAAGCTCATATTTCAAGTTCATAGCTAAGTAGGGGTGGCAAAATTGGACACGACCCACGAACTTGACACGACATGGCACGACACAAAATTAGTAGGTTATGGGTTAAGGCTTAACGGGTTTGTGTCATATTCGGTTTGAGATGGCTGACTCGTTTAATAAACGGGTTGGGTTAGAGTTGTATGCATAGAACCCGTTTGACCCGTCTAACCCGTTTAATTAAATGACATTTTACCAATATACCCTTCAAACTCTATGTATATAAACTTATTAGTTGTTGTGGTTTGTTTTCTTTGACATATTGTCAGGGACGGAACCAAGATTTGAACCTAGGAGGGGCCAAAGCATGAACCAAAAAAATTTCATGTGACATGGTTAGTTAAAAAAAAATCATGGTAGACAAAAAATTGCACTTTATTACCTAAATATTTAAGTCAAGAAGGATATAATATGAACAAAAAAAGTTGAAAGTTACAACATGATATTCTAACCTTTTTCAAAGAAGAAGAAGAAAAGAAGAAGAGGATTTCAGATCTCCAGATTTTGAGTAATTGGAATTAATATGTTGATTTTATCATGTTGACCAACTCACCAATATGATAATCCCATACTTTTGGATGCAACTGAAAATCATACTAATGAAGTTTTTCAAAACTTTGTTTGAGGATTTTAAAAAATTGGGATATCAATATTAAGAGTTAGCAATGCTACGTCATCAATATTGGCTTCTAAAAGAATTTTGGCATTTTATCTTTTGAAAAAAATATAAATATTGTAATTCACTTTCCCGTAGTTTATAAATCAATTAAAAAAGTCATATAAATTGTTGTAACCCCTGTAACAAAAATTTTTTTCTACGAGATTTTTTTGGTTATGAATTATCAAATTATGATATTCATGAATTGAGGATTTTTTGTTCATCCTATATACTATTTAATTTTTTCAAAAAAATTGGGGGGGGGGGGGGGGGCAATGGCCCCCCCTAGCCACTTAGTGGGTCCATCCCTGCATATTGTGATTGATTATTTGTGATGTACTTACTCGTTAATTCTGAATTTTATATTAAAAATATTTATTTATTTATTTATTTATTTTTTTCATTTTGATAAAATTTGATAAACAGGTCAACACGACTGACCCGTTTAATAAATGGATTGTATTAGGGTTGAAGAATTTTGATCTATTTAATAAACATGTTGGGTTAGTGTTAACCTATATAGTCGAATACTCATGAGTTAACACGACACGCAAATACGAATTGCCATCCCTATAGCTAAGTACTAATCAAAACACTGGCGCATTATTCTAACTTCATAGTTAACTATTGAGTGTCTTTTTTGGATTCTCTTTCTAGAGTGGCTCAAAAGTTACAATTATACAAGCACTAACTTGTATCTGATTTACCTCTAGTTGCGTTTGGTATTGAAATTGGTAGCATTCACACTGCGGCGTGCACTAGCGTGTCACCATCTTGAAGTCGTTAAGACTTGGAAGAGACCCCATTTGCAAAATATCTTTGGAAAGAAAAGAGTTAATGAGTAACTTTGTGGATTCTTTCCACGCTGAAGGAATTTTTTCTGCTTGAGAGATCTAGAGCTACTCTAGTATTTGACCACTTGTGGGACATTTACGTTTTACTTTTTGCTTAATACAAATTGCACTTGATTATGAACACAAAGTTAAGAGAAAGAAAGCTAGAAAAGGAAAAGCCACTCCAGCAAGGCGAAAGATTCACTTAACCTGTTAACCAAGCCATAAAGAATATGCTTAAGAGTAGGACTGCTCATTATTGTTCATATAAAATCAAGCTTATGAGAGGCAAAACACGCACGCGCGTTTGTGAACAAATAGACAAAGCAAACCTGAACAAATAGACAAAGCAAACCAGAAAACATTAGCATGACATGGACCCACTCCTAATTCCAAGTAGCGGAGACAAGAAGAATATAATACTGAATGCAGTAAAGGATTGATTGCGCAAATCACAAGAAAGTTACAGAATAATAAACTATAAGAATTATTCTACCTCTACAGTTTGGTCAACTATAACCATCTCTAACCATTACTTAGCAGATGCCCTGGACTGAATCCATCTAAAGTTTCTATTGAAAAAATACATGTTTGTATCGCATACAAGACATACGCAACGAAAAGTTAACGGATCTACTTCATTCGCAACTGGTAACATGTACTATGCAAATTTTAGAATATAAAAACAAGAGAGTATATCTTAGTGCGGTGAAATTCAAAAACCAAAGATTAGAAGTACTTGGCAACAATTTTAATCTTCACTCCAATTCCACTTATACCCAAGAAGTGTAGTCTCTTAATCAGTTTATATGTGTGTGTTCAAGGGAGAACAAGAGAGTGTCCTACACTCAGTGGCGGAGCTAGAATTTGAGTTGAGGGGGGGCAAAACTTGTATAAGATATATGCATTTTATGCACATATATCTTATGTATTTAAAAAGAAAAAAAATAGAAACAACAAATATGTTAAGTAGCTAAGGTGATTTTGTTCCATTAATGATTAGGAAAACAAGTATAAAATATATATACATATATTTCATTTTTCACAACTTCATCAGCAACCAAAACGAGTCAATTAAAAAAAAAAAAAAAAAAAAAAACCAACAACTGTTCTCACCTTCAAAACTGAAAATAAAAATGATAGTATCAAAAAAAAAAAAAAATTTTTTTTTTGGGTGGGCTAGGGGGGGCAGTGGCCCCCCCTCGACCCCCCCTGGCTCCGCCTCTGCCTACACTCACATACAAATTATTTCATTTTCTTTACAAATTTTGTATGTTTCTTTCCTTATAACTGATTATTTAATTGGGCTAACCTTTTGAGCCATTCTAATTGGGTTTTAGTATGTGGCTTGGAGTGAGATCAAAAGAGAACAAATAAGACACTAGCTCCAATGAGTTTTGAGCTTTTCTGTCAACTCTTGACAAGCCCAAAATTACCATTAATTATATTTAATACCACTATATAAATATAATTGCATTCTAGGCTTTATTAATAAATTATATCTCAAGACTTTATTATACATTCAACCCTTTCATAAAATATTCGTAGTAATACAAAGTTATGAAAGTTGACTGCCGTTTTGAAGATTATTACATCTTAATCCTTGAGTACCCGGTTTAATTCTTCAAGTTATTCATCATATATTTATGAAATCCAATTTCATAAATATATACTTTAGTAACTCCTTACTAAAGTGGTTAGGCCTAATACTTTGAATAATCAAACCCATTAAACTTATCTTAAGAGAATATTTTATATCTCCGTTAAGAGATTATGAATTCCATCTTAAGAATATATATTCCATCAACACTAAATGTGGCTGCCCAATATACTGAGGTTTTGATTGTAACTTTAGATTTTACTCTTGATATAATAAAGCAACCTACACTTTATGATCAGATCCATTATTCTCTCAGGATTAAGAGTTCATATAAATAGAAGTTGTGAGATTTATTATTCATTTGACAGTCGTTAGGAGAATAATAAATCTCACGGCGGTCTAATTCAATATGTTTTAACTTTTAAAACATATCAACTAGAAGTCTCCACTTCTATGATCAAGATAAATCATCTTAGTTAATATGTTATAGTCTTTGCAGATGAAATGTCCAATTTCATCATTGACTACAAATTAACATTTTGAGTTTACAAAGAACTTGTGACTTATATCTTCTGTGATTAAATCACATAAATCACATACTATGCATCTCATGGACTATATGATAATATCTTGTTGATGTTGGGCCTCGTGTGGCTTGAATTACCCAAGCCCAATTCGGTCTTCTAAATCGAATACAACTAGGAATATACATCCTAGTACAGCCGACCTATGACATATATATATTAGGTTTGGGTTGTACGACAAGAGAGAATTAGAGTAATTCCTAAAACCTAGCAGCAACCGCATAAGAAAAAGAATAGTGTTTTCTTGTCTTGTGGGTGAGAGAGAGTTAGGGTGTATTGGGATTTGGGTTTCTTGAGAGTGTTCTTGTGCACTATTGTATCTCCCTATTTTATAGTGAAATTTCTCCGTCGTCGCTGTGGAGGTAGGCAGTTTGCTGAACCACGTAAATTTTTGTGTGTTCTTGTTATTTAATTTCCACTTATTTATTGTCATTGATTTGAGTCTTGGGGTGCTATCTGAACAACAAGTGGTATCAGAGCCAGGTTAGGATTCAATCCTTTGTATATAGTAAAGATGTCAAGCACAAAGTATGATGTAGAAAAGTTTTGTGGTAAGGGAAATTTTTCACTTTGGCAAAGGTGAATGAAGGATCTCCTAATTCAACAAGGAGTTCATAAAGCCTTGCTTGGGAAGGAGAAGAAACCAGAAACGATGAAGGATGTAGAATGGGTAGAGATGGATGAGAAAGCAGCTAGCGCTATTCGTCTCAACCTAGGTGATGAGGTCATTCACAACATCCTAGAAGCAAAGATCGCAAAGGAGGTTTGGAAAAAACTAGAAGGTCTTTATATGAGAAAGAATCTGATGAACAAGTTGTACGTGAAGAAGCAATTGTATAGTTTGCATATGAAGGAGAGTTCTGATCTGTTGGAGCATCTCAACACATTTAGTATGTTGAACACCCAACTGTTAAGTTTTAGGGTGAATTATGAGGATGAAGACAAAGCGTTACTCTTATTAGCGTTGCTTTCTACTTCTTTTGATCATCTAGTGACTACGTTGATGTACGGGAAATAGATTATAGTACTCGAGGAGGTGACTAGTGCTCTCTTGTCATACATAAAGATGAAGCAAGATGGCAATGGTTCTTAGGTTGATGGACATATTGTAAAGTCTGACTCAAGCAATAGGGGCAAAAGCAAGTCAAGAGGATGGAACTCCAATAGGAATAGATCACAGTCTAAATCACGTGCAAAGAAAGATGTAGAGTAATTTTATTGTCACAAGAAAGGGCACTACAAGAATCAGTGTAAAGAGTTGAAAGAGCATTTATAGGAGAAGAAGAATGGAAAGAAGTCCCTAGAATCAGCTAGTGTTGCTGAAGAAACATCAGATGACAGTGAAGTTGGTGTAGATTTACTTTCAGTTTCATCAAGTAACAATGTTCTATTGGAATCTTGGGTTTTAGATTCAGCATGCTCATATCATATGACTCCAAAGAAAGATTGGTTTGACATGTATAAGCCTTACAACGGTGGTATGGTCCAAATGGGTAATGATGCTACATGCTTTGTTATTGGGATTGGTACTGTGAAGATCAAGATGTTTGATGGAGTTGTGAGAGTTCTTAGTAATGTCAAGCATGTTCCAGATCTTAGAAAGAATTTAATTTCTTTAGGAGTATTGGATGATTTGGGCTATTTATACTCATCAAAGGGTGGAATCATGAAGATTACCAAAGGTTCTTTGATGGTGATGAAGGGATAAAAAGTAAGCACGCTTTACAGATTGATTGGGAACACAATTGTAGGAAGAGTTGCAGTCACCACTCCGATGGAGTCCAACACTGACGACACAAAATTATGGCATATGTGACTTGGCCATATTGGTGAACGTGGTATGTTAAAGTTGCACAAAAGAAATTTGTTGAAGGGGGTGAAGACATGCAAGCTAGACTTCTGCAAATATTGTGTGTATGAGAAGCAACATAGAGTCAGTTTCAAGACAGGCTCTTATACAAGTAAGGGTGTTCTTGACTACATTCATTTAGATGTTTGGGGTCCAGTATCAGTTTCTTCTCATAGTGGTGCTCAGTATTTCATTAGTTTCATTGATGACTGCTCTCGAAAGGTATGAATTTATTTTATGAAGTATAAGTCTGATGTGTTTGGCATATTTAAAAAGTGGAAAGCATAGGTTGAGAATCAGATTGGCAGGAAAATAAAATACCTTAGAACAGATAATGGACTAGAGTATAAAGATAAAGAATTGATAAGATTTTGTGAATTGGATGGCATTACTCGTCACTTCACAGTTAAAGGAACTCCACAGCAGAATGGGGTTGCAGAGAGAATGAATAGAACCTTAGCAGAAAGAGCCAGATGCATGAGATTGAATGCAGGGATGCCTAAGGTGTTCTGGGCAGAGACAGTTAATACAACAAGCTTCATTATTAATAGATCTCCATCATCAGCCATTGATTTCAAGATTCCAGAAGAGGTTTGGTCAGGTAACCAGTTGATTATTCGAGTCTAAAAATCTTTGGTTGTCCAGCTTATGTGCATGTGCAGAGTGGAGAGCATTCTAAATTGGATTCGAAGTCAAGAAAATGTGTATTTCTTGGTTTTGAAAAAGGTTTTAAAGGCTACAGGCTTTGGAATCCAATCTCAAAGAAAACAGTGACTAGTAGAGATGTCATATTTGATGAAGCCTTTATGTTGAAATAGAATGAAGCAGAGACGTGATGATAGTCACAGGAGAAATTAACTGTTGAGGTGGAGTTTAACGAGAATAGTTCACCTAGTGATAAGGGCGATGTTGAGATTGATCCACAGTAGCAACAAGAAGAGCCTTATTCAATTGCTAAAGGTAGAGAGAAGCGGGTTCACAAAGCACCACAGAGATATGGTGTTGAAGACATGGTTAGTTTTGCTCTCATAACTAGCGGTGGAGATCCATTCACTTTCAAGGAGGCTACAAATAGGAAAGACAATGACAAATGGCTTGTAGCAATGTTAGAAGAGATGGAGTCACTACAGAAGAATAGGACTTGGGAATTAGTGAAATTGCCCAAGGGAAAGAAGGCTATTGGTTGCAAGTGGATATTCCGCAAGAAAGAAGCATTGTCAGAAAAGGAAGGTGAAAAATTCAAGGCACGGTTAGTGGCTAAGGGTTACTCACAGAGAGAAGGAATTGATTATAATGAGATTTTTTCACTAGTTGTGAAGCACACCTTAATTCGAGTAATCCTAGGATTTGTGACAATGCATGACATGGAGTTAGAGTAGCTAGATGTGAAGACCACATTCCTCCATGGAGATTTAGAAGAAGAGATTTACATGCAACAGCCCGAAGGCTTCAAAGAACCTGGCAAGGAAGATTATGTTTGTTTGTTGAAGAGATCATTATATGGCTTAAAGCAGTCTCCCAGGCAATGGTACAAATGGTTTGATTCATTCATGGTCACACATGGGTACATGCGCTGTGAGTATGACTGTTGTGTTTATTTTAGAGTTCTTGCTGATGGCTCTTATATATTTCTTGCTCTATATGTTGATGATATGTCAGTAGCTGCAAAGAGTAAGCAAGAAATTGTGAAGTTGAAGTCTTTGTTGAGTAGTGAATTTGACATGAAGGATCTTGGAGCTGCCAAGAAGATCCTTGGGATAGAAATTCACCGAGATAGAAGGGGTTGTAAATTAAGGTTATCTTAGAAGGGATATCTTAAGAAGGTGTTAGAGAGGTTTAGTATGTTTGATGCAAAACCTGTTAGTACACCTCTTTCTGCCCATTTTAAATTGTCCTCACAGTTGTGTCCAAGTTTAGATGAGGTGTCAGAGTATATGTCTAAAGTGTCATATGTGAATGCAATTGGGTGTCTCATGTATTTGATGGTGTGCACTAGGCCTAATATTTCTCAAGTAGTCAGTGTGGTTAGTAGGTATATGGCAGATCCAGGCAAAGAGCATTGGAATGCAGTAAAGTGGATCTTTAGATATCTTACAGGCACTCATGATTTCGGTATCCTATTTGATTAGAGAGCTAGTATAGAAGCTGTGGGTTATGTGGATTCCGACTATGTAGGAGACCTTGATTCTAGAAAGTCCATGACAGGCTATGTGTTTAGGTTTGCTGGTGGCCCAATTTGCTGGAAGTCTACATTGCAAGATGTAGTTGCTTTATCCACTACAGAAGCAAAATATATGGCGATGACAGAGGCAGGAAAAGAAGCTGCTTGGCTTAGTGGACTGGTTAATGAGCTTGGTTTCAAGCAGGATAGCATGGTGCTACATTGTGATAGTCAGAGTGCAATTCATTTGGCGAAGAATCAAGTATATCATGCAAGAACAAAGCATATTGCTGTGCGGTATCACAAGATCAGAGAATGGGTTTCGTCTGGTGATATTTCTTTGTTGAAGATTCTCACTAGTGAGAATGCCTCTGATATGTTAACAAAGCCAGTTCCAACAGACAAGTTCAAGCACTACTTGGATTTGATTGGTGTTTGCAGCTTGTGAGCCCTTAAGGGCTAAGGTGGAGGCGATGGAGGAGTTTGCTAGTGTAGCTTGATCAATTCAAGCCAAGGTGGAGATTTGTTGATGTTGGGCCCCGTGTGGCTTGAATTACCCAAGCCCAATTCGGTCTTCTAAACCAAATACAACTAGGAATATACATCCTATTATAGCCGACCTACGACATATATATATATATATATATTTATTAGGTTTGGGTTGTATGGCAGGAGAGAATTAGAGTAATTCCTAAAAACCTAGCAGCAGTCGCATAAGAAGAAGAATAGTGTTTTCTTGTCTTATGGGTGAGAGAGAGTTAGGGTGTATTAGGATTTGGGTTTCTTGAGAGTATTCTTGTGCACTATTGTATCTCCCTATTTTATAGTGAAATTTCTCCGTCGTTGCCGTGGAGGTAGGCAGTTTGCTGAACCACGTAAATTCTTCTGTTCTTTGTGTGTGCTTGTTATTTAATTTTCGCTTATTTACTGTCATTGATTTGAGTCTTGGGGTGCTATCTAAACAACATATCCAAATATTCATGTTACCATTATTTTAGATAATAATGAAACAACTTTATTAATCACAACATAATGTCATACATAGTATCATACAATAGGATTTAAAGGGCACATATCCTAACAGTTTCAACTTTCAATTCTATTCAAGCAGATAGTCATTTTATTGAACTGAAATATTCTTTAGCAGGTGGCAAAATTTGTGTTCAGCTATAGTTATCATATGATATTTGTTCTTCTTAACAATAGTATACCATCTTATTTCTAGAGATTGATTCCAATAAGTTTTGAATTCTAAACCTGTATAAGGGCAGCAATAGTAACTTTAGAAGCCAATCTTAATGACACATTATTCTAACTTCATACATACCAAAACGTGGACTGGCTGTTGAATTTGGACATGGTTTTTGCTCTTTTACCCTTTTTTTGTTTTTCCAAATAGAGGACAACTGCAACAAGAACAACCTTGCGTTTAATCACAACAAATTCATATGTTATGCACATGCTTAAAGACCACAAACCAAAATTATCACTTTGGAATATTATATTAGATTTCAATTTGAAAATAAACAAAACAACAACTATAACAGATAGAAATAAAACAAGTAAACTAAGAGAATGTAAACAATGAAGGGCAGAAGAAAAATGTTTTGAAAGCAATTTGCCAACACTAAAATAATTTGAGCCTAACATTAGCCATAGATTTGTTTTAAACGAAATGAAGAGGGTCCATTTTTTTTCTTTAAAAGACAATTTTCTAGGATGATATCTCCTTAATCAATCAATTCGAATCATATGAACTTCAGAAGAAGCGAATCAATCAAAACTAAGATAAACCCCTCTTGTATCAATCAATCAAAAGGCAAATTAGTTAACATTAAAGGTTGAACTAAGACTAGCAAAAACAAATGAAAACTATTAACGCCACGTTGTCTCACTCAATGAAGAGGGGAATAAAATTGTATTCTTCATCGTCTCAATGAAGAGGAAATAGTAAAATAGATGAAAACCTAACCATCATCAAATAATTATAAACAAATAAAGGGGCACTGGATACACATCACGGACCTGGATCCATATTCCATGGTCAACTCTGAATGAGAGATTGACTTGAACACAAGAAAAATATTGTGTTGAGATGAAAAAGGACCATATAAGCACAACAATCAATGTCAATGATGTTGTAGTACATCTTAAATTGGTTGAACTGATTACTCATATAAATATTGAATCCTAAAAATAATTAAATTTTTACCATGTGGTCTGCTCAAAGTTAAACAATAATATTAAACATAATCGAAGGATTCGAGCCTTCCCTTTCAACATAGACATGGAAGCTTTCAAGGGCGAATACACCTGCACTGTCACACACACTAGACACAGCAAGAATGAAAACTAAATTTGAATACACAAACACACTTGACAGAGCAAAAATGAAAATTAAATTCCTAGTTATTGAATGTGCGAATTATATTAGGAAATAAATCAAGGAAATAAATCAAGGCTTATAGAGTGTCTAAAAGCACATTTCCCACACAACCAATACTAGCAATCCCTTGGATTGAGCCTTGCAATCTTGTTGTGCCTGTACTCACAATAAAAAAATAAGAACTCAATCAATATTTGTATGAAAACTGTAAAGGAAATAGAGATTATGATTTGAAATTGAATAATGAAATCGCAAAACGAATCACTCAAGAGAAACGAAATTTGGAATTAATACTTCCTCGAATTTGGCCAAGGAGCAAATGTGCGTATTAAGTTTAAGTCTCAAATATAGGATTATGCTATACTGTTTGTTTGTCTCCTTTCAATTTCTCGTCCCCCAATTTGGAGGGGTTTCCTTTCCTTATATAGTCCATTGGATTGCATCCTAACCCTCCACTTGTACAGCTAGGGGCCTTCCTTTGGATGCTTGTCCCATCAGGGCTATGCTGAAGGTGGTAGAATGTGCTGCAAGCTATGAGGCTACTATTTAGGGGTCATTCCTTCATTAATGTGGTCATCTGAGTTGGTAAAGTGCATTAAATGTGGAGGTGATGTCTACTTTATCTGGATATTTCTCTTCTTCTTTGCTTACACATCTCTTTCACCTTCATTGGTGTCTTGTCTTTTGGTGCAAGTGGCTTGCTCGATAATTCCCGAGGAACGCTTGCTCTTCGGACTTCTCGGGAGGTCAGCCTCTTCATCTTTCCTCCTTGGACTCTCACCCATGTGTTGGACCATGGATGTGCAAGTAGCCTTTCTTCCTTCTCAGATTGGGCCCATGGGCTCTATTTCGTACTCATGTCTCACCCCTCCCACAACATCTTTCAACATTAAGGTTTCATTTTTATATCAAAAAGTCTTGACCTTAATTTACTATAAAATTTAAGCATTTTTCATTAAGAATATCATTTTGACGTGAAATCTTCTATATTTGGTTATGGGATAATAAATATTGTACCCTTGCATGTAAAGCTTGCTCATTTACATGAAAGTTTGCATTTTTCTTGTTAATATTTCACCTTTTACATCATTCCTCCCTTATTTACATGAAAGATTGCATCTTTTTTAAATAAATCTTGTTTCTTAATTTATCACCTAAATTCATGTATTCATGTTAAAGGTTGTATCTTGACGACAAAGTTTGCATTTTTGCATGTGGATATTTTTGCATGAAAAGATTTAATCTTTGCATTGAAATTCCTATCTTTGATTGCATGATTGTACCCTTAGCATAAAAGCTTGAATCTTTTTGCATTAAGATGTATTTTAATATGAAGTGAAAGTTTCCATTTTTATAATAAAGCTTGCACTTTTATGTAGACATGGCAAAACGGGTTAGAATTTTCTGACCCAACTTGACCCAAAAAATACCCGACCTAAACCTAATTTTTTTGACTCGAAGCAAAAACAGGTTAACCCGTGACTCGACCCGTGTTTTTTGTGAGTCAACCTGACCCGAACTATTTTTTAAAACTTTTTTTTTGGTAAAAAAAAATAAAATAAATACAATATTGGTTTAGTTGTTTGTTGTGAGCTTTAAGGAAACAATTGAGATATTTACATAACTGCATGTGTTAGGACATATGCGATTCAATGTTAGGAACATATGTCAACATTTTATGTAATTGGCTAATCCTTTGACAAAATGCACTTTACTTGTAATTGAGTAGATCTAGGATGTGTTTAATACTTCAAGAAATAAGGTTTCAAGTTCAAGTGTTAAAGCCATGCAAGTCTGTCCAAGAATTAAGTGAGAAAGGGCAGGATTTTAAAACTCGATAGCTAACTCGACAGCTAGCATCTATTGAGGTTTAAAAGCTGCTGAAGCCCGTGGCTCGATAGCTAGCTCGATAGATGGCTATCTATTGAGGTTTATGAAATTCAGTTTTTCAGAGCTGATTTCAATCCAATCTGTGAGTATATGTTTGGGCTTTCTTTTCTCACAACCCTAAACATATATTAGGATTATTTTAAGGGCTGTAAAAGGTTACAGAAGTTGCACAAGAGCACAATTCCACCAGTGTGAAGAAAAGTGTGACCGGAAACCTAGTTTGCCCTAGTTTATCTTTCTCTTGAAGAAGCTACTGTGTTTGTACATCGTAGGGTTTTGTGACCAAGGAGCTTGTTGAACTTCATTGTGTGGAACTGAAGAATTTTGCAACCAACATCTTTCTCAAGTTGGTGATCAAGTTGCGTACTGGGATTTGCGCAATTGGTTAGTCACGCACTAGGAGCCGTGCATTGAAAGGAGAGATTGTCACTATAAAATAAGTCCAATTGGGTACTAGGATAAGGGTTCAACTGTAGGTTGGTATAAAATACTGGGATTCCTTTACTTATAACCACTTGTTGTGATAATAGTGGATTCTTGGGAGTGGTGACCTTAAAATCATTCGGTGGGGTTTTTGCATGTAGGTTTTTCCCATTCATAAACAAATCATTGTGTCAATTTATTTTCCACTGCATACTTTAGTTAATTGGTGATTTGTTTGTGCTGCCACGTACATTGCATGTTAATTTGATTAATTAATAAACTTGGCTAATTAATCAATTAATTTATCACAAGGGGTCAATACATTCTTGGCCTATCAGCATGCAAATTGATTGAAAGATGAATGGTTGAGTATTCTGCAATGAGTAAAGATTTTTAGATATCAAATAGTGAAGTACATACTAAGACAATCTGGTTACAGTAGAGTTAAAAACATAGATTTAAATTGTAAACATGTGTGAGAAACATTCACAAGTGTAAAAATAGTGAAGCCAAAGTATTAAATTAGTATAAATTATGAATGCTTAGACCTATTTTTTAACAATTTATGTACAAAATAAACATCTTTTCAAGATATATTATGATATTTAATAGAGTGTGTGTTGCTTAACAAGGATATGATATTTATAAAAGAGACAATGTATAAATAAGTAAACAATCAAACTTAATGTACATCTCAAATTGAAATAGAGTGCTAACCACAATTGATAATAGATTATAAAATTAATTTTCTAGATTGTACATTTCTTATACGTTTTTATTCTTTGTCAAATGAGTTATCCAATAGGTCATTTGTAATTTTGTTTATATTTTGGGATGTTGATATTGTGTAGAAATAAAACTTGTGTATTTGTTTTACTTATTTTTGTGTAATTTTGTTTTAGATAGCAATGTTAGTGTTTGTTTTTAGACCCCTTAAAAACACAACCAGATTAACCTAGTTATTTAGTCAAGTTATTACTTAGTCCAAATTCCATATCTAGGTTAACACAATCATATTATCATATCAATGTAAAGTGCGGAAAATAAAGAACACAAAGATATGATGACCCAGGAAACCAAACCGGTAAAAGCCTGGGGAGGATTTAACCTAGCTATCCTCAAGGTAAAACAGAATCTACTATGAAAGAATTGAAGTTTATACAATAGCGACTTAGACCACTAACATCCTATTGCTACCTATGTAGAAAACTTACTGACACGACCACGTGCAAGTTCCGAGACCACGAACTCCTTCTTTCTTGGATTCCCAGCAAGTACAAGCACTCCCGCTTGTGTATCTTTAAGCTCTTATTGCAGCAACTGAAACGATTATCAAGCTCTCAATGAAATCACCTTCTTGATAATCCTAAGCATGTGTGAAGGCAACTGCCTCTCAGATCTCACAGAAGATTTACATACACAGCAAGCAGAGCAACGTCAAAAACATGACTAGGGTTTCCCTTTTATACTTAGGGCAAAACATAAAACCCTACACGTCATATGAGCTTAGGGCTGAATTGGAAATTCTGCAGAAAAAACATTCTGCCCGACTTTTGATCGATCGAGTCAATCAGAATTGCACACTCAATTCTGTAGTTAACTCGATTCCAACTTTACATAAAAGACCTATACTTTGAGCAAGTCTAAACAAGACTAACATCTGTTTTGATCATGGTTTGCCAACATTACAAAATAGAGTTCTAATACATTAGTTCCTAATTACTTAGAACCTAACAGTTAGGATTTGTATAATTTTAAAATTATTGAATAAGTTTTAATAAGTTTAACTGAATTCATTCTTGATATAAGTGGTGAATTCAAAGTAATGCATTTTACATCAAGTAATTTGTTGCATGACTTTCTAAATGGCAAATACATATTGTTTTCTTTATTAAAAAAAAAATTCATGTGAAAAATACGGGTCTACCCGACTCAACCCGCAACCCGATTGACACGAACCCCTTTTTAACCCACTTAAAATGACATGTTTTTTACCTGCAATCTGTTTGACCCGACTGGACCCGACCTGCCCATTTTGCCATGTCTACTTTTATGTCATAACTCAATTCTTTTTACATTAATGCTTCCTCTTTTTGCATGGTTACATATTTAACTTTGCTTGGTCGTTCTTGATTGTCATCCATTAATGTGTAGGCCATTCTTAAATCTTTGTCATCCATTAAGTTTAACATTTTTTTTTATGAGAAAATAAAAAAAAGGATTTGAGGATAGAGTTTAAGTGATACAATTTTATTCATGTTCTCTCTCTCTCTCTCTCTCTCTCTCTCTATATATATATATATATATATATACACTTCTCTCTCTCTCTCTCTCTATATATATATACACACATACACACTTTACACTTTGTAACATTTTTTTTAAAACATACTTTATATAAGTTTAAACAATGTTATATCACTCAATATTTTTTAATTGGATGTGAATTTTGACAAATCCACCATTATATTACATTATCTTCATATATTCTACACTTACAAAATTTCAAAGTGATCAATTGTCAAGATTTTTAGATATAAAAGATAAGTTTATGAATCGAAATAACGTATAAAATTATAAGTCTTTAAAAGTTTGTCATTATTTATTTTTAGTATTTGTACGATTTTAGACCCCTTAAATACAAACAGATTAACCTAGTTATTTAGCAAAGTGATTAACTTAGGTAAATTATTTAGATCTAGGTTAACACAAGTAAATCATATCATTGAAACAATGCGGAAAATAAAGAACACAATGATATGATAACCCAGGAAAACCAAACCGATAAAAAACCTGGAGAGGATTTAACCTAGCTATCCTTAAGGTAAAATAGATCCACTATGAAAGAATTGAAATTTTACAATAGCGACTTAGACCACTAACATCCTATTGCTACCTCGAGTAGAAAATTTACTACCATGACCACATGACAGCTCCGAGTCCATGAACTACTTCTTTCTTGGATTTACAGCAACCACAAGTACTTCCACTTGTGTTTTTCTTTAAGCTCTTTATGCAGCAACTGAAATGATCACCAAGCCCTCGACATCAATCTTGATCTTGATAACCCTAAGTATGTATAAAGGCAAACACCTCCAGATCTCACAAGAGATTCATACACACAGCATAAACAACAACAATAAAACATGTCTAGGGTTTTTCCTTTTATACTTAAGGCAAAATATAAAACCCTACACGTCATATAGGCTTGGGTTGAGTTGGAAAATTCTGCAAAAAAACAATCTACATGAGTTTTGATCGATCGAGTCTAATTTCGATCGATCGAGCCTTGTAAAAAGTGAACAGTAATTTTTTGCAATTACTCGATTCCAACTTTACAATAAGCATACTTTGAGTAGCCTAATTCTAGACTCTAAATTTTGATCATAGTTTGCCAACATTACACATTGAAGTTCCAATACATTTGGATCCTAAATCCTTAGAACCTAACAAACTCCCCCTTTGGCAATCCATGACAAAACACATAATAAAACAAAATGCTCAAAGTTATAAAAACAGCCCATTACAATATAATTGCCCAACAAAAAACAATTCAACCTAACTACTATCTATCAATTGCAAGTGTAGACAGCAGCACGACTGAATCAACCTGTATATTCCTAAAACACTCAACAAAAGCATAAACGCATGTGTGGAAAATACTAGTAAAAAAAAAAAAAATTCTTGATTTCACATAACATAAAAATAAAATATATATATATCATGAATAACCTCATAAATATAAATCAATAGCCAATGTAGCACAATGTGAAACAAGAAACATAAATAAAAACATAATGTCTTCCCCTAACATATACAACTCATAAGAAAATAAATACACAAGGATAAATACATCATGAGCCAAAAAAAATAAGTACAAGATGAAGCACCTAGATACAATCTAAAGCTCCAAAGCTCTAAAACAAAAAAAATCTCCCTCTATCCCTATATCTCCATCCATATGTACTCCCCCTTTTTGTGACGAATTGCCAAAGGGTGATCAAGACTCATCATCAAAAGGAGGTGGTAGAGGTGATTGTCTAAAGCTCACCAAATATGCACGCAAAGCCTGAAGCTCTGTGAGCACGTCCACCAAAAGCTGACCATGAGCCACCTGAACGGTTATGATAGTGTCCAACATACGATGAATGCTAGAATCATCTGAAGTAGAAAGTGGAGGAGCAGTAGCAGTAGTTAGATCAACAAACTCCTCAGCAGTGGGATAACCTAAAGAAGGAGGAGGAGGAGGTGCAACACCCGAAGAAGACTCAACTCTAGGGCGTTTAGAGCTAGCTCTCATCTGAGCAGCTCTCTGCCTAAGGAAGGTGGCACTTATGGGAGCTATAATGTGTACGGGCTCAGAAGCAAGAAACTCATCTAAACCTAAATGTAATAAAATTCGATAAATAAAAATTGGAAAGAAAAGAGCATGTGTAGAGGAACTACTCCTATGAACATCAACCAAGGATCGAATAAAAAGATGAGGAAAACTTATAGGTGCATCTATCACAAGGGCATACAAAAACACAAATCTCTCGATAGGAATGGTGTACAAGTGAGAGATGGGCTAGATGGAATGACAAGAAATCCGGAAAAACAGATAATGAATCTCGGTCAACTCATGAGTGGTAATCCGAGGATTAGAACCCCACTGAATGGAAGTATTAGTGAGATATGACATAATGTCATCAAGTGGAGGGCTCTCATCATAAGGGTACATAGGATGCTGTACCTTAGGCACTCCAAGAGCAGAGGCCACTACTGAAAGAGTAATGACATACTCTTCACCGGTATCCAACTCTTCACAAACTGAGTGTTGGAATCATTGGAGTGGATAGAGAGGTTCGAGTAGAACTTTCTAATCAAGGTAGCCGAAGGAGGATGATCTATATCCATCAAAGGTTTCCAGCCCCTACATTCAAAATTCCTCCTAATTTCTAGATCAAGCTCATCAAAAACAACTTTTCTCTCAACCCACACAGACTTAAGGATGTTCAGCCTCTCATAGGTCTCTTAGTTTTTCTCACTAAGAAACTTCTCATTATCAAAAGCTGGAGTAGAGGCGGAGGTGGATGTCCTATGGGCTCTAGTCTTCCTAACCATGATGCTATGGGTTGGTAAGGATAGACAGAAAAGAAATCAAAGAAAGAAAAACAAAGAAAACCCGAAGGCAGACTGCATTAGACAAGATTAGAGCAAAAAATATAGAAAAGAACAATCTAAATGATGCATGCTCTAATGCATAGAGAATATTTCAATTATACTTTAAAAACACAGAATTGGCTTGAACTTAAAGTTTTAGAACAAAAACCAAAACTTTGAAAAACCCAATTTCAAAAAACCCAACAAATTGATCAATTTATCATTACACAAGGTAGATAACAGTATATAATGACATAATTAATCAATTACACAGGCCAATTTTAGCAAATTAATCTCAATTGAACAAAATCCCCAAATCCGAGAGTTTCAAGCCCTAGAATTTTCAATTCTTCCCAATGCACCAAATTGATCAAAATAAACCATGAGAAGCATGATTACATCATCCAATAACAAAAACCTATTGATCAATTTTGAAAGAAATTATCTCAAACATAAAAAACCCCAAAAATTATTAGGCCAAAAAATGTCCCTAAAATGCATGAAAAATGAGATTAAACTGAAAAAGAAAGGGTAGAATGGTCTTACTTGTGCTAGATGACAAAAACCTTGAGAAAAAATGACAAAAACCTTGAGAAAAATTGGAGGGAAAATGACAAAAAATTGATAGTGAATCTGAATTGGTTGGAGAGAGAGAGAGAGAGAGAGAGAGAGAGAGAGAGAGAGAGAGAGAGAGTAGCTTTTTGAAAACTTTTGAAATAGTGAAGAACACATGAAAAGCTCATGTTTTAAAAAACTCTTTAACTGATTTTCGATCGGTTGAAAAATAGGTCCAATCTATTGAAAAACATATTTGATTGATCCAGCATCAATCGAGCAGCGATCGAGCCAGACAGATTCAAACCAAATTTTTAGTTGCAATTTCGATTGGTCGAGCAACAGATTCGATCGATCGAAAGTCTGGAAAAATCAAATTTTTGAAAAACAGACCATTTTAATGTAGAAACTCCTCAAAGCACAATATTTTATGAATAAAATGCATGAGTATGAGATGAAAAGTTTTTCAAAAACCCTTGAATTTAACCCAGATCTCTTAAAAACAAGATTTTCAATCAATTTGTCCCCAATTCTCAAACTTTAAACACATTTTGCATTAAAATCAAGGAACTTTTAATCTTGGATGGCCACAACAAGATCACACACAATATAATGTACCAAGCTTAGCAAAGAGTAACTTGTGTAGTGTGTGCAACTAATAAGAGCTTGAGATACATGTGAGGTGATAAGCAAATAGTGTTCAATCACAATTTCCACAAAATTCATCACATAAGTTTGAAAGTGACTATCACCTAAAGAGTTACATCATATAACTCCCACATCTCCTAGAAAACAAGCTTGCAATCATGTAAGTTTCTTGATTTGCCTCATAATGTACACACTAATTTTATTTGATTTGAAACTAATTAAAATAGCCAAGATAATGTACACACCAATTTTATTTGAATTTGAATTTTATTATAAGCCAAGGCTACACCTTATGTTCTTTTTGTGCATGTGCTACACTTTCTTGAACACAAAATCTTATGATATGCAATAAGGTGTTCATGATTGGCTAGTAAACAGTGGTGATATAATTATTTATGCCTTTCTCTTAGGATTTTTTAGTCCTTACAATCAAAAGCATGTGACTTCAAGATCAAGATCTTGTGATCAAAAACTATAAACAACTCCCACACAACATGCACTACAAAGCTCAAACTAGTAAAGTGCAATAAAATAAGCTCATCCAAGCTAAACAAGATATATAAACATGTTATGTAAAGATAATATGGCCAACCTTGATTTCAAATCCAAGAAAAATAATGCAAAACACATTTGTCTTTCCTTTACTTTATTTATTTATTTTGCTATTTAAAAAAAATATCAAAAACAACCTAGCATGAAATGCATGAATGTTATGCAATGCAAATCCTAGAAACAAAGAAAACAAAAGCAACAAAAAAAAAAAAATGGTCACAAAGAATAGAGAGATGAAGTACAAGGACCATGTCTGAAAGACTCAATTAAATTGAGCGTTTTGCATCCAAAACTTTTTAGATGCAACTTTTGTATTGGAGTTATTATTTATATTAGAATGCTGAGCAACTCCAGGATCGGAATAAAGGTTCAAAGCCTTTACTAATTCACTAATAAGTACCATGGGATCTTGTGCTTGAGGCACATGTACTTTTGGCTTATTTACTTGCTTAGCAGCTTGCAACTTGAAACAGTTTGGACGAATACGCCCAGACTTTCCACAAAAATGACAGATCCATGCAGGTCTATCATGCAACTTGTCCTTAGGAGGGTTAGGAGTTTTAGGTTTAGACTCTTTGAGATCAACCCTAATCTTCCTGAGGTGTAACTTCTGCAGGTTTGACAATCTCACTCACGAGAGGCTCAGAAGAAAAAACAAAGTTTGTGGAATGATTCTTAGGTATAGAGATGCTATTTTCAAAACCTAAACCAGTTTTGTCTAAGGGAGACTTCTGAATACTCAACATGTGTTCAAGTTTAGAACTAGCAGACCTATTTGTTTGTTCTCTAGCAACAGATAATTCAAGTTCTAAATTCTTAACTTTATCAAGCAACAACATGTTCTTAGTCTTCACCTTATCAAGCAATTCATTAGCATCAAACAATTTAATGAGCAAATTCTTCTTATCAAGTTTAACAGTAGCAATTTTCTGTCAATCTAAATCAACATTCATAGCATCCTTTGCAGCAACCTTGCAAAGCTTATTATAGGCTTCTTTCAAATCAGCATTCTCAGAGAGTTCCCTATCAGAAGGGTTCTCATCAACCATAACACTCTCATCAACTACAGCAGTAGCTATGAAAGTAATGAAGTTTCCATCCTCATCACTACTAGACTCATGATAAGAAACTCCATCATCACTAAGGGTAACAGCCATAGCTTTACCCTTTGATCTCAAGAATATAGGACATTCTGATTTTACATGACCATAACCTTGACATCCAAAATATTGTTGACCCATAGAATTATTAGAGGTTTAACCTACCTTCTCTTTAGGTTTTTCAATATTGTTCACTTCAGTGGGACCATTTCTCCTAAAATTTCTAGGTTCAACATTGTTTTTATCTTTTGCCCTTTTATTATTGTTCCTAAAAAAATTTCTAAAGTTCTTGGCAAGATAAGCAATCTTTGTAGCAAAGAATTCATCATCAAATCCATTCCTTTCAACATCATCAATTGACTTTAGAGCCATTGATTTGGATTTATTTGTCTTGAGTAGATCTAACTCATAGGACTGAAGAGATCCTACAAGTTCATCAACAAGGATGGAGTCCAAATCCTTGCTTTCAGTAATGCTAGTCACTTTGGGTCTAAAGTCCTCAATAAAAGATTTAAGTATCTTCCTAACAATCTTAGGTTGATCATAGATTTCACCCAAATTATAAACAGAATTAACAATATCATTAAGTTTAGCATAGAATTCATCAAAACTTTCATCATCAGACATTCTAATACTTTTAAATCTAGTTGTTAATTGTTGTAGTTTGTTGATCTTAACTGTCTTTGTGCCTTCATGCACAGTTTGGAGAATATTCCAAGCGAAATGAGCAACCTCAACATTTGAGATTCTCTTGAATTCCTCCATAGAAACAATTAAAAATAGCATTCATGGCTTTGCTATTAAAAGCGGCTGCTTTTTTCTGAGAAGTTTGCCACTTGCTTACAGGAGTAGTTGGCTTCTCCCATCCGTATTCAACGGAATTCCAAACTCTCTCATTAATAGATTTTAAGAATGTTTTTATCCTTACTTTCCAGTAGGCATAGTTGTTCCCGTCAAAGTGAGGTAGGATCATAAGAGAGTGACCTTATTCCATGACAACAGGGGTCAAGGGTCAACTCTTAGATCAAAAGATCTAAATGCTAGAGCTAACCTTCTCTAATACCACTTGTATGATTTTAGACTCCTTAAATACAAACAGATTAACCTAGTTATTTAGCCAAGTGATTAACTTAGGTAAATTATTCAGATTTAGGTTAACACAAGAAAATCATATCATTGAAATAGTGCGGAAAATAAAGAACACAATGATATGATAATCCAGGAAAACCAAATCGGTAAAAAATTTGGGGAGGATTTAACCTAGCTATCCTCAAGGTAAAACAGATCCACTATGAAAGAATTGAAGTTTTACAATAGCGACTTAGACTACTAACATCTTATTACTACCTCGAGTAGAAAACTTATTACCACGACCACATGACAGTTTCGAGTCCATGAACTACTTCTTTCTTGGATTCACAACAACCACAAGTATTCTCACTTGTGTTTTTCTTTAAACTCTTTATGCAACAACTGAAATGATCACCAAGCTCTCGACATCAATCTTGATCTTGATAACTCTAAGTATGTATGAAGGCAAACACCTCTAGATCTCACAAGAGATTCATACACACAGCATAAATAACAACAATAAAATGTGGCTAGAGTTTTTCCTTTTATACTTAAAGCAAAACATAAAGCCCTACACGTCATATGAGCTTGGGCTGAGTTGGAAAATTCTGCAAAAAAACAATCTACACGAGTTTCGATCGATCAAGTCTAATTTTCGATCGATTGAGCCTTGCAGAAAGTGAATAGTAATTTTTTGCAATTACTCGATTCCAACTTTACAATAAATATACTTTGAGCAGCCTAATTCTAGACTCTAAGTTTTGATTATGGTTTACCAACATTACACATTGAAGTTCTAATATATTTGGATCCTAAATCCTTATAATCTAATAGTATTCTATCACAACTTGGGATAAAATTTGTGACACAAAATTATTGATTTGAAATTTGGGATAACTTTTTTATTTTTGTAAATTATTACCTTTTTTAATTTATTATCTTCTGAATAATTATTACAACCACGCAAGCACCTTATATATTCTGTAATCCACACACATTGCTTCCATTGAAAATAACATACATTGTGAGTTTCACCGACTACCCCTCAACGACAAAAATAAAGTTTTCTCTCGCTCATGGTCATGGGAGCTTTTTCTATATCGGTTGCATTGCTATTACTTTCTCTTTTTCACCAAGTACATTGTGAGCATTCATACAAGGTGGGACGAGTTGCAGAGAGTACTGGCTCAGGCTGCGACCTTTACCAAGGGAGTTGGATTTTCGATACATCATACCCTCTTTACGATGTATCAAGCTGCCCATTCATTGAGAAGGAATTCGATTGCCAAAAGAATGGCCGCCCAGACAAAGACTATCTCAGATATAGATGGCAACCCACTGGCTGCAACTTGCCAAGGTACATACCCTGTTCTAGATATCTTTTTTTCTTTTCACTTATTTTAAAGTTGGCATGCTTTATACCCAATCAGATCCAATTTACTTTTACAAGAGATGGCAATGGATGATCATTTGTTCATAACATTTTGGTTTGGCTTACTTTGTTCTTTTTGGATAACTATCTGTTTTACAATATTGTCGGTTGAATGAATTTTGGCCGGCTGGGTATATAGTGACTTCCTCAAAACATAAGATTTTTGTTTGAAATTTTTTTACTTTTTTTTTTTGGGTTCAAATATTTTGTTGCTATGGTAAATTTGGCGCCATTTTTAATTCAGATGTTGACATCTTTATGACTTTTTGCCTCTATATGATTGCTCTATGGGACTAAGAATTAAAAAAAAAAAAAATGAGTAGAGACAATGCTAGACGAATGAGAACAAAGAATACGACAAAGTAGAAATGGGGGCATATATAGAAGCAAATCGTGGGAAAAGTTACAGAGTGAATATTTTTGCATTCACTACTCAAGAGATAACAGAACATTGATACTTTTTCTACAGATTAATTTACTTATACACAAAATAGTAGGACTACTTTCATGAACCGCATCTCTAGGATTACACCTCTGAAATATTTAATTTAAAAAAAAAAAAAAAAAACTAGGACTTTTATTTGATTCCCTTATGATTGAACCTGCTTTTCATGCATTTATAAGGTGGATGTTGTAATTAATTAAGTTGGGGCTAGTATCCTCGCTTATCTTGATTTGTCTTAATCATTGACTGTACAGCCCATAGAAATATTTATCATGGACCTAAATATATATACAACAGATTGGAAATCATAATCTTACTTAATTTGCACTTTCCTCTTATTAGGAAAACAATGTGATTTGAGTTCTAACTTATTGGCTTCAACCTTAAAGATTTAATACTATAAAGTTCGTGAAGTGTACCCATTTAAGTGTATGGGAGGCTCTAGCGATGAAGTGTCCATTGGTTGTCTTGACGTAGACTTTAAGGTTTGTTGACTGTTTCATGAAGAAAACAAAGTCCAACCAAGGAATTACCCACCCCCGCACTCCCACCCCCTCCTCACCTTTTTCTGATGGGAAAGGCTTTGGCTAATATTCAATGTAACAAACCTACACAGAGAGAGAGAGAGAGAGAGAGAGAGAGAGAGAGAGAGAGGCCAAAATGTTTTTGTCTAAGCCTTTATGTGATGTGCTTTTTTTTTTTATCATTTTTTTTTTTATGAAAAGAAAATGGGTAAGGGGTAACTTAAGTTGGCGTTTTTCTTCTAATTTATTTTCTTATATATTGCAAGAATAACTTTAATTAATATATTTTCTTACGTAGGCTTTATTTAGTAGAAAAATTGCAATAACCTTATTAAGGTTTGCTATTATTACATTCACTTGCCTCTAGTTTGGAATAAAGACCTTCACATATTTTAGAATGCACATTATTTACATTTACCCCCTTAGAAAAAACTTTAAAACTTTGAGTATTGACTTTTTAGGCTTTCCATTCACTTTACTCAACCTTTATGTGGCTTTTCCATGGTCTTTTTCATTATCAATTCATCACCCACTACAAGTAATTAACAATGATTGTGATTCTGTTATCTATTTGGCGCCTTTTCATCCAATTTTCAAGTAGCATTCATATTTTACCCAAATCTCAAGTTGTTGTGAGAATTGGTAGGGTGTGATGTCATATGTTATTTATTTAGAAAAAGTAGTAATAAAGCACACATTCCTAACACACTCAAAACACCATTTTAGACAAAACTTGATTAATACAAATTTGGTAAACAATCATAGAAAAATGGACATTTATTAGGATTCATACATAACATATGGTCTATTAGAACTTAGAAGTCTCCTGGAGCCATTTTGTGTTGGTTTCTTAATTTTTTTTTTTTTTTTTTTTTTATAGCGAAATTATTTTCAAGAGGAAAAAAAGAAAAAGAAAAATTGTAGAATATTGATGTGGCTGTCATGATCATTTCCATCCACTATGCAAGAATGTAGGTAGCATAGACTAATTTGCCAATAATGCTAGGATGATGAATATATATTAATTAACAGAAAATTGGTTTGCGTATAGGGTGTGAGAATCTTATACCTAAAACTAAAAGGAATCATAATTTCTTCTATGGGGTCCAATACAGTTGGATTCTCACAGGCAACAATGACCCAATTCTTAACTTCTTGGAATAATGAAACAATCCATGGCTGTCAAGTTGCTATCGACCTTTTTGTCCACAAATAGATAGAGATACATCTAATTTCAAAGCCAAAAGAGACTATATATATATATATATATATATTAATCATGGACATCTATCTTAATTGGACCACGCTTAATTTGTTCATGTAGATTCAATGGTGGAGATTTGTTGTCAAGACTTAGAGGGAAAAGACTAATGTTTGTGGGGGACTCGCTGAGTTTGAACCAATGGCAATCACTGACTTGCATGCTTCATAAAGCTGTACCAGCGGCTAAATACAGCTTGACCAGGACTGGGGACATCTCCACATTCACATTCCCGGTAAGATTAATATGAGTTCCTTCAATTCTTAGTTTCACTACGTACGTTCATTTATTAATGCAGATGTCATGACTAGTTAACTAGGGCTGGCACCATTTATTTATAATTATGGAATATTCTATTGTATTTTATGCAATAAACGGTGTAGGAGGTGCCTTTATATAAAAGGTATATAAGTGCAGTATAAGTAGTATGCTTTACATGTATATGTGCTGGATGAAAATCCTAAAATGGGCCTAGAGTCTAATAGAATAATATACATTAACAATAAAAAAGAAAAGAAAAAAAAGGAGGGTCTATTACACATACTTGTACATATGGTATATATAATTTCCAAAAATAAGATAAACTATGCCTTGTTATTACACATACTTGTACATATAGTATATATAATTTCCAAAAATAAGATAAACTGTGACTTCAAGTCATAGTTTTGAAGTTCTATTCTATAACTTGAAATCACAGTTTCCCTTATATTTGTAGAGCATGTATACTACGTGTATATTAAAGAATTTGCACTAAACATTTTTCTTAAAAAAGTTATTGTGATGATGGGATAAATGAGTTTTTATTTTATTTTATTTTATTTTATTTTTTAATAATAATTATTTGAAGAATATGCTGTTTCGGTTGTTTTCGGAATCTTGCAGAAGTATTTAATTAAGTTAGTTGCTTTTGGAATCTTACAGAAGTATACGTCCAAGTAATTAGTTGCTTTTGAATGGCCCGCAAACTGGATAGGTTTAAGAATATAATTGCTTCTCATTGACCATAATATGTAAGAATCATATACAGCATTAGTATAGAAACAAAAGTAATTAGCATTTAACAAAGGATAAAAACAAAAAAAGAAATAGAAAAAGTGAAAATTCTTAAGTTAACATACAGTAATCACATATCCGCTTCTCATAGCCAAAAATGGCAGATATTCACTACTCTCTATCTATGTGTATATGGCTAACTTGGAGGTTTCAATGGGTGGATGCTGTAAGCCCTCGTTTTCACTCTGACATAAAAGGGAAAAATATAATTTACAAAATCATTTTCAACCGCCCATTTGGATCTTCTTCCTGAAAGACAAGTTTTCCACCATTTGATCAAATTCCAAACAAATATGTTGCTTCACTAGGACCACATCTTACATTGTTTACAGCTCATGTGACTGGGCAAATATGATGTTGGGCTTTGTCATATTAGGCAGAATCCGAATTTGAAACATGTATCTAAGCCGACACTTCTATCTACCATTAAAAAATGGATGGATTTGGATTAGCTATTGCATCATGCAATTACTATTTAATGTGATAGAAAAAGTTAACATAATAATTTTATTATTTTTTCTGTTAACTTTTTATTACCTTTTTATTAACTTTTATATCTCACTAAATAGTAGAATTGTAGTACAACACCGTATCTAAATCCTTCTTAAAAAATCATGAGACCACTTTGAAGTTGAAATAGCATTGGGAGAATTCCCTATTATTTGGCTTTTGATTTCGAACTTCTAAGTCTTTTCTCTTTTTTATGTTTGTCTCTTTACATGAGCAAACTACTGTTTTAATAAAGTTATTTCTCTTTATATAAGAAGGATAAATCCTATTATACACCGTGTGTTTTCACACCCTCACATGTCACGTTTTCAGTTATAAAATACACTCTATATAACAAGCACAACCTATCTAAAAATAACTACTTACCAACGACAAATACTTAATAAAAACTTGTGGAATAATAATAAGATGTATCCAAATAAACTAATTGGCATCATACAAATTATAGACATAAGTCAATATGAATTGAAAACAATTTAGGGCTCTCTCTCTTTCTCTCTAAAAGGTATTTCTTCTGCAGAACTACCGTACCAGGTTCACTAAGATGTCAAGATCAGGATTATAGTAATTTAGCCACTACTCTGTAGTCTCAAGCTATGACTCTGGTAAATACTAAATATATCAAACATCATCTTAAAGTGACATACATACGAAAACTTTTAAATTCTGAATGACTCCTAATTTTTTAGAAGAGATAAAGATATGCTACACTTGCTTCATAACTTCATCATCTATGTACTCATGCATATTCCACAATTCACAGGCGTACAATGTTAAATTGTTCTTCTACCGCAATGCATTCCTTGTTGATGTTATAAGCACAAGTGAGGGGGCTGTTCTGAACCTAGATTCAATTGAAGGCGCAAAAGTATGGAAAAGAATGGACGTAGTGATCTTCAATACATGGCATTGGTGGACACACACAGGAAGAAAACAACCGTATGTAGAACCCCCCCTATTGTTAATTTGGTTTATAATTGTTGTGCTTGAACCCTATGTTGAAGTTGATGGCTTTTCCATTCTATTCCTAATTAAATAAATTATTTTTGGAATATGATACAGATGGGATTTTATTCAAGTTGGGGGTAAGACATACAAAGACCTGAATCGCTTGGTTGCATTCAAACTAGCGTTGAATACATGGGCTAAATGGATAGACTCCAATGTTGACCCCACAATAACCAAGGTCTTCTTCCAAGGTGTTTCTCCAGATCATTCAAAGTAAGTACCCTCGCTCTTTTTTTTCTTTTTTTTTTTGGGCGCGGGCGCGTGTTGCTATTCTAGCTTTTAGTCTTTTTTTTAATGGTGAAAGCTCAATGTTTTGGAGTAAAGAGAAAAGACATTATAACCATCCTCTATAGACTCACTCTTAATCAATTAGTATGGAAGATTATAAAATAGATTCCTAAAAAAAAAAATCACTCGTTATTTATACATGCAATTAGTTAGTAATTTTAGTTATTGTATATCCTCAAAACAGAGTTTTTTTTTTTTTTTTTTTTCCTCTTTTCTTATATTTGTATGTATATGTTTTATTGAATCAGTGCAAGTTTCTGGGGGGAACCAAATGCAAATCAATGCGAAGGGCAGACAAAACCATTGCTTGGCAATAATTATCCAGGAGGTCCACATCCAGCAGAGCTGCTGCTAGAGAAAGTGCTAACCACCATGTTGAAGCCGGTCTACGTGCTCAATGTTACAACCCTATCGCAACTAAGAAAAGATGGGCATCCATCAGTTTATGGACATGGTGGACACAGGGACATGGATTGCAGCCATTGGTGCCTAGCCGGAGTACCTGATACTTGGAATGAACTTTTATACGCAGCTCTCATTGCTAAGAACTAGAATAGTCTATTATTTTATTTCTCAAAAAAGAAAAAGAAAAAAGAATAGTCTATTATTTTCCCCACAAGGAATAAATTGTACAATTCACACTGCGAAGAAATCAATAATTGTCGACATGAAGCCTATGTAAGAATTGTTGCCGGGCCTACATAAAATTTCACAATTCACGTGAAACTATTTACGAAAAAAGTAACTATCATGAGGGTCTCTATGGAATTTATTTGGGTGCTGAGAAAACAAGGGGGCTAAGGGCCAAATCCATTTCTTATGTTTAGTTATATTATCATTATGAGGAATGACTTTTCTTTAAAAACAAAAATCATTCTTTAAAATAAGAAATAATTATTCATTAAAAAAAAAAAAAAACTTAAAAGTTATTCAAGTCATGTAATAGTTCTAAATATAAGAATTCTTCGAAAATTATCGTTGGCTACTAGTCTCTTAAAACTTCTACTCTCTCTCTCTCTCTATATATATATATATAATTGGAAAAACATTTTCATCTTATACAAATTATGTACAATAGAAAACAAAACCAAAATCTACTTCTATATTCATAGACAGGGACAGAGTCAAGATTTGAATCAAAGGGGGGCAAGCTTAATATAAACTCACATTCATTAACATCAATATCTCATATTTGTAGATACAATTTCAAATTACGTACCATATATATATATATATAATTAGAATTTCAAAATAGTTATACAAACAAATGAAATAATATTACCACGTAAATGTCTTACAAGTGTTTATTTTTCCATAAATATACACCAACTTGTAGTAATATATATTTTTTTAATAATATATGTCAAAACCCAAAGCCAAATTTCTTTAGCAACTTTTACCTGTAACATGACAAAAACTCTTACTATCTATTGTCCTTGTAAATTGAAGAGAAATGATGTGAAATAATATTATCTGACATTAACTGTAATAATGATTATAATCCAATGGCTCATTGTGTATGAATCCAACGGTCTCTAATCAAACCATCTCTTTATAGTGACTTTCATTTGACACTATCTTCCCTCTCCTTTATTCTCAACCATAACTAATTCTCTCTCTTTCTCTGCCCTCTCTCTTTTTCTGTTTTTCTCAACCAAACTTAGTTCTATCTCTCTCTCAAACTCAAATTTAAACTCTCTTTAAAGTCCAGATTTCATTTATGAGTTTGAATATTTGCTGCTAACAATTAGATACGAGATTGCAAGAGATTCAAAGAGAAGAACTGAAGAAATGAGGAAACAAAAAAATTAATTTTTTAAATCTGGATTTTTTTTTTTAGAAACTTGTGTTATCTGGATTTGTGATTTGTTTTTATTTTATTATTTTATTTTTTATTTTTTAAGGTTTCTCTGGGAAATTGAGCAATTCTAAATGTTTTCTTTTTTGGTTCCATGGGTTAGTTTGTAATTTTCTTGGGGAGGGGGGCAAGTGTATAAATTTTGGGGGTAAAATTGTAAAACGAACTCTTGTGCATATATATATATATATATATATAATAGTCAAATTTTTAAAAATTGGGGGGCGGGGGGGGGGGGGGGGGGGGTGGCGGCGCGCCATAGCCTCCAAGGCCAGTACATGGCTCCGTCTTTGCTCCTAGAATACATGCATTTTTGAATTTTCAAATTAGGGTTTAGAGAATCGCACCTTTGATGCATCTACCTTAAAAAGCTCATCTTGGATCTCCCTGATCTTCATTCTAATTTGTTATAAGATGGAAGGTAATGAATAGTATTTTTTATTATATTATATATAGAAAGTGAGGAATATTATATTTCGTTTCCAAAAAATGAGTCACATATATAGCAAAAAAACCTTTTTTACAACTAGTGATAAAATGTGCGCAACTAAATTATTATGAAAATTTGGAATGTCCTTTGAAGATTCATATATGGTAATTAGTCATTTATGGTGCACAAAATCATTATTTATTTTTAGTATCTAATTGCAATTTGGGTTAAAACTTGAAACAAAATTATTGATTGGTAATTTGGGATAACCTTTCTTTTTTGAAATTATTACCTTTTTTTTTTTTTAACATTTATAATCTTCTAAATATTATATAATTAATATTTTATAATCCATACACATTGCTTCTATTCAAAATCACATACATTGCGAGTTTCACCGACTAACCCTGAACAACAAATTGTCCCTCATGGTCATGGGAGCTTTTTCTATATCTGTTGCATTACTACTACTTTCTCTTTTGCACCATGTACACAGTGAGCATTCTTACAAGGTGGGACAAGCTGTAGAGAGTGGCTGTGACCTTTACCAAGGGAATTGGGTTTTCGATACATCATACCCTCTTTACAATGCATCAAGCTGCACATTCATTGAGAAGCAATTCGATTGCCAAAAGAATGGTCGTCCAGACACAGATTATCTCAAATATAGATGGCAACCCACTGGCTGCAACTTACCAAGGTGCATACCCTTTTCTATATATCTTTTTCTTTTCACTTATTTTAAAGGTTTGCGTGCTTTATAGTTTATATCCAATCCAATTTAATTTCACAAGAGATGTCCATATATGGATGATTATTTGTTCATAAAAATTGGTTTGGTTTACTTTGTTCTTTTTGGATAACAATCTGTTTTGCAATATTATCGGATGAATGGATTTAGATTACTGTTAGAAAATTTTCCAACTTTTTTATTGGTTCAAATATTTTGTTGCTATGGTAAATTTGGCGCCACTTTTAATTTCTTGACATCTTATGGCTTTTGCCTCTATATTGATTGCTATATGGGACAATGACATCTTATGGAAGCTTATAAGCAAATTGCAAATCCCTGGATCGATCACCTAAACTCTTTTAGGATCTGTTTGAGATCCGCTTATTTTGCTGAAACTGAAAATTATTTGCTAAAAATACTATAAATAAAGATAAAAGTTACAGCAGGATCCATGAATAGTAGCAAAAATAAACAGAATAGTAAAATATGCTGGCTTTTTAATTTAGAGCCAAATACACGCTTAATATGCAAATTATTTACATTTATCTATTTGGTGGAGGATAGAAAGAGGCACTAAAAAGGCCCAAAAAAATACTTTAAAACATTCCAAATTTCCTATAAGATGGGTGTGGATGATAGTATAAGTGGAGAATAAAATTATTGGGTTATGTGGAGCTTAATTTGTGTTCAATCTAGTTTGTGACCTGACTCGACTTAAAGGCTTTAGGTTTTGAATGGGAGAATTTTTTATGCTTTATCCATGGACCGGTCTGCCCATGTTTTGGCACATTTTAGTCCAGTTATTTTTGGATATTTATTTGTCGCTTCAGATTTGGGTATACCTATTGCATTGCAGAGCCGTAATATACGGTGGCTGTTATATTTTTCTCCTTGACATACAAAAAACGCAACAACTCCATGGACGTACATGGGAAAATTGCCAATACTAGTAATTCTTTGTGCCATGTGATTGTTGTTTCTTTTGAGTATTTGTTTCTCTATTTTTCACATCTCTCAACACACAAATATATGTATGTTTGCGTGTGTGCTAATCATGAATATCTTAATCGGACTCTGCTTAATTTGTTCAATGTAGATTCAATGGTGGAGATTTGTTGTCAAGACTTAGAGGGAAAAGCCTAATGTTTGTGGGTGACTCGTTGAGTTTGAACCAATGGCAATCGCTCACTTGCATGCTTCATACAGCTGTACCGACGGCTAACTACACCTTAGCCAGGACTGGGGCCGTCTCGACATTCACGTTCACGGTGAGATTATGAGTTCCTTGAATTCTTTGTCTGACTATGTTCTTTATTAAGGCATATTTCATGACTAGTTAATTAGAGTTATGGAATAATTCTTTTGTATTTGAAGCAATTAATTTAATAGTTTTTTTTCTGTCCCCAACCCCAACAAATTCTTAGCTCCGCCAATGCTGACCTCTTAAAAAAAAAAAAAGTCCTTAAGCCATCACTGTGTACAAGAGGTGTTTTTATATAGAAAGTATATGATTATGAGCCGAGTAGAACCGGGATTTTACTTTGTGAGGGCTGAGACTAAACCATCACATTGATTCACAATTCAAGAAAAACTCAAAAGTACCACACAAACATGCCTTGGATTTTTAATTCCAAAGTGAGTCATAACTCATATATATTGCATACAAAAGTAATATTTCTACTAAATTATCTTATATGAAAGTTTTACATCTTTCCAAACTCTGTTAAGTATACAAAATTTTTCTAATTTGCTACACAGAAATGTCATAGTTGGGAGCCCAATTGTTTTCTTGGGGGGCCAAGTCTATATATAAAAACTATTACTGAGTCTTATATTTACCTACTATCATTTTAATTTTAAAAAATTTTGCGAGGGAGCATCGCTCCCCTATATATTTTAGACATGGTTCCACCCTTGAATATGAGTGCAGACTGTGCAATACAAGTAGCATGCTATACAAGAAACTCAAAATGGGCCTAGAATCTAAGGGACTAATAAACAACTAAAAATAAAAAATTATCATGAAGAAGGAATAAATGAGTTTCTTTTTTTAAATAATAATTATTTGGAGAATATGCTGTTTAGGTTGCTCTTGGAGTTTTTCAGAAGCATATGTCCAAGTTATTTGCTTTTTTATTTATTTTTAATTTTTATGGGAAGTTGCTTTTGAATGGCAAGTAAACTGGGTAAGTTTTAAGAATATAATTGCATCTCGAGGTTTTTTTTTTTTTTTTTTTTTTTTTTTTTTTTTTTTTTTTTTTTTTTTTTTTGAAACCGAGGTTAAATCTTGGGATCATATTCCAAACATGTATGTTGCTTCACTATAGACCATATCTTACAATGATTACAACTCGTGGCAATGGGCAAATATGATGATTGGACTTTGAAATGTTAGGGAGAATCGTAATTTTAAACATGTATCTCCGCCGACAAATTAATCTATCTACTATTAAATATAATCCTGACACTCTTTGTAGTTGAAATTGAATAGATTTTCTCTTTTTGATGTTTGTCTCTATATATGAATAAATTACTGTTTTAATAAAGTATTATTTCCCTTTATATAAGAATAACAATGTTATAATAATAACTTAGGTGTGACTAATAATTAATATAAAAATTTGGGAATAATAATTAGATGTATCTTTTTTTTGAGAAACAATTAGATGTATCTGAATTAACTAATACGCACCACTTAAATTATACAACTTCAGTGGTAGAAGCTCTACGTTTGAGAATAAGAAACAATCGACATAGTTTATACATAACAATATTTAATATATACCTGGATAGAATATACTACTCAAGTTATTGCCTTCAATTTTCTAAGAATCTTTTATACGAAAGTAAATGTTATTATTTATGTCAGAAGAGATTCAAAAGGCCGATTTCACATTCTCAAAAAAAAAAAAAAATAATAATAATAATAAAAGGCTGATTTCAATTTATTATTTCATTCACAAATTAATTTAGAACTTTTATATTTTATAAATAAGTTGCTTAGAACTTAATCTCACCTCGATCTTCAAGAAATTATTATCATAGTTCCGTATGAAAACTTCTAAAAAATTTTGTATGACTTCGAATATTTTAGAAGATAGACGCTACACTTCCTCCATAATTTCACCATCTATGTACTCATGCATATTCCATAATCCACAGGAGTACGATGTTAAAGTGTTGTTCTACCGCAATGCATTCCTTGTTGACATTACAAACACAAGTGAGGGGCGTGTTCTTAACCTAGACACGATTGCAGGCGCACAAGTATGGAATGGAATCGACGTAACAATTTTCAATACATGGCATTGGTGGACTCACACGGGAAGTGAACAACCGTATGTAGAACCCTTATATATTATTGTTACTTTAATTTGGTTTTTAATTTTTGTGCTTGAACTCTATGTTGAAGTTAATGGCTTTTCTATCGTATTCTTGAATAATTATTTTTGGAATATAATGCAGATGGGATTTTATTCAAACGGGGGGAAAGATTTACAAGGATATGAATCGCTTGATTGCATTCGAGATAGCCTTGAAAACATGGGCTAAATCGATAGACTACAATGTCGACCCCACAAAAACTAAGGTCTTCTTCCAAGGTGTTTCTCCAGATCATTCAAAGTAAGTACCTTGCATTTTGTTTCTGTTTTTGTTATTGTTGCTTTGTTGCAATTCTAGCATTTTTAGTTTTTTCCCTAGAAATTTTAAAAAATGGACAAAATTACTTCTAACTTTGATTTATGATAAATTACTGATTCTCCTAAAAGTTTAAGTTATTTAGAAATTATAATTTTAATTACTTAATCATAATTCTAACTTTCCCCTTAATAAATAGGTCCAACATGTAAGATGTTTTTTAACATTTTAAATGAGAGGTAGAGTGAAGACAATGATCAAATCATGATAAATTATTGATTCCCCAAAATTTTAAATTTTTAGAAAATGGTGAATTAATTTACTTGACTATAACATTAACAGTTTCGGCAACTGCTAAATTTCTACACTACATTGTGCTGAAAGTTCAATGATTGGAGTAAAGGGAAAAGACATTGTAACCATCCAAGATGGAGAAATTCGTTCTTAATTAAAAAAAAATCACTCATTATTTATACAATTAGTTAGTATTTTTAGTTATTGTACATCCGCATAACATAGAAAAAAAAAAGTGCCTCATTTCTTATAATTATATGTATGTTTTATTGAATCAGTGGAAGTTTCTGGGGGGAACCAAGTGCAAATCAATGCGTGGGGCAAGCACAACCAGTGCTTGGCCAAAATTATCCAGGAGGTCCAGAACCAGCAGAGCTGGTGGTAGAGAAAGTGCTCGGCACCATTTCAAAGCCGGTCTACTTGCTCAATGTTACAACCCTATCGCAACTTAGAAAAGATGGGCATCCATCATTTTATGGAATTTTTGGACACAGGTTCATGGATTGCAGCCATTGGTGCCTAGCTGGTGTACCTGATACTTGGAATGAACTCTTGTATGCAGCTCTCATTCAGAACTAGAATCTGAATGGCATATTATTTTCCTCCATAGATCATAAGCGTCCTTTAGATAAATGAATTCAATTCAAACCGAAAAGGAATCAATAAAAGTTTAAATGGTGCCTATATACGAGAGAATTGTGTTGGACCTGTACTAGAATTCACATGATACTATTGCCGCAAAAGGTGACTATGGACCTCAATATTGGTTCTAAGAAAACAAGGGGCTAAGGGCAAAATCGATTATCCAAAAGCAATTCCAATTATAATTAAGTATATTTGCTCAAAAAATATTGAATTTTATGAACTACTACTACTACTAAAAAAAAAAAAAAAAAGTCCTATAGTTGCGTTTTTAAAACATGGCTATAGCTTCTAAAAACGTGGCCATAAGACAATTCGACCTATAGCCACATTTTCAGCCGTGGCCTAAAACCCGTAACTATAGGCTAAGACTAATGGCTTCGTTTTTAGAAACGTGACTATAGGACATACTCTAGCCGCGTTTATAAAAAGCGGCTATAGGAGACAGCTATAGCCGAGTTTTTAAACGCAGCTATAGTTTTTTTTTTTGAATTTGGCTATAGCCGCGTTTTAAAAACACGGCTATAACTGTAACACCCCATAATTTTGATACCAATTAAATTATTATACGTAAATTTTTAATGGAGGCTTATAATTAAAATGGATTAAATTAATTTGGGCCTAAGGTATTAAAAAGAAGATAAATACTATGGAATATGAAGCCCAAGTGAGGTAACATAATACATATATGGGCCTTGAAAACCCTAACCTTTCCTCTTAGGTCACACGTGTTTTGCTGATGGATTTCTTTTTGCTTCAGCCGACTATTGAATTCTGCCTTTCTTCACTGTGGCGTTGAGTTGGAGTCTTCAGGTATGATGTTTCTCATGCTCAAGATTTAGGAAGTTTGATTAGTCAAATAGCTTGCAATTGATATGAACCTAGACTATCATTATTCTAATAGAAAAAGAGTTCCTATAATTGTATTATATTAGATAAAGATTTGGTCAATATGTCAGGAAGGAACACAGATGTGAGATTGAGCCAAATAGAGTAATATGTTTGGACTTGGTCACCATGTTAAAGTGAAAAGAATGCTTATGTTATTGCATTCACACTAAGCCACCATTGTTGACCGGTTGTGTAAGGTTGAATTTATTCAACCATCTAATTGGCTTTATTCCGTGCCAAATTTTCTTGTAATTCAGCATCTAGTAACCATGTATTTAGGTGGGTTTGATATAAGGGTAGTGAGTGAGATAGAGTGAAGTTTGCTCAAGAGTGTGCAAGAAAACAGAGACTCGCGGCTTGGCCTCGCGGGTGACTCGCGGCTGCAAGTCGCCAAACGCAGCACACGTGCCAAGCATGCCGGAAGGTGAACAGTCATGCTAGCTGGAGTACTACAGGACAAAACAGGACAACTGGCCATACAGTTATCTCGCGACTGGATCTCGCGACTTAGTCAAGCCACGAGGTCAAGCCGCGAGCCACCCTTATTTTGTAAAACCTGACGTTTCACATTCCTCTCCCACTCCAGTATAAATACCCCTTTTACCCACGATTGTAAGAGAGCTTCCAGAGAGAATTTTGAGAGAGAAACCCTAAAGAAAAACAAGATTGATTCACCCACAATCTATACATTAGAGTCTCTTCAAATTCCTCAACTCTCTTCCTCTCCATTGTCAAATCCTTGAGAGGCATCTTACCAAACCTGGTTCTCACCATTTTCATTACCGTGAGAAAGCTGTTTGGATTTCTGGGAAGCAGTTAGGAAGGAACCAATCTTCATTGGTTAATGCTACGGTCTAGTAGCGGAATCCGAGAAGTTAGAAAAGAAAAAGGTTCGGCGCAACCTCGTTGGAGCAAAAAGCTTGGAGGGCTTAGGTGCACTGGGCAGATTAGGCTTGGAGGGTCTATTGCTGTCTATGTATCCCAACTATATTTTCTAGTGGATTGTTTATCGCTTGGAGGGCGGCGGAGAGGTTTTACGCTGAGGGCTTCGGTTTCCTCTTCGATAACACATCGCGTGTTGTCTTTGTGTTTGCAATATCCTTCCTCTCTATGTTTGTCTTTTTATTATCTGCTGTGGTTGTGATTTTAATTTGGCTTAGATAGTTTTACCAACTCCATATTATAGCTTATGTTAAGTTTCCGCACACTTGTTGTTTGACATAATGCTTGAATTGGTTAAGTTGTAATTTGGGGGTCTAAACGTTCAAGGGTGTTTACACACTTATTTGAACTTTCAGGTTGTTATTGCATTCACACTAAGCCATTGACCGGTTATTATGCATTCACACTAAGCCACAATTGTTGACTGGTTATTTTGCTTTCACACTAGTTCAACCGTGTAATAGATTTTGGGTCTTTGGAGTGATGAATACAATATTAAAATAGGAACTTTTTATTTATATAGCCGTATGGTCCTCCATAGGCTTTGAAATGGATTTGACATAACTTTAATATATGGCTTCTACCTTTGATTTATAGCTTTATATACTAGGTTGATCAGATAGGTTTATATATATATATATATATATATTCCGTGGCTTCAAGGGGAAAAAAATGTAAGCATTCGGATTGAAAAATTAAGAATACTATCTCATGGCTACCCATGTTAGATTGAATATATATATATATATATATATATAATGGTTAGATTCAATGGACATATAGTGGCATCAAGAGGGAATGCTAAGCAACGAATTAAGGCAATACGTGGCTTCCAATAGTAAATTTGATAGTTAAGTGAATAAATGGAGGATTTTGGATATATTAATATTGTTTAGGATAAAACCGTTTAAGTGTGAAAATAAATTTTGAAGTGGGAAATTGCGTATTGATGAACCTATTTTTGGTATTGCTAGGTTCTAATTCTATTGAATTTTTGTGATTCAAGGGAGGTTGATTTCCTTTATTTTTGCAGCTAAGAGGTAAGTGGTGTTTACTAATTTTTGGGGGTTTTTCCAAAATAGTGTTAATTATTAAACTATTTTATATGAAAGAATATGTTGATATTCTATATATAAATGAATATTTTACAAATGTTTGATGTGCACATTGGCTATTCGTTTTATGAAAAACTTGTGGGACAACCTAATTTTATTTAAACTTGTATGTGTGAATATGTCTTTATATTTTGAGAAGTATGAATGAATTATTTTGTGAGCATATTGAATATGTTTTGAAAACCTATGGCAAGTCGTGATTAGAAGCTCAGTATGGTATTTAGTCCTTAGCAAGGGACAATCATGCTTCAGCTAGTCCTTAGCAAGGGACGGTCCCAAAAGTGGACAGTGCACATTTGATAGCTCCTTAGCAAGGGAGCATACTATTGAGGATCCAAAAGGAAGCTCCTTAGCAAGGGAGTGTACCTTTAGGTTCCAAAGGAGCCATCCTTAAGAAATGGGATGAAAGGAGGTTCCAGTCCCAAAAAGGGGACAACACAATCCTGTCAACGGGGCGTAAACGTTGACCACGAGAAAAGCCTAGGAAATTGTTTATATGATGGTATCAATATATATATTATGATGGCTCACAATATAAAGATATTATTTTCCTTTACATGAAATAGTTGATGCCAAAACATTGATGAGTTATAAGTTGTGAATCTGTTGAAAGAATTATTTATTTGAAAGGTTTGTTCCCACACCCCAATGCTAGTGAATTCTACTTATTGAGTTATCTCACCCCCCTTTATTTCCCATTACAGATACATTAGGTGGATTACTGGAGTAGAGATTCTTGGGAGACAGAAGTTACAAACTATTTTTGTGGAACTAAGGATTTTATTATTATTTTATGGCATTAAACTTTGTATTGGAGAATTATTTTGTGGATGTTTTGTATTTGGTGAATTAGAGCTCTGACTTTTGTAATCAGATTCAAGGTTGCTAGTTCCTTTTATTTAATATTTTTTATGGATTATTCAGATTAAATAGACTTTTATTGCCTAGAATTTTGGGGCGTTACAATAACCCTTTGGTGTCATATTATCTAAACCAAATGAATGAATGAGGTATACTATAAGATTCGTAAATTTACTAAAAGAAATGCAACAAAAGTACACATATTATTATTATCATTAGTAAAGAATATTATCTCTCACCAACTTTGGACAAGTGTATGCCAACCAACAAATTAATTATTGAAAGAAATCGATCTTAACATCTATCAACTTGTACAAGTCATTAAAAATTCCAATTGAAAAAACTATCAACATCTATTGTTATCCCCTAAAAGAGGAACAAATCTCATTGTTATCCACTAAAAGGGACACAAATTTCCCTACACTGTAGTGGCAACTCCAGTGCATAACTATAAGCAACAAAGAACACTACATCTCTTTGTGGAGATGTGCATACCGTTAGATTATATCACATCCAAGACAAGCTTGACCTCCTTGTGGCTTTTGAAGAACTTGAAACACCAGGATAGATGATGCTTAGTAATACTTGACCAACAATGTTGAACCTGCATAAACATAAAAATCATTTAAGATGTGATTGCAGTAATTCCAAATTTCCTGTATCTTATAATTGGCTTGACCAACTGGTTCAACAAAATACCTAAAATTTTAGGCTTAGTGGCTACAGGAAAACAACTCTGAACATCTCTTTTTTTTTTTTTTTAAATGTACGACATTGACTAATGACTTTTAATTCATTGTTCAAATAAATATCAAATTATGACAGACAATGCATATTGTAACAAGCACTATAATTACAAGTGAAAAAAGAAAAGAAAAAGGAGATAGTAAACAAGTCGTGTTGAGCACAATTTAAAGTTGGCTCAATCACCTTAGATCAATTTAGCTTTTTCCACTAGAAATTAAATTCCCTGCATGGGAATTTGGCACCTTTTTCATAGCCCTAAAGGAACAAAACTAGAGTGGCAACCAAATAAGAAAAACCGATCATATTTTAAGAAATTGGGAAGTTATGAAGGATAAAGACTTTAAGCTTATATGGGAATTAATTCCATGGCCTACTATGATTGAAGCTTTAGCATTGACACCCCTAGGAATTATAAGTTTGCCATTTGTTAAACTACTATGTTGCATGTAACCAAAGAAAATATTTCTAAAAATGCATAAATCCTTCACAAGAAAAACTACAGGACAAGAGCATCAGCTATTTTATCAATTCGCAATTTCTTCCATACGAGTGACATAGGTTTGGTAAAAGGAGACAAGTGCAAAGGTACTGCATACTTAATTTACCTCAGATATTTATCAGATAATTATAACTCACATACCAACAATTCAAACATAAACCTGACATTTGAAGCTGATAGAAACAATTTAAACCTCAATAATTGAAGTAAAGCCAGGCTTTGCAAGGTTAGGAAAAATTTATTACAACGGAGTAAATATATTCTCGAAGGAACAGAAGAATAATAAGCATTATAATTTTTGTCACATATTTACATACACAATTATGTATATTATTTTTTTCACGAAATTACAAAGCATCTGAGAATTTTAGAGGTCATCAATAAAATAACCATAATCTGTTTTGTATCCACCTATGCCCATCAGATAAAATAAGCCCCTATCTTGAGAAACTTCTTGCCATGACCATATCTAATTATTTCTAAAGAGAACAAACACAAAGCATGGTTATAACTTGAACAACTTGGCAAGGGATATCAAAATTTTACCTTGCCTGCGAAATCCTAGAACAGGTGGTGCTATGTGAGCCAAATTTGTTAAAACCTGATCAAATACTTTTTTCGTCTCATCCCCAATCAGGTCCACTTGTATCTACCAATTGAATGTCATGAGAGTATTGCAATATAAATTTCCAAGACACCTAAGTAGAGGCAATCCAAGAAACACAACCAAATCTGGCCATCTATTTCACAAAAGGTTTAAGAAACCATATGTTGTCCACAAGACAATTGTTTTTAATAAAGATCCATTTAGACACATCCTCCAAAGATGAATTATATGGCCAACTTGATAAAAACAGTATTGCAATTTCTAAAGCGTAGACAAAACTAGTTCTGTTATATTGGAATTCAGACGCATCCTCCAAAGATGAATTATGTATATTTTTAATTCATAGAAACATCATATCACCTTGTACAAAAGCCAAAAAATCTATTATATGAAATTATCTATCATCAAAACAAATGAGTAATACAAATTTAATCTTGCAAGCTCACTTGCATCTTATTTTCATCTTGAGACTCAATAACTATCTTAGCACTCTTCAACTTTATTATTTTTCCCTTTTGATTTGTAATAGATGCCTCAAGACCTACATTGCCAAAACAACATAATAATTAATTACTTTTGAAAAGCAAATGTAGGGGTAAGAGATCAAACTGCATTACTACCAATGAGGAGGAAGAAAGACAAAATGAAGAGGGAAAGAAGAAAAAAATTGCATGAATTTATAAGTGTCTTTAAAGTTACTTTACCTACACTAGAAGCAGATATCGGCTTGGTCAAATGTGTTAAACCTCTTCTTTGGGGACTACTAGGGAATAATAACCTGAAAACATGTGTAACACGAGTGTTCATATAACTACAATTTTCAGATAAAGTAGCATATTAAGTTAAAACCATATTTGTATGGTGACATTAAATGGCTTAAAAAATATTTAGATGTAGAACATCAAAAAAATTGGCACACAAAAAGATTTAACTTCAAAGAACTAAATCCTAAGCAGGAGAAGTTAAGGTTTAGATTAAGAAGCATAACGAAGTAGCCTAATAAATACTTGACACAAACACACACACAAAAGAAATCTATAAGGATATTCAGCAGCTTGATCACAATAAGAATGCACAATCCATTGGAGCCAGTGAAACAATCATCTTATCTTAATTATGCCTCTTACATTATGCAACAAGCTACAATATATTCTCTATATAAGCATAAAATAAATGCTAAAATTTTGTACAGAAATAAGTAATTTACCTTCTACATAGATGGTGCCGCACATCACAGAAATTGGTGCATGTGGACTTTGGACATGTAAGAACATGACTGCAGCCAATTGTTACATGAAAAGATTGTTGTAGAAGAGAACTAAGTTGAATTATTTGCTAAAAAAAAAAACTTAAGCTTCCTAATCTTTTTAGATGCTCTCTCCACAGGACTAATGTGGAACATGATTTATGTTGCACTCTTGCCATAAGAATAACTAGGTAATCACTTGCAATTAATGTCTCCTAGCTTTAGTCATTTTTTTTTTTTTTGAAAAATGAAATAGATTGCATTGAAAACAAACCAAAGTACAAGCACCAAGTAGAAAATGGTTGCACAAAGAGTCAAGCCAGCAGCAAAAGAGCATACAACACAACTGTTACATGCAAAACAACACCTACAACCATACTATTCCCACAATCTTGGTTAGTTTGCTCTTTCTTTAATTGCCTATCCTGGTCTGCTAATTCCTCTTTTGGCGCAAAGGTTTTTGTTTTATGCTCAAGTTGGAATCTTGTAAATAAGGTCCCCTTGAAGCGTGAATACATTCAGTTTTATGGTCATTTGAATTCTCTTACATTTTAATTTCTTCAAAGCCCAACTTGCCTCCTCATTCCATCCTCCAATCTGCCTATACCATAGAGGCACTTAGACAGAACCTTCATCTGGACCTCTTAGAGAAAGAGCACTCAAAATAAAGGTAATTATGAGATTTTGATCCTACTCTTACAAAAGAAGCAAAGTAAGTAACCTTCATATCCCCAAGAAGCAAGCCTATCCCTAGTTTTAACCTTCTTGTGAAAAGCTATCCAAGACATAAATGCATGATTGGAGTATTTTTAGCAAACCATATCAGGTGCTAACAACAATTTTGAAGGTTTGACAGCTCTTATAGATCTCCAGTTATCCCTGTGGTTATAAATTTTGTTTGCAGCAGGGAGCCAAATCACAGCATCCACACCACCAGGCTGCATTTCACAGACTCTGCTCTGAATTTGCAAAAAGTCATTAGATCTTGCAAGAGGCCACATTCTATTACCATCAACAAGGAATTTAGACAACCTGTCAGTGGAAAACTAGTAGCATCATATACATTGCTCTATTGCCATAGTTTTGAAGTAAAGGTCCATGCCCATGGTAAGAGTCATGCAAAACAAAGATATGCTTGTCACTACCCACAATGTGCTTCAACAAAGGCCCTTGCCACACCTCTCAACTAAAGTATTTTTCTCCACTTTCAGTAACAATCAACTGGTATGGACACATCCCAGAAATATCTCCCTTTAAGGAGGTCAGTTTGAGCCCCAAAAAGGTTCCAAATTAACCTCAAAGGCCAAGACAGAATATGAACCGAGATTGAGAGTATATAAACTAACAAACTCCACAAAAATACATAGGAAAGGTAAAACTTTTAAAAATTATATGTAAATCAAATAAAATAATTAACTGAATGTCTAACTCATATATCATAGTTATGCATGGTTTATTTCATCTCTAATAACGTGTATGATATGATTGATTCTAGCATTTCTCTCATAGTCAAATCATATGGAAAGGTATTGTATTGGATTGTATAGTAGTTAGTTAACCAGCTCACCAACAAAAACAAATAAACCCAAGAAGTAAAAATTAAAAAAAAAAAAGAAAAAAAGTCAACAATTGTTTTTTAGCATTGACTATTAAGTACCGCTACCACGTGTGACACAAAATACAATTATACAAAAGGATAGGAAACAAACCGTACCAGCCAGTAATCCAAGAAGCAAAAGGGCCCCAATTGCTGCCACAAAACTTGGCACTCCAAAAGTAGAGCCTCCATGTGATGTACACCAATTATTGGTAGATTAAAGCTACCAGACAATTGGACTAATTTTGAGGAAGAACTCTTCTTGGTTACACTAACTCACTTAAGCTTGAAAAATGAAAAAGTGCACAGAAAAAGAAAAGGACACAAATGTATTAACTAGCTAAAAGCTTAAGCTGATAGAGAACAATATCATTTATTTATTTATATGTTCCTATAACACCCCCCCTCCCTAAATAAATAAATAAAACATGTGCAACTCTTGTAGCATGAGCTATCCATGTGAGTGCACACATATATAGCTGCTCATTTCATAGACTGTACACATGGATGTATTTCTGGATTATCAGAAAACATGGGTCTTGAACCCAATATGGTTAGTTTTAATACCATATTAATATTTTTGCTAGTTTCTCTAAAAGCTTAATCTAAAAGAAAAACAACAAAATTTTTACTGTCATATGTTCCAACAATAAACTGCAGGAACTATTCATGTCAACAACATGGCATACTAACACAATTATCGAACAAGAAATTGCACATTAAATAAGTTCATAATGATCGATAATTATTTGACAATGCAACATGACAGTGATAGGAGAAATCACAAGTTCCATCAGACAAAAAACCCTTTGCCTTAAATTACAAAATGACAAAACACACAAGCCTGAACAGAAGGAAAGGAAAATAACAATAGTAAAGAACACACCCTTTAGTATCGAGTACTTGTTTTGAACCTGATTAACCATAGCCAAGCTGAATTGAGCGTATCTACTCCAACCATAAGGCAATGTGGACGAATCAGTGACATCCAAATACATTGACAAATGATCCACATTGTTCCCTTTTGGAAAAACAAGTATCCTCCTGATAAAAACACAACAATAGCACGTCCAATACCGATCATAACACTTGAATTAAAAAGCATGCTACCAATGTTTACATAACTTTATTAAAACAAAATTCAAATTCAAATACCATTTATAACTGCCAACGACAAAAACCTCCGAATAGTGCTTCTTGGTATTCAACCTAGTGAAATTATCAATTGTCTATGTGAATTTCATAGATGGTGGATCCTCAACTTGCTGATTCTCCACCATACTCCCTGGGTCTGCTTGCGCCACTATTATCAAATCAATACAAATAAAAATCCAAATCCACCAAATAAAGAAAAAATAAATCCAAAACCCTAACTTCATAACCGATCAAATTAAAAACTCTACCACACAGAACCAATGAAACTCATAGAGAAACCACAAATTCTGGATCAAATAAGATTTTGATGGAAATTTAGGGTTTGAATGAATGTGAGAGTGAAAGAAAAAACCTTCCACTGGCTGAGGGCCTTCGACTACTACATTTGAATGTGGCACAAGCATCTCATCTTCCTCTTGCTACATACACAAAAATGTGCAAATCAGAGCTCTGATCAACCAAAAACCTAACCTAAAACCTAACTCCCAACTCTAACGAATCAATCAAAACCCTAGCAAACCAAACTTCAACGAAGTGAAATTCCAATAAAAAAAAAAAAAAATCTAAGCCATTTTGATGCCTCTGAATCGAATCAGAAATCGGAGATGCTTCCGCGATAGAAGATTCGCTAAGTGAACATGCTGGTCACAGAACAAACAGAGCCTTGTCAAGTTGGCTCTATAGTAAAGAACCACGATTTGCTCTCTGTAGAAATCGCAGGGCACGGTCTCTCCGATTCATCGCAATCCAGGGATCACCATTTCTCTCTCACTCTCTCTCTTTGGTTGTTGAAAGAAAGAAACCCTAAAAATACAAAGGCCAGGTCTGATAGGTTTTAAGAGGTTTTATTTATACTTTGCCTAAAGCCACGTTTTTAAACCACGACTATAGGCAAAGCTAAAGCCACATTTTTAAAACTCGGCTTCAACTTAAGAAAGCGGCTTTAGCTTTGCCTATAGCCGCGACTTATAAAAGCGACTATAGGTCAATTAAAAAAAAAAAATTGATTGGGCCGAACCTATAGCCACATCTTTCAAATGTGACCATAGGCCCTACCTGATAAAACGTGGCTGCAAACACTTCAAACGCGGCTACAGAATTGTCCTATAGCTGCGTTATATAAAACGCGGCTATAGGTTCATAATTCTAGCCACATTTATAACAAATGGGGCTATAGGGTATCTATAGCTGCGTTTTTATTAACGTGGCTAAAAAAAATGCAGCTATAACCTATATGTTTTGTAGTGAAATAAAAAAAATCACTCTCTCAAATTATTTGTATGTGGGAGGACCCTACAGTCAAAGCTAATAAAACTTTTGTGATAGTGTCTATTTTTCTTTTATGTAATTTTTTTTCTATTATTTATTTTGGAGATCTTTTAAAAGTCATAATAGTTTTACATTCAATCTTATGTGTGAATGCTATCTAAGGGCCCTTTTCAGCAACAAATTTAAATCAAACTTTCCGCTATTACAACATAAACATGTTGTACTATTGTACTTATAATTCACTTATTTTATTCTTGTACTACACTTGTACTTCAATAATACTATTGCCAATATAAACTATAGAGGCAATCCTCTCTGTAGTTTAACCATGGTTTTAAAAAAACCAAACCAGACCGAGTACTAGTCTAATCCGGTAAAAAAGGCCAAAGTCAATCAAAATAAGTCAAAAACCGGCCAAAGCTAGTCAAAAACCGAGAACCAAAGGGAAATTCAGTTTTGCCCTCGATCCAGTTTTTAAAACCATGAGTTTAACATACAATTCAATAGACAATCCTCTCTATAGTTTAACATACAATTCAATAGACAAATGTAATGGTACAAGAGTATGGTATGATTTGTGTCTTACAAAACAAGGATTGAATAAGTTCATTTAGCAAAAAGAAAAAAAAAATGTATGAATTAATAAAAGAAGTTTACAATTTAGTATAACATAGTTAAATCCAAATTTATAAATTTAAACTTTTGAATTAAATGGTGTACTTGTATATATTATATTAGGCCTCAACTGAAGTCTTTCAATGTATTGCCTTCCATAACATTCATAAAGTATATAGGTTTGTCTTGGGTCTAGTGTAGGGCTATCCAAGCAACTTGACCACCCAACTCATTTGACTAGACCTGATTCATTGACTACCCAATTCGACCATTTTAATGGTCAACAACAAATCCTGGCCCTCAAAAACCAACACCCACTACCACAAACTGTTGACACCCTATTTTGCAACCCGTATTTAATCTCACATGGAGGGTAAAAAAGTTATTTCACCTTGGAAATAGGCATCTTAATTGTGGCCACTAGATCCTTAGTTTCATTTCAACAAAGTGATCTTGATATTGTAACAATCAAATTGATTGGTCATAAGCCTCAATTGAATCATCAAATTAAAAGTTATCACTAAATCAAGCTTTAATGACCGAGATGCATTATCACGAATTGAGTCAAACTGTATGTGATTATGAATAATTATTCCAATTGGTGATAATTATAATCAATATGAAATTAATGACGTGTCATAATTTGATTGGTTAGGACTACAACTTATGGTAAGGTTGCATATACTTGATTGATTAGAAAATCAAACATTAACTATTAAATTAGTCATTTATGAAGTTATCTTTTTAATTGGGGTAAATTTTGGAATTGATTAATTCTGAAATGGAAGTAATTGAAGCCTATTAGTGTTAATTGGAAACTAATTTGGGGCCTATTAATATTAATTATGCTAAAACAATTTTCCAACAAATGACCTCTGCTCACCATTTCATTGATTTCACTTAGAATATTTTGAACCTATGAGTGAAGTTAATTTTTTCCAAATACTAGACATGTGGGGCTTCAATTTGAGCACAAGAATGAGACACTTCCGGATAGGCCACAAACTGAATGACCCCTTGTGATAGAAATTAATTAATTAATTAGCCAAGTTATTAATTAATCAATTTATCATGCAAACGCATGGTAGCACAAACAAATCACCAATAAACTAAATACGCAGCGCAAAATAAATAACATGGTGATTTGTTTACAAATGGGGAAAACCTAACGGCAAAAACCCCACCGGGTGATTTTCAAGTCACCACTCCCAAAACTCCACTATTATCACAACAAGCGGTTACAAGTAAATGAATCCCAGTACCTTACCAACCTACAGTTGAAACCTTACCCCAATACCCAATTGGATTTGTTCTGTAGTGACAGTTCCCCTTTCAGATGCACAACTCTCAATACGTAACTAACCAATTGCGCGGATCCCAGTACGCGACTTCAATCACCAACTAAGAAGGTTGTTGGTTGCAAAATTCTTCAGTTCATCCAAATGATGAAGATCAAGAAGATGCTTGGTCACAAAACCCTACGGTGCACATACACAGCAACTTCTTCAAGAGAGAGAGATAAACTAAGGCAAGAACTTTGTCTCCGGTCACAATTTGCTTGAACAAAGTTTGCTCAAAACTTGTGCAACTTGTGAACACTTTGACGACCCTTAAACTGATCCTTTTATATGTCTAGGTTTAGGAGAAAAGAAGGCCCAAAGACACATTCACGGATCCCAAGAAAATCAAATTGAAATTCTAAAAATCTTAAACCTTGACAGATAGCAGGTGTCGAGCAGCTGTCAAGCACACCGAATGAAGAACAGCTTCTTTAAGCTCGATAGATGCAGCAGTCGAGCCAGCTGTCGAGATTTAATGATTTTGCACTCTGAACTTGTTTTCTTGAATAGACTTGAAAACTTCAATACTTGATCTTGAAACAAGGTTTTTTGAAGTATTTAAAACATCCTAAATCTACCCAAATACAAGTAAAGTGCGTTTTGTCAAAGGATAAGTCAATTACATAAAATCATGACATATGTTCTTAACAAGTGAAACACATATGTCCTAACACTTCCGATCAAAATTGAGAAAGATATGATTTTTCTAAGTTAACTCTGAGAACTGTTATAGGAACAATGGGACGAACCAAGGTTTTAGTAATTTTGCTTGCTCATCACTTCCACCAACATCCAAATTTAATGCACCAGCTTTCTCGAAATACTGAAATAGGGTCTAGGTTCATGATTTTATTTGATCCTTTCTCAACCCTCATTAAATGTCTTTCCATTCATACTTTCTCCACCACTACTGTATAAACCCCAATTCTCTTCCATTCCAAGACACATAGAAACATCCTTTCTTCTCCCTGCTTAAGTTCTAGTGAGGTAGAGTAGTCTTGTCATATCTTGGTCTTCCTGAGACTCAAGGTATTGAGTGAGACTCACTCTTTTTCTTCTAGTTCTTCTTATCTACTCCACCCTTAGGACCTCCACCAAGAGCCTCCTCCTCCACTGTGTGGACCTTGCATGCAGGTATAATCCTTTTCCCTAACTTGTTTTTTATATTGCTATGATGAGAATTTAAGACTAAATCATGCTAGTGTTTAATTTGGGATATCACCATTCACACATGTTCACAAGAATTTATTTTTCAATCCAAATGCAAAGATTAATAAATGGAATTAGGGCCTATCACATGTACACAAATTAAAATTCAACATGCAATTGAGTGATTTGGATGATATGATATTAAAGTTAGCCTTCATAGTCTAGAAGATTGGTTTCATCGGGCAAGGTGGGTGTCTAACACCTTCCCATCTTGTAACATGGCCTCCGAGCTTAGATCAAGGGTTAGTAGTTCATATATTTATCCAGGTAATTTCCAATCTCTAGATTGTAACTAGGAAACAAAGTCATGTACTTTATCTTAGATTGCATCTAGAACCAAAGCCACGTAATTTTCTATGATCAATGTACATTCATTCTCAAATCAATAAAATGATGAATTTTTCAATTATGGTTTTCTTATTTATTCCAAAATTAAATAAGTGGCAACTCTACAGTAAAATCCTTAATCTAAATGGAAAAATATAATAAGCAGAGCCGTCACTATGAGAGACCAGGCCCCTAGCCCATTTTGAAAGGTAATAAGTAGAGAAGAAGAATTAGGAAAGGGAGAGTGGGTGTCACTCAATACCTTGAGTCTCAAGAACACCAAGATATGAAAAGATTATTCAACTTCACTATAACTCAAGAAAGGAGAAGAGTGGGTGTTTTTGTGTGTCTTGGAATGGAGGAGATGTGGGTTTATATAGTAGTAGTGGAGAAAATAAGAATTGAAGGGCATTTAATGAGAGTCGACAAAAAATCGAAGAGAATCATGAATCTAGACCTTATTTCAGTATTTAGAGAAAGCTAGTGCATTAAATTTGGAGGTTGGTGGGAGTGATAAGCAAGCAAAATAACCAAAACCTCGGTTCTTTCCATAGCTCTTGTAACAGTTCTCAGGGCTAAATTATAAAAATCGTATCTTTCTTAATTCTTATCAGAATTGCCTCATTCTTGTGCTCAAATTGAAGCCCCAAATGCCTAATGTTTGGAAAAATTAACCTCACTCACAGATTCAAAAAATTCTAAGAGATATCAACTTAATGGTAAGCAGAGGTCATTTGTTGGAAAATAGTTTCAGCATAATTAATATTAATAGGTTCCAAATTAGTTTCCAATTAACATTAATATGCTCCAATTACTTCCATTTCAGAATTAATCAGTCCCAAATTTACCCTAGTTAAAAATATAATTACACATATTACTCACTGAATAATTAATGTTTAATTCTCTAATTAATCAAGTGTGTGCAACCTTACCATAAGCTGTAGTCCTAGCCAATCAAATTATGACATGTCATTAATTTCAAATTGATTATAATTATAACTAATTGGAATCAATTTTTCATAATCACATATAGTCAAACTCAATTTGTGATAGTGCATCTCGGCCATGAAAACTTGATTTGATGATAACTTTTAATTTGATGATCCGATTAAGGCTCATGATCGATCAATTTGATTGTTACAAAATCAAGAATATTTTGATGAAATTAAATTAAGGATCTAGTGGCCATAATTAAGATTCCTATGTCTAAGGTGAATATTACTCTTTTACCCTCCATGTGAGGTTAAGTGTGGGTTGTAAAATGGGGTGTCAACACAAACATGGATTATGGTGATATTTTAAATTTTTTAAGATGGTGACAAAATCAATATTTTGTCTCTAAATATATTCAAATTAGTGACAAAATATTTTTTTTCATTGCTATAGGTTGTGAAAAAAAGATGCCATTAAAATTTTTTGGGCGTAAGATGTACGGGTGTTTAAGGTGACGAAATATTTTGCCTCAAAAAGTGAGATCTATGGAATCTAGATAAAAAGATACGCGTCACCAAATACTTACTAGAGGTGACAAAATTCTAATCTTGTTGTCCAATATGTAAGAATTTGGGTATCATTGGTGACGAAATAATTTTTCGTCTCCTATTTGTAAAAAATGAAAGGGCATGATGCTAATTGTTGTGCGCTAGAGTTCTAAAAGTTTTTTTTTCCTTTATTTATTTATTTTTTGTGATATAAAATGAACAAATTAATCCCCAAATACCCTATCGCTCTCTCTGGACTCAATCTCGCATCTCTCACTTTCAGATCGGTAAACTCTCTCTGTCTCTCTCAACTTCTAGGTTTTCCAAAAATTTTATTAAAAATAGTTTTTTTCTTAATCCGATGTGAAAGTTCAAAAACGTGTACAAAAACACTTTTGAACGTTTAGACCCCCAAAAACCAACTTAACCAACCCAAGCAATATGTCAAACAACTAGTGTGCGGAAACTTAACATATGCTATAATATGGAATTGATTAAACAACTATCTAAGCCACAACAAAATAAACCACAGCAGATAATGTAAAGGCAGAGATAGAGAGGAAGGAAGATGCAAACACAGAGATAACACCAGATATGTTATCGAAGAGGAAATCGAAGACCTCGGCGAAAAACCTCTCCGCCGCCCTCCAAGCGGTAATCAATTCACTAGAAAATACAGTTGGGATACAAGGACAGCAATAGACCCTCCAAGCCTAATCTACCCAATGCACCTAAGCCCTCCAAGCTTCTTGCTCCAACGAGGTTGCGCCGAACCTTTTTCTTTTCTAGCTTTCCGGATTCCGCTACTACACCGTAGCATCAACCAATGAATATTGGCTCCTTCCTAACTGCTTCCCAGAACTCCAAACGACTGTCTCACAGAGATGATAATGGTGAGAACCAGGTTTGGTATAAAGCCTCTCAAGGATTTGACAATGGAGAGGAAGAGAGTGAGGGATTTTGATGAGACTCTAAGGTAGGGATTGTGTGTGAAACAATCTTGTTTTTCTTTAGGGTTTCTCTCTCAAAATTCTCTCTGGAAGCTCTCTTTCAATCGTGGGTTAAAAGGGTATTTATACTGGAGTGAAGAGGAATGCGAAACGTCAGGTTTTTCCAAAACAGGGGTGGCTCGCGGCTTGACCTCGCGGCTTGACTAAGTCGCGAGTTCCAGTCGCGAGTTAACCGTATGGCCAGTTGTCCTGTTTTGTCCTATAGTGCTCCTGCTAGCATGACTGTTCATCTTCCAGCATGCTTGGCACGTGTGCATCTTCTGGCGGGTTGAAGCCGCGAGTCCACCCGCGAGTCCCAGCCGCGACACTCTGTTTTCTTGCACACTCTTGAGCAATCTTCACACTATCTCACTCACTACCCTTACAACAATCCCACCTAAATACAGGGTTACTAAATGCTGAATTACAAGCAAATTTGGCACGGAATAAAGCCAATTAGATGGTTGAATAAATTCAACCTTACAATCTCCCCCTTTGGCTATTCCGTGACAAAACCCTAAAACAGACTCTAGACTTAACATGTGAGTTGGGAACAGTTGATCAAAACTCACTCACACCTAACTCTAGAAGCTGTGAAGCACTTGAATCATATGAACATAAACTCCTGAAACACAACAATACACCATGATCATTGTAAGCAGAAAATTATAAATGCATATGAAACAGGCAATATGAGATCAAGCAAAAATGGAGTTAATAAACAAACCATGGCTTGATCAACCAAGTGAACACCACAAGGTAGTGATCACAGTGCTCATTCACACTTGGAATGAACACAAGGACATACAAGTTAACAAGCACAAGGCAAGACACTTGTATGTTCAACACTCAACCAATGCATAGCACACAAGGCATATGCATCTAGGAACAATCCTACAAGGGCACAAGAGTGACAGTACAACAACCACAATGCAGAACATTTAGATTAAAGTACTGATTTCAACATAGCATAAAGGCTGCACTTAAGCATGGTACATACCATAAAGCCTACAAACTATGCATAAAACAATAAACCCTAAAAGCTTACAAAAGCATATGGGTACAAACCAACAAATACCTGAATAACATCATCAAACATATATTAAAGTTTAAACCAAGAGTATATGAAAAGAGTTAGAAATAGTTATACACCAAAACACAGTGTATCAAAAGCCATAAAAACAAACATAAGTTTAGAAGATAAGACAAAAAGCAAAAGTATGACAAAAGTATGTGTGTACTCCCCCTATCACTATGCACACTTCCCTTTGAACTTTTCTCCCCCTTACTGAATGCTCTCCCTCTTTTTGTCACGAATAGCTAAAGACTCTCGTCCAACTTTCGTTGAATCTCATCTAGCTGATTCTCCATAGTCTCGAGTCGCATTTGGACATGGTTGTTTGTGGAGTAGAGAAGTGCCACAAGCTCATCAACGCGTTTCTGAATATGCTCAAGAACACTGCCAACTCTGTCAGTATGAGAAGCAGTTTGTGCTTGCGGAATGCCAGCCGGTGAAGCTTCAGGAACATCATGAGATGCAGATGTGGTATGTGCAGGTGTCTCTGAGTCAGGGGCAAAAGAAGGAACCGGAGAGATGTGAGCACTTCTTGGTGATTTGGAGGAGTGACTTCTGCTCGCTTGAAGAGTGAACAAAGAAATGGGACGTTGACGAGTCAACATTTTACCATCTGCAGGAGGAGTAATGCCTGCACTAAGGATGAGCTTCATGACGAGACTGCAAAATGGAATGATTCCTCGAGCTGTAGATCGACACGCGGTCTTCCTCAAGTTGTAGTAGATGTGAGCACATATATCAATGGGGGCTCCGGTAATGAGATCACACAGAAATATAGCTCTCCCAAGATTGATGAATGTAGTGTTGGACAATGGATAGAGATTGGTGAACATGATCAACTTCAGTGTGGTCAGCTCAGGTGCAAACTTTGCGGTGCTGATGGAAGTTCCTACACTGGAAACCTCATGATCATGTCCTAGGATTTGTAAAATCTCTCCCACCTCTGGATTTCGTTCATCATAGGGAGTTAAATTCACATTCTGAGGTCTGGTGATGCCGAGAAGATTTGCGATGGAGTCTGGGGTAACACTAAACTCTGTTCCTCTGACCCAGAAAACGAGGATAGGTCCAAGATCAGATGCATTGGAGAAGCATTCTTTGACCAGCTCATCCATTGGATCATCAAAGTTTCCGAACAAGTTTGCCCAGTCTCGTTTCTCAAAGATTCGAGGGATGAAAGTAGTCCCTAAGGTGTTGAACTCTACTACCCGCTCCACTATAGTTGTTGACTTGTCAAACACATTTGAGTAGGCGTGTGAGTTAAGGGGAACTCTGAATCTATCCTCATTGGGATCTTGAGATGCTTGAGATGATAGACGAGTCCTTTTAGCAACTGGGGTCGCTGGTTCGTCAGCAACAATGTCTTTACCCCTGGAAGATCGACGAGACATCTGCAAGAGAACAGACAAACAGAAAAGAACCAAGCAACAAAACCCCGCAAAAGATTGTCAACAAGATTCAGTATAGCCAACATTTCAATATATAAACCCAGACTGAATATAGTGCAGACCCAACCAAACCTTCCAACAAAACACAGAAGCACAAACTAATACGTGCATCAAACTTGGTAAAAGTGCACCAAGACAACGAAAGACATCACAACTGTCATATAGACAGGTTAACATGACCATGATATGCAATAAGAAACAGCATTTGAACATTTTGAGCAGATAACATAAATCACTCCAGCAGAGACATGAACATGGGGAAAATATTTCAATCATGAAAAAACCAAACATCCACACTGGAGCACGTGGTTGAGAAACACACATTATGTTATCATATCAACTCAGTAACCAAAACCAAACACCAACATCAATATTCAGGCAAGTGTAATGAGTAAGTCACATAGACACCAAACCCATTTCAGAAAAGATTCTCAGATTCAATAATAAGCAAAAAACAGAACAATGAAAAACACATTGTGATTGCTCAGCATGAAAACAGGTGAGAACAATAACAAACAAGACACTCCATACCCATTACACATAGAGATAAGTATAACGAATACAATACCAGACCAAACAGTAACAGAAATATGCAGGAGAAAGAAACTGAGATTGAGAAAGCAAAAACCCATACCTTTTCTTGATGATTTGGAGAAGAAACGAAGCACCAAAGGGGTTTTGAAAAATGGATTCACGAAGAGTTTTGGGAGGAAACAACAGTTTTAAGAGAAGATGAACAGTTACAAAAGTTCGAGGGAAAACTGAAAGAGGTTTAAAAACTGCTCCTGTTTCTGCAAAACACGCGATTTTAGCGACTGGATTAAGTCGCCACACAGTCGCCAGCTCAAGCCGCCAAAGCACTCAAGAACAAAATTTTGAAAAATTTTTCTAAGTGTTTTTCGCGACTGGAAGGTCTACCCGCGAGTGAGTCGCGAGCTGAGCCGCGAAATTCTCTGAGTGATCCTCGCGACTGGACCTTCTACTCGCGAACAAGTCGCCAAACATGACCAGCGAAGATGCGACTGAGGCTCGCGACTTGACATACCCGCGACTGAGCCGCCAAAACAGGGCAAAACTGTATTTTTGAAATTTTTAGATTTTTCCAACAAAACACTTTCCAAAAACACTTAAAAACACTCAAAAATCTTTTTGTGCTTGAATTAACAAAGATTGAGCATGTGAAAACACATTTTATCAAGTACAATCACACAAATGAATATGGCATTTATTGAACATAAACTTGTGTGTTGTGTGTGGATATCAACAATGAGCTAGTCCTTTGTCTAATGTGAAGCTTCAATGATCAATTCAACCAAGGCATACACAATTAGCACTAGATCATGTGACCAATCTCAATTATAGAAATATGAATATATGACCTCCCACATAACTTGATAATCATAACTTGGAGTTTTTCATTTGACTCCACTTTCAGCCTTAACATTTGATCTTTTGAGGCAATCATCTCTCATTGTGAGAGGGATATGTAACATTTCTCTTTGAAGAACAGGCCTTTGGCCTTTTTGAATGAAATTTCACTTTTTAAAATAAGGTCGCTTACCCTTTTTCCTAGTCAAATACTAGAATGTGCGATAGGCTTTTGCAGCTCAATATCTCTTTTCATTTTGGAGATTTACATTTGGTGAGCTCTTTTTAGCAAAACAAAAATAAAGAGTGGGAAGAGATATAGACACAAGTCTATGCATGTTTCAAGATCAACATAACCATTCACTAATCATTCATGACAAGTTTGAAGATCTATTTACAACAATCACATAGATTTCAAGATTTTTCCCATAGTGATATGAGTGCACGAAAACAAGCAATGCTCGAAAATGCACAAAGCCATTAGCACAAAGGTACAAGGCATAATGAGTTTTAAGACAAAACTCAACAAAGTCAATCAAGCGTTTTGATTTTCAAATTCTTTATGTAATTTTTGGATTTTTGACTCAAGAAACAAAAAGATTGATAAAACACAATTAAGAAATATTCACAAACAAACAACCAAAATCAAAAACAACAAGCATACCACACAAACATAGTCACAAAGCATAGGAAGTATTAATGCATGGACATGTTGTAATGCTTATGCATGAGTACCCCTTTTCACCCACACGTCACTTGCGTTTGGGGTGATTTCCTTAAAGGATTGGGTACGGGAGTTAGGGCTTTCAAACCTTCGTGAGAAGCTTTCCAAGCAGTTGGTGAATGCACCAATCATCTTCATCACGTTCATCATTCCGGGATCTCCATGTTGCTCTCTAGGTTGATCACCTGCCCAAGTTCTCCTATCAACTCTTGGTCCTCCTGGCCTTTGAGGAGTTGCACTGTTCTTTGCTCTCAGCTTTTGGCAATTTGGTCGAGTGTGCCCTTGAAGTCCGCAATAATGGCACACATACATTCCTTTAGGACCTCTTTGTGGTCGTGGACGTGACTTGGCACGAGACTCAGACCTGCCCACATACTGATTACGATGATTCAGCATCCGTTGGTCCACCACATTCTTCTTCTCCTCCACCTCGAGCTTCACACCAGTAGGGTCATCTACAACTGGATCTTTGGCTTTGACAAACTTCACTTCTTTGGTGACATTTCCAGTTGAGCTACTTCCTCCGGTATATCCCAGTCCGGATTTGTCTGAAAAGCTCTTTTGAGATGATATAACATCATCTAGCTTCTTGGTGGTGACCCTCTCTATTTTTGCATTTACTTGAACAACCTCACTCTCAAGAAACCTCACTTTAGTGTAAGCTTCGGACAGCTCACCATTCAGAGTTTCAATCTCGCATTTGGCCTCCCTATACCGGATTAGGAGACTTTTGTAGTCCTCCTCAGCCTTCTTCATCTTTCTCACAGCAGCCTTGGCTACCCTTGTGTATTCACCTGACTTCTCTAAGAGTGAGTTGTAATTTTCTTGAAGAGTTGCTGTGCTTTCTTCTTCTTCAGCTTCCGATTCTTCAACAATTCCTAGTGAGTCATCCTCACTATGTTCTCCAAGGTCTTGAACAAGCAAATTCAATTCATCCGAAGACTCAACATGAGCAATAGTCATGAAAGCTGAGTAGTTCCCTTCTCCATCACAGCTCTCTTCAGATTCTGAGTCGGACGAGTCTGAATCACTCAAGGTCGTGGCATACACCTTGCCTTTCGATTTCAAATAATTAGGACATTCCTTCTTGAAGTGTCCATGCCCGTTGCATTCAAAACAAGTGACACCTTGTGTGGATTGGGATTCTTTTCCATCTTTCCTTTTGAAATCCCTCTTCTCCCTTCCAGAATTTTGGAATTTTCTCTTATCATCAAATTTTCCATTGTTTTTGAATTTCAAAAACTTCTTGAAATTTTTAACAAGATAGGCTACATTTTTGTCCACCATATCTTCTCCTGATGAGCCTTGATCTTCCACCTTTTCATTAGTAGTCTTTAGAGCAAGGGATTTGCTCTTCCGTTGATTTGGCAGTGACATCTCATAGGTCTGCAGAGAACCAACCAGCTCCTGTACTCTGATGTCGTCAAGATCCTTGCTCTCTTCAATGGCTGTCACCTTAGCACGGAAGCTTTCCGGCAATGATCGAAGGATCTTCCTTACAATCTTTGAGTCCTCCATCTTCTCCCCCAAGTTAAACTTACTGACAACCACTTCATTTAACTTCCCATAGAAAGAGTCGAAAGACTCATCCTCACTCATCTTGAGCTCCTCAAACCGAGTGGTCAGCATTTGTAACTTGGTATCTTTTACTTTCTTCGTGCCTTCATAAGTTGTTTCCAGAATCTCCCATGCATCTTTGGCAATGGTAATGTGAGAAATCCTGTGAAATTCATCTGGAGACACACCACAGAAAATAGCATTTAGTGCTTTACTGTTAGCATTAGATACAGCAAGTGCTGCCTTATCCCATGTGGATTTGGCTGCCTCAGGTTTGGTCCAACCAATCTCAACAGCATCCCACACGGATTCATCAATAGAGCATAAAAAAGCTCTCATACGAACCTTCCAAAATGCATAATTACTTCCATCAAAATATGGAGGTGCATTAAGGGATTGAGACCTATCCATCTCAAAAAGAAAGGGAGTCAAGGATCACACAATGGTAATGAAACCAAACAGCTGTGTACCCGCTCTGATACCAAATGAAAGTTCAAAAACGTGTACAAAAACACTTTTGAACGTTTAGACCCCCAAAAACCAACTTAACCAACCCAAGCAATATGTCAAACAACTAGTGTGCGGAAACTTAACATATGCTATAATATGGAATTGATTAAACAACTATCTAAGCCACAACAAAATAAACCACAGCAGATAATGTAAAGGCAGAGATAGAGAGGAAGGAAGATGCAAACACAGAGATAACACCAGATATGTTATCGAAGAGGAAACCGAAGACCTCGGCGAAAAACCTCTCCGTCGCCCTCCAAGCGGTAATCAATCCACTAGAAAATACAGTTGGGATACAAGGACAGCAATAGACCCTCCAAGCCTAATCTACCCAATGCACCTAAGCCCTCCAAGCTTCTTGCTCCAACGAGGTTGCGCCGAACCTTTTTCTTTTCTAGCTTTCCGGATTCCGCTACTACACCGTAGCATCAACCAATGAATATTGGCTCCTTCCTAACTGCTTCCCAGAACTCCAAACGACTGTCTCACAGAGATGATAATGGTGAGAACCAGGTTTGGTATAAAGCCTCTCAAGGATTTGACAATGGAGAGGAAGAGAGTGAGGGATTTTGATGAGACTCTAAGGTAGGGATTGTGTGTGAAACAATCTTGTTTTTCTTTAGGGTTTCTCTCTCAAAATTCTCTCTGGAAGCTCTCTTTCAATCGTGGGTTAAAAGGGTATTTATACTGGAGTGAAGAGGAATGCGAAACGTCAGGTTTTTCCAAAACAGGGGTGGCTCGCGGCTTGACCTCGCGGCTTGACTAAGTCGCGAGTTCCAGTCGCGAGTTAACCGTATGGCTAGTTGTCCTGTTTTGTCCTGTAGTGCTCCAGCTAGCATGACTGTTCATCTTCCAGCATGCTTGGCACGTGTGCATCTTCTGGCGGGTTGAAGCCGCGAGTCCACCCGCGAGTCCCAGCCGCGACACTCTGTTTTCTTGCACACTTTTGAGCAATCTTCACACTATCTCACTCACTACCCTTACAACAATCCCACCTAAATACAGGGTTACTAAATGCTGAATTACAAGCAAATTTGGCACGGAATAAAGCCAATTAGATGGTTGAATAAATTCAACCTTACACGATGATTGATCTCCAAGAGGCTTGTTATAGGTTTCTTCCTTTCATTTTGTAAAACTCATCATCTTCCTTCCTCACATCAGTAGGTATGTACCCCACTTACTAATTTTGTATTCTTCAAATTTTAATGTCTATTTTTCCCAGTTTATAATGTTTGTATATTTTTTCCTTGTAGATAAAAGTCTCTATTTTACAAAGTGAGATATATAACAGAAACAAATGATGAAGGACAAAAAAAAACCCAAGAAATAGTATGTATTTTGTGTGAGCAAAAAGGGTTTCTTTCAATTAGTGGGATTGTGGGTTTGAATTCCATGTGGGAGTTGCAATTAAATTCCCTAAAGAACTTTTTGTTACTTGCCAAAGCTTACACAATAGCCAATTAATTCTAGTTTTTTAGGCCAAAATGAGCAAATGCCCCTTTCACACAAAAAATCCAGCATTTTGCCCCCTTTCCCAAACTAATTAGGGAAATGCCCCTGTTTTGAAAATCAATTTTCAAAAAATCGAGTTTCAAATGTATAACTCGATTTTTGGAACATCGAGTTATAGCGAACATGGACTTAGATTTTTTTTTTTGGAACTCGAGTTCCATGAACTCGAGTACTTCACATGGAACTCAAGTTCCATAAACTTGAGTTCCATAAATTTTTTTTTTTTTTTAATTTTCAGTTTGTTATAACTTGATTGTCTAGAAATCGAGTTTCAAAACAGAGGTATTTCCCTAATTAGTTTGGGAAATCGGGCAAAATGCTGGATTTTTTTTTAAAAGGGGCAAAAGCCCATTTTCTCCGGTTTTTTAAGCAATTTAGATTGATTGTGCCCATTGAAGAATGGTCGTGGGTCTAGACACTCATTAATAAGATTTCATTATGGTTAAAGCTCTGCTTGTAATCAATGTTATTAGAAGGCAAATGGTTAGAATTTTAACATTACATGATGCTTGGATTTATTATTAACTCATTGGAATTCAAGTTTTTGTGTATCATTTTGATTTTTTCTTTTTTAATTTGTGGTTTAGGCATTGAAATTGTCGCACTACCCTCATGATCTAAGTATTTTTATTTGATTTTTTTTTTTTTTGTTTCTCAAATAAATAGAAACAATTTGTAGATATGGGGTGTGCCGCATGAAATTATTTCAGATAATGGGTTGCATTTTAAGGGAGAAACAGAGAAGCTACTTCGAAAGTTCAATATTCAGCACCATAAATCCTTACCCTACTGTCCTCAGACGAATGGAGCAGTTGAGGCTGCAAACATGAATATAGTGCGAATTTTGAAGAAGAGCATGAAGAACTACAAGGCTTGGCGACTACAGTTACCCTATGCACTTTGAGGGTATAGGACATCAATTTGGTCCTCCACAGGGGCCACTCCTTATTCATTGGTGTATGGGATGGAGGCAGTCCTTCCCATTGAAATGGGTCTTCGTTCATTGAAAACAGTTTTGAAAAGTGCAATCCCTGAAGTAGATTGGTTGCAGAGTAGATATGACCAACTATGCGTGATGGATGAGAAGAGACTCAAGGCCTTGTATCACATTTGGGGTTACCAAAGGAGACTTAGGAAAGCTTTTGATAACAAGGTAAGAGCAAGAGATTTGAAGTTGGGAGGTTTAGTGCTGAAAGAGATCCAAGCCCCAATTCAAGAAACGAACGGAAAATTTAAGCAAAATTGGGCAAGTCCATATATTATCAAGTAGATATACTCTGATGGAGTAGTAAGGTTGATGGACTTAGATGCAAACCCTTTCACTAAACCAACCAATATGGATCAATTGAAAAAATACCACGTCTAAGGTGGTAGTCTAAAAATACCACGTCTGAAGTGGTTGTAAATCATGTTATTTTCTTTCCTAGGTTTGATTATAAAAAAATAAAAAATAAAAAATAAAAGCTCATTAGGCTGAAAACCCAAAAGGGCAGTCTAGGCAAAAATTAGGGCATTGAATAGAGAGGTAGGTTGAAAACCTGAAAGAGCGATCTATGTAAAGGAGAGCAAAAAAAAAAAAAAAAGAGTGAGAGAGCCTGCTAGGTTGAAAACCCAAAAGGGCGGCCTAAGCAAAAGTTAAGGCAAATAAAATGAACTACATGATGACCTGATCCTTCTGCTAAGGAGGTAAGTAGGTAACCATATATTGGTCTGGTCACAACTTCCCCAAACCCACCATTAACCCATTAAGTTAAAAAAAAAAATATATATATATATATATATATATTTGTTTCCAAAATCTAACCATTCCATTAAACCATGCCATTACACAAAATTTAAAACCCAAACCCTAAACTAAACCCATAAAAGCCAAATCCTAAAAAACCAAACCCTAAACAAAGCCCTAAACCTGAAAATAAGTGAATCATTTTTTCTTCATTCTTTTCTCCTTAGGTTGTTCATTGGTTCCATCTGTGGTAGGTACTTTGTCATCTTTGTCCCTCCTCTTGAACTCATAATTGTTAGCCTTGTGTTTCTCTTGGTTATCTTTAAGAAATTGTTTTCTCATAGAAGCCATGTTAGCCTTTTTATCTGTAATTTTGTTTACCAACCAGTTAGAATATTCCATGGTCATCTTGTGAAAGTGAACCTTAACAAAAGATTGATCCACTTGGTCAGCCATGTCCAAGCCTAACAGCATGTTCCTCATAGAAGTAGGATTTGTGTCCACAGGGGTGAAAGGTTTTCTTCCTCTTCCATTAGGCATTCCCTGCTCATATTGGAAAGTTGCCCTTCTTAATCCAACTATGAAGATATGATCTGATCTCAGGGATCGCAACAAAGGAGGTGGGCACTTCCACCAATAACAATTCTATCGAATGGAGACACTAGACTTCTTGTTTAGAAATTTCACCCAATTGCTTTTAGTTTGACACTCGGTTTTGAGAATAGCCCTACTGAGAAAATTTCTAGGACCATAATTAGCAATAGTAGGTGTAGCCATCATGCCCAGTCTTTCCATCAACCATATCGGCAAAGTCAAGGGACTCCAAAGAAAGTGTTGCGACTCTCCCCCAATAAATAAAGAATCTAGTCCTAAAAAAGTTTCTGCCAAGATCAGAGAAGCATGATTATCACCATCCTTAACTTGACTCACAATACTTATGACTCGAGCATCCACAAAGCCAGGCCTTCTGAAGCAAAGCAAAAATTCTCCCATGAAGCAAAGAGCTAAGCCAAAATTCTTATGCATGTTGTCAGACACTCCATGAGTACGCTTGTTAATAAGTCTTGAAACAATTGCATGAAGATTCACCATGCGACCTTCAACCATGCTACCGGTAATTGAAGTAGGAAGCCCTAGAGCATCAGACAAGATCTCCCTATGTTTGGGATCACAAGAAACTGCTATGGATTTTTTGCCAGGATTATAACCCAAAATAGCTGAAAATTCTTCAATTATGGGACAAAGTTCAACAATTTTAAACCGGAATACATGGTCTTCAGTATCCCAGAACTTCACGGCGGCATAGAGAAAATCCCACTTGATCTTGACATTCCTCAAAGTTTTGATTCCCTCTAGCTTGTAGGTTGTGAAATTGGTCTTGGTGCCAAAATCAAAGCTACAAACCCATCTATTGATATCATGTGTGATTGAGCGAGAAAAATTTTGATTGTTAGCCATGGATAACTCTTGCATGTGATTGCTGTTTCTTGATAACTTTGATACAGAGATTTGTTTGCAGGTTTAATGCTAAAATAAGCTACCTTAGTCCTTAACCAGGTTTAAGTAGGTTTCAAGAGTTTGCAACAGATTGGGAAAGTGTTTCATGGTCCTAAACAGAGAAAATATTTGTCAAAAAACTCAAAAACACAAAAAATGCATTGGAAAATGTGAGGAATTAGGGCAAAACTGGGTGTGCCTGTCGGCAGTGCCGATTGGCACTCCAAGAGTGTTGATTGGCACCCAGCCCAACCATGACATAATTACCCTGTTTTGTGTTTTCGAGTACTTCGTGGGTCTATTTTGGCTTTGTTTTCACTCCAAAAAAATGATTGTGCAATAAAGTTTCTCAAAAATTTGCATGATTTTTCAAACTTCGGCATTTAGACATGCTTTTTCCATTTGTTTTCAAAAAACATCACCTACATCACTTATTTCCCAAAAAAAAAAAAAAAAAAAAAAAATTAACCAAAAAAATATTTCCCAAAGTCATGCATCTATTTTCTAAATTAGGGGCATTCGGCTATGCCTTATCCCCTCTCTTTGGAATAAGTAAAAATCACTCAACTCTTTTCCAAAAAAAAAAAAAAAAAACCCTTTTAAAAAATAAAAGGTCATCAAGCACAAGTTTTTAGACTAGGGGCATTCGGTTGTGCCTCATTCAGGTAAGTACAAATCACATCAGAAGAGGTGAGATAAGTTCAAATTGTTTACTGCAAAACTTCATTAGGTGAATTCTAAACTTGTCTCATCTAAGTTTTAGCAAGGCTTAAAGCAATCCAAAGATATAGAGCTAAGAGCGAAAATTAATACAAATTGTCTGAGGAAAAGTTTTTGTTGTCTTTGCAGGAAAATTAAAATACAAGTCAAGCATCATTCGGATTTCAGGTCTGCCTACAAGAAGATCTCCTAGACCTACCCCTAGAGGAGCCACCCTCAGTGTCTCCTTCCTGACTTGCATAAAACTGAGATTCTTGTTGCTAGTTCTAAAGTTCAAGATTTCCGATTCTTTCCTCCAAGGATCTCATGTTGGTATCAGCCACTGCCATTCGGCTGTTCTGAAAATCAACAGAGACAAGTGTTAAATCCATTACCATAGAGTTCAAGCAAAAGCATTAAGGAAGCATTATCTTTTACCCAGTTCATTTCATTGAGCACATATTGAGAAGATTAAGTGCGTGCCACAAGCCGCAAACCTCCAATCATTCGCATGCTTTTTTACACAAGATCAACACCGACCTGAAGCACAAATCCACAAGTTCAGAAATAAGTCAATGAGTAAAAATGAGGACAGAAGACTAAAGGATTCAGGAGCATACCAAGTCATTCCAGAGGACATTTGGGGTGTACTCTGGCCGGTCTATATTCATGAAGCTGTATGACCTATTAGGGTTCATTACTTCATATTGCAATGTAGGAAAATGAGGATATGGCTCCATAAAAGAACTAGAAGAGCCATTAGCATGGCTAGGAGGAGGACTCTCCTCCTCTTCAGAGGATGAAGCCTAAAAGTGCAACATGCAAATATTTTCATAGAAGTTAAAACAAAGAAGATAAAAGATGAAGATGCAAGACGTGGTGCAAATTGACTTTGGAAAGAAAGAAAGCTACCGAGGTTATAGGAATGCCAGCTAAACAATCCTACATTTAAGTTTGGACGAATTCAAAATAATCTCCTGATGTCCCCGAAACATCATGGCCGACTCTAGCACAAGCAATTTCCTCGTTAGCCAAAAGGTCTACCAATTGGATGGAGGGACAAGGATGAATAGGAATTGTCTTAGGAGGGTACACATGTGGAACTTGTGCCAATACCCAATCGCCAATATACCAATATCTCCCATGTCCACACTCAAACAACACTTGATGGTCGTTCAGCTCTTGAGCCCATGCACACTCGGCATGCTTCTCACATCCAAGCCAAGGATTCAAAGACATCTGAAAATCACAAAGAACCCAGAATGAAAAGAAGCCAAACCACATAGCACACACACACACAAAACTCACATTATTGGCAGTCAAGTTATCAACCAACACACATCATCAACAGCACAACAATGCAAATAACCTTTTTCAAAATACGTCTGACCAAGAATTCAAAACCTCACTTGCCAAACAAATGGCGCACCTCCTAAGCTTGAAAGTCTGGGCCGAGAAAGCTGAGTTATGAAGTACAAAAAGGTTGCATAAGCCATGCCACCCCAATCATAATTTTTGATCTTACCAATATCCCTCATATCCCTCAGACTCCACAAATAGCACAAACTCACAGTGCTCCCCAAGTCTGGACATAAGAGAGTTCCAATGAAGAGAAGCATGAACATGCGAGTGTCGGTTGCTATAGTCTTACAATTACCAATATTGGAGTACAACCACATCAAGGGTACATTCTTACTCCTGATTTTTGGAGGCATCGCACCCAGAAGACCTCTAATTTCCACTAAGGTGATGGAATCATTAACTTTAATTCTTTCATCACCCAATTTTAAGCTAGTAATGGCTGAGAAGTCATAGGGTGTCAGCATCACCTCACCAATACTCGGAAAATGGAAAGTGCAAGTAGTATCCCAGAATTGCTCTGAAAAGGCAAGAAGTAATTGGAGATCCTTATACTCATTGGTATCATGGTCCAACAAAGTTTGTAAAAAGGTTCGAAAACCAGCTCCATTAATGACATTTTTAATGTCTGCGGACAATACCACCCACCTGCCCTTCAACATCTAGAGACTACCTCGACTCTTGAGGTTCTACAAAACAAAGTTTAGCCAATCATTGAGATGTTCACAAAATTCCATGTCCCAAAATACTCATCCCAAAATCCTAACAAATAAAATAATGCCCCTAAAAAAATTAGCCAAACCCCAAAGGTCATTCCATAAATTTAAATTCAATGAAATCCTAATAATAGCCCCATCAACCCCAAAAATCCTTCATCTCCACAAGTTCATCCAACAATGACTCAAGCATATGCCCAACAAAAAAAAAAATTCCATACCAACCAAAAAAAACACAAAAAATATATATATATATATATATATATGTCCAACAAAAAAATTCCATGCGCAACACAAAAAAAAAATTTCCATGTCCAACACAAAAAAATTCCATACCAACAAAAAAAAAAAAAAATCCATACTGACAAAAAACACAAAAAAATTCCATGCCCAACACAAAAAACGATTCCATGTCCAACAAAGAAATTCCATGCACAACACAAAAAAAATTCCATGTCCAACACAAAAAAAAATTCCATACCAACACAAAAAAAAATTTCCATGCCCAACACAAAAAAAATCCATACCAACACCAAAAACTTTTTGCTCGCAACAAAATTTCCATACCCATGAAAGTAATACCCATAAAAATTTCCATGCTCACGAAATAAGGCATACACATCTCCACAAAATTTCCACACTCATCAAAAAATAAGTTTACTCAACCATGCCTACACATCAAATTCTCATTATTTCAATATCCATAAAATTCAAGTCAAGATTCATCCAACAATACCACAAGATACCTACAATCCAAGGCTTCATGAATCATCAACATTGTCCAAATTTCATAATACCAAACAACTCAACAATTCAAAAATGCCCCAAAACAAAGAAAACAACATTTTGATCTTTTGCAGGCAAAGCTCAGATTCAAACCAAGATAGTTAAGCCTCTCGGTCACCCCAGATTTAGATCAAGATAGAGAAGCCTCTTGATTACCCTAAATTCAAACCAAGATAGAGAAGCCTCTCGGTCACCTCAGATTTAGATTCAAATTGAGATAGAGAAGCCTCTCAATCGCCCCAAATTCAAACCGAGATCAAGAAGCCTCTTAGTCACCTCAAATTTAGATCAAGATAGAGAAGCCTCTTGGTCGCCCCAAATTAAAACCAAGATAGAGAAGCCTCTTGATCACCCTAGATTCAGATCTAGATAGAGAAACCTCTTGGTCGCCCTAGATTCAAATCATGATAGAGAAGCCTCTCAACCACCTCAGATTTAGATTAAGATAAAGAAGCCTCTTGGTCTCCCCTGATTCAAACCGAGATAGAGAAGCCTTTCGGTCACCCCAGATTCAGATCAAGATAAAGAAGCCTCTTGGTCTCCCCTGATTCAAACGAGATAGAGAAGCCTTTCGGTCACCCCAGATTCAGATCAAGATAAAGAAGCCTCTTAGTCACCCCAGACTCAAATCGAGATAGAAAAGCCTCTCGGTCACCTCAGATTTAGATTAAGATAGAGAAGCCTCTCAATCGCCCCGGATTCAAATCGAGATAGAGAAGCCTCTCGGTCACCTCAGATTCAGATCAAGATAGAGAAGCCTCTTGGTTACCCCAAATTTAGATTGAGATAGGGAAGCCTCTCAATCGCCCTAGATTCAAAACTGAGATAGAGAAACCTCTTGGTCACCTCAGATTCAGATCAAGATAGAGAAGCCTTTTGGTCATCCTAAATTTAGATTGAGATAGAGAAGCCTCTCAATCGTCCCAGATTCAAACGGAGATAGAGAAGCCTTTCGGTCACCTCAGATTTAGATCAAGATAAAGAAGCCTCTTGGTTGCCCCAGATTCAAATTGAGATAGAGAAGCCTCTTGATCACCTCAGATTCAAATCAAGATAGAGAAGCCTCTTGGTTGCCCCAGATTTAGACTGAGGTAGGGAAGCCTCCTAGTCACCTCAGATTTCAAGATTTAAGTCAGGTTTATCAATTATCAAGTAGATCAAGTATTCACAATTCTCATTTTTCAAAACAACAAAACATTAGTTCTATGTCCCAAGGTTTTAGGTTCTAGGGTCAGGTGATCTTTAAAAAGTCAACCTCAATTAAATCAAGGCTGCTAAAATCAGGGTCTTTATTTTACATTGACATTCGCTTTGCAAGCTCTGTCACCGAGGGGCATTTAGTAGACACTCGATTTTGCACCTATAATTTAGAAGATGGTTAGAATGATCATTCATATACCCAAAATTTAGAGTTGCATTACATGCATTAATTTATTCATTGCATATCATAAAAATGATCTTGAGATTCTAACGGTCGCAATGATATGTCCGATTCCCAAATTGGACCGTCAAATTGAAAGATATCACATGATCAAGTTTTCACGGTCTACATGCATTTTGTTTAGGTGGAACCAATCATGCATGATTAATTTAAATTAATTCTGATTGGTTCAACAATTAAAATTAATTAAATAATTATGTGATTGGTTGTTGGTTATTATAAAAAATAAGCCTACTTGCATGGGAATAAAGTGGATAATCAGATAATAAAGAAATTGTGGATAATTAAATTTTTTTAGAATATTTATCTATCAGATAATTATTACTTTAAAGACCTAATTATCAAGAAAAATGGACTAATTTTTAGAATATGAATTAAAAATGCGTCTAGGTGCAATTCCTGGCTCAAAAATCCTCAAAAAAGGAGTCCAAATCAAACAAAATTGAAAAAGGGGCTTGGCACTCAAGAGGGCCAGTCGGCACTCTTGGAGTGCTGATTGGCCCAAATGCATGGCCCGGCCCAAGAATCTCCCAATTAAGATAAAACCTATCTTTTTCAAAATTTTAGAGATAAGGACACATTACAATTCATATCTGATCTTATTTAGCTTATTTTTCAAGCATTCTAGCGGGAAATCAAAATCGAGGGCCCTTCTTTTTCTAACTTCTTTGCTCCCCTTACGTTAAAGACGTTCTGGAAGTCTTGGCTTTAAGAACTTATTTTTTGTAAGTAAAATATTTTAGACCTCAAAGGAGTGAATTTTTTTTATTATTTCTAAAGTATTATTTCATTGAAGGGTACACTCATACAAGTAGGTATTTAATTTCTTCTTGTATTTATTTTTTCCTTTCTATTATTTGATATGTTTGCGTTGTTCATTGCATGGTTTTTATTAATATGTGCTTGATTTCATTATGATCTTGTTCACAATTTATATATGCCATGTTTGTATGCTTAGTTAGAATGTTCTTTAGTTGATTAACATGTTTTAGTTCTTCTTTAATTTCAAAATCTGCAATTAATCACCAAAATTTTTTTTTAAAAACAATAATAGATTTGTATTTTCATTAAATATAGATCTGAAAATTTTTCTAAAACAAAAGCAGATTTGTATTTTCACTAAATATAGATCTGAAAATTTTTTTGAAACTTTTTCTAAAACAAAAACATATCTGTATTTTCATTAAATGTAGATCTGAATTTTTCAAGGATACAAAACAAATCTGTATTTTCATTAAACACAAATCTGAAAATTTTTCTGAAATAGTTTTCTTCTTAAATAAAAAAAAACTGCAGATTTTGAATTTTCAAATAATGAATTAATAGTCAGGTTAAGGTTTTTTTTTTTTTTTTTTTAATGTAATTCCATGAATATGTGATGCATGCATAATAGATTTGAATTATGAATATGAATCCTCTTTTAAAAATCCCATTTTTTTCATCCCTTACAAAACAGATCTGATTTTTATTAATCAAATCCCATTTTTTTTATCCCTTACAAAACAGATATGATTTTTATTAACCAAATCCCTTTTTTTTTCCCCCTTATAAAAGAGATCTGATTTTTGTTAATCAAATTTCATTTTTCTCAACTTAAAAAAAAAAAAAAAAAAAGATCTAATTTTTCTTTAAGAAGAGGGCATGTCCATAAGACGAATTTGTTTAAATTAATTCTGTCAAGTAAGTGTTTGTTACATGTATTACAACATAACATTCAATATCATACAAAAGGGTATATAATGGTCATTAGAGTCTAGAAGACTAAACTCCGTCTAGGCGGAATGGGTGCCTAACACCTTCCTATTCTGTAACCTAGCCCCCAAACTTAGGTTTTTTTTGTATAGTAGACTAGTGTTTTATCTTTTGTTTTGGTAGATTGTATTAGGACCAAAGCCTTGTAAAGTTATTCTACCAAGATGTAATTGTATAATCAATTAATGAATTTGAGGTATTTTTGGACATGTAATTGTATTTTATTTTTTTTATTATTTTTTTTTTTGTATAAAAAATAAGTGGCAACTCCACATAATTACCCAAAACGAAGATGCCCTAAGCACCCAAATCTCTTTTTGAGAGCACCCCTCCAAGAAGCAAGGTCTCTCACAATAGTATTGATGTTTTTTTTTTTTTTTTTTTTTTTTTTTTTTTTTTTTTTAATTTGTGCAGATATGAGCTTGGTGGAAAAAAGACATTTTGTGGTGCTACTTGAACTCATTTTTATTTTTGCAATGTATGGAAGACATCTTTGATCTATATATTATTGTAATTATTTTGTGAACAACTTACTTCAATGATTTTAATAGTACAATGGTTTTTTTTTTTTTTTTTTTATCTACTTTTAGATTGTATGGGTGATTTGTTTTTGGATGTGGTTGAAAATGAACAGGTTAATGTAATGTAATAGTAAGTTAATGTAAAGAACACTAATAAATTAAAATAATAATTAAAACTAAAAACAAATTTGGTGACAAAAATTTTTGTCACCAATAGATTGAACAAATAATTAAAAAAAGTTGGAGACTACCATTTTTGTTGCCAAAATGTTAAATAAAAAACAGTTGGTGATGAAATTTTTCGTTGCCAATAGGTTGAATTCTAAAAATAATCGAAAGTTGGTGATGAAATAATTCATCACCTAATCTATTAAAATTGGAAAATTGAAAAAACAAAGCTACAATCAGCGGCGAAATATTTCGTTGCCTAATATGGTCAAATAAAAAAATAAAAAAAATAAAAGACATTGTTGACAAATTTATTTAGTCATTGAATATAATGTTTAGTGAAGAAAAATTTTGTCATGCATTTTTTTATTAAAAAAATTAAACAATTTAGCTATGAAAAGTTTTTTCGTACATTCGGTGACCGAGATTACGCAACAAATGATGTTTCATCATCATATGTCTTATGCGAAATAAGGAGCTTTCGTGATCGTCACTACAAATCTTCTTTGTTGTAGTGATCGACAAGTTGGTTGGCAGGTTTTCTCCTCTAAAACCCAAGCTGGACCTGGCCGTGAAAACCACCAAGTCCAGCGATGTCCAAGCGAAATTTGGCAACAATGCAACAGAGATCTACCAAATCCGGTGAGATTTCTTAAAGTTACACCATATGTAACTTATATATATATATATATATATATACACACACACATATATGCACCTATAGGATATTAGTATGAAATTTGATAATTATGGTAATTGTTTATAAATATTTATGATAGTTGTGTTTATATATTAAATAGTAAAAATAAAATTTGATAATTATGATAGTTATTAATGAGTATTTATTATGACTTTGTTTTTATATGAAACTATTAAATATATAATTAAGATAATTATTAGTGGGTATTTATTTCAATTGTTTTTGTTTATGGAAATACCTCTTCTTTATTTAAAATAAATATGATGTGGCAAGATTCTAATTAAGAGTTTAAATATAAAATAGAATTTGTAATCTTCTGAATAATTATTACAACCAAGCACGCATGGCCACCTAATATATTATACAATCCATACACATTGTTTTTATTCAAAATCACATAAATTGTGAGTTTCACTGACAAACCCTCAACAACAAAAAAAAAAAAAACAAAACAAAAAGTTCTCTCTCTCTCTCTCATGGTCATGGGAGCTTTTTCTGTATCTGTTGCATTGCTACTACTTTCTCTTTTTCACCGAGTACACAGTAAGCTTTCTTACAAGGTGGAACAAGCTGTAGAGAGTGGCTGTGACCTTTACCAAGGGAATTGGGTTTTCGATAAATCATACCCTCTTTACGATAATTCAAGTTGTCCATTCATTAAGAAGGAATTCAATTGCCAAGCGAATGGTCGTCCAGACACAGATTATCTCAAATATAGATGGCAACCCACTGGCTGCAACTTACCAAGGTACATTCATACCCTTTTCCAGATATCTTTTAATTTTGGCTTTTTAAAAATTTTGCATGCTTTATACCAAACCCAATTTACTTTTACAAGAGTGATTTCCAAATTCCATCATTAAAATACTAGAGAGAGAGCCCTTTAATATTTTAGTCTTAATCGGATTGTTTAGCCTTTCTTTTCTTTTTCTTTTTTAACTATTAATAACTTATATATACACACTTTGGTGGTGCTTGAACTTAAGACCTAAATATATACAACGGGTTGGAACTCATAATCTTACTTTGCACTTTACGCTTATTAGAAAAACAATGTGATTTGAGTTATAACTTATTGGCTTCAACCTTAAAGATTTAATACTAAAAGTTTGAGCAGTGTTACCATTTTAGTAAGTGCATGCATTGGAGGCTCTGGCTATGGATTGCACATTGATTAAATATCTTGACGTAGAATTTAAGATTTGTTGATTGATTCGTGATGAAAACAAAGTCTAACCAATGAATTGTCCTCCCTCCCCCCAACCCCTTTCTGTTGTAACAAACCCACTCCACGTGTGGGTTGTGTACCCACTCTATGTGTGTGTGAGGGAGAGAAAGAGTCTTTTGGTTTTTGTCTTATTGTTTATTTTAGGCAATATCTTACTCATATAATTATATTTTCTTAAAAATAATATTTTTTGAATTTGAGAGAGGGGTGAGTTATATTTTATTATTTTATTATGTGTATATGGAAATATCCTTAAAAATGTGTTTGTTTTTATAATTTATTTTTTGAATTTATTAAAATTTTTTTTTTGGAAATATATTAACTATAGAAATTATTACACCTACTAAAAAAATGGATTTAGATCTTTTAAATTTCTTAAAGTACTCTACCAAATAGAATACCTCAAATCTTAACCATTCTTGAATGATTTAATGGTCTAAATTTTGCCATGTTAGTATTCCACTAACAATAATCTTAATTGTTTTGTTTGTAACATTATTTTATTATTTTAAGAATATTGTTAATGGAATGCTAACATGATAGAATCTTAACCATTAAAACATTAAAGTATGGTTAGGATTTAAGGAAATCTATTGATAGAGCACCCTAGAAAATCTAAAGGGTCTAAATCAAAAAAAAAAATGGGAAATGCTAACGAGTACTCTTAGGGCACTGGTTAAGAATCTAGTTAAAGAAAGTTTTTATGGGAAAAGAAAAAAAAAAAAAACAATTAATGTTTTGACAGCTTTTTTCATTTCCTATAAAAGTGATATTAAAACTTTCTTAAAATAGATTATTAATGGGTGCCCTTAGGGCACTCGTTAGCACGACCAAAAAAAAAAAAGTTATTTATAAGGAATGACTATTCCCTGTAATAAAAATATAACCATTAATATAAATTTTCGGCAATGCAAATAGATCATAAAATTAATATTTTCTGAAAATGATAAATTAGCTTCAGATAGAGCTAAAAATTATATTAATGGAAAATTAGCTTCAACAACTTTATTTTAATGGAAAATTAATTTAGATATTCCTCTTAGGTATGGATTATTAGTATAGCACGTTATTACAGCAATTAATTACGATGTTATTGTCAGGATTTTTTCATTGCATCAAATATTTTTTCTTCTAGTATACCATGCATATATAGTAACAATTACATCAAAAGCAATATATTTTTAACTCCTTGCAATTAGATAAAATAAGGATTTGTTTTTGGTTTATTGGTGTTTTATATATATTTTTGAGACAAATTGGTCTAAAGTCTAAACTATATATTTGATAGTAAAAAAAGGGAGTACAACAAAGTAATTTAATCATTTTGCATTAGAGAATGTAAAGAAATAGAATGGAACATAATATAATGAAGTATTTTGCTAGTAAATATTTTTTAAAATGTTAATAATGTTGTAAAATTTAAACTACTTATTTATTTATAAATGTTTAAAATTTTAAGAATTCTATGATAGAGTTAACCTAAGAATTCTTGTAGATCTCAATCCCTACCTTAAAGAAAATTATAGAGAATCTCTTAAATAAATATACTTTCTTTAAAATATGGACTGTTGTGGAAGAAGAAAAAATGATTAATGAAATTTTCTCATTCATGGATATACACGTAAAATTTAAATTTTTAGTAAAATAGCTAGAATAATAACGTAATGAATTTTTTTATTGTATAGTTACTCCAATTGCATTACTTCCCTTCAACTAAATTAGTGGTAATGAGCATCCAAATAAGATAAAAGACAATTCTTCTCCTCCTTTCCATTTTGTTAGACATATTATGACCTAAGTCCAGCTAACAATTGAGTAACCCAAAGTTAATTTGTTTGTTCTACAGTATATGAACGGCCTTCAATTACTTAATGCCACTTGGGCCATAATATGTCTCACGTTCTATAGGGATTATTGAACTAGTCTTTTTCCTTCCTTTTCTTCTAAAACTGTGTTAGTTAATATTAAGATAGAGAAGCAACATAACAAGAAGTGTGAATTTCAAAAAGTTTAAGACCACATACTTGCATGCATCTTTTGACACAACTTAGTCATGTGATAAGCAATGATTGAATTTTTTTTTTTTTTTAATGAGTTCTAGTAGTTGACCCATGGGTAAGTAATATAATGCAATTACGTATTGACAAAATATGCAAGTTATGTCGAAATATATGGGTAAGTGTGTGTCTATAAAATAAATTTCTTCCGGAGTCCAATAAAGTTGGATTCTCACAAGTATCAATAAATTTCTTCATATGGAGACAATTTTGTTGTTCAGTGACTGTCGACCTTCTTTTGTCCACAAATATATATATATATATATATATATATAATCCCAACATCTTAATTGCAGCCCGCTTAATTTGTTCATGTAGATTCAATGGTAGAGATTTTTTGTCAAGACTTAGAGGGAAAAGCATAATGTTTGTGGGGGACTCGTTGAGTGAAAACCAATGGCAATCACTCACTTGCATGCTTCATTCAGCTGTACCAACAGCTAATTACACCGTGACCAAGACTGGGAACATCTCCACATTCACATTCCCGGTAAGATTAATATGAGTTCCTCGAATTATTCTTAGATTCACTACGTTCTTTTATTGAGGCATATGTCATGACTAGTTAATTACGACTTGAACAAGTTAATTGATCTTAGATTTATAATATTTATATATATGAGTTTGAATGAAGTTAACTTGCTGTAAATTTAAATAATGTTTATTTAATTGTACGTTCTCTTATTTATTGTAGAGAAGGGATGAATGAGATTTTTTTTTTTTTCATATTAACTGGTAGAGTCTCTTGAGAAAGCACACGGGCTTTTCTTTTTGTAATTATAGTTTAAAAATATACCGAAGGGTTTATTCATAAATCATGAAACTGGATGTTTTGCTTTGCTTAACAAGCCCCACCCCCCCCCCCCCCCCCCCCCCAAAAAAAAAAGTAATAAAAGAAAATGTTAGATTGAAAAGGCTGATTTTCAATATATTATTCCTTTTTACAAATGTGGAAACATTTAAATTTGAAGATAGCTTTGAACTTAATCTAACCTCTTCACAAAATTAATATCCATAAGAAAACTTCTAAATTCTATATGATTCCAATTTTTTTAGAAGTTAGATGCTAAAATTCCTCTATAACACATTCCACAATTCTCAGGACTACAATGTTACAGTGTTGCTCGACTGGAATGCATTCCTTGTTGACATTATGGGCACAAGTGAGGGGCGTGCTCTTAAACTAGACTCAATCGAAGGTGCAAAAGTATGGAATGGAATCAACGTATTGATCTTCAATTCCTGGCATTGGTGGACTCACACGGGAAGAAAACAACCGTATGTAGAACCCTTGTTGGTTTAATTTGGTTTACAATTGTTGTGCTTGAACTCTATGTTGAAGTTAATGGCTCTTCTATTCTATTCTTGAATAATTAGTTTTGGAATATGATGCAGATGGGACTTTATTCAAGTAGGGAATAAGACGTACAAAGACATGGATCGCTTGGTTGCATATGAGAAAGCGTTGAATACATGGGCTAAATGGATAGATTCCAATGTCGAACCTAAAAAAACCAAGGTCTTCTACCAAGGTGTTTCCCCTGATCATGCAAAGTAAGTACCCTTACTTGCGAGATACATCACACTCATGAGATGTGGTCACATCATGAACGTGATGCTACATGTATCCGAAACATTAAATTCTTTTTCCTTGTATGTTGTTTTGTTCCTCTTACTTCTAACTAGCTTTGTTTTTGGCCACTGATAAATTTTAATTTCTACTTTGAAAGTTCAATGATTTGGAGTAAAGAGAAAAGACAATTTATAACCATCCTTGTTTTTTTTTAGAATCACATTATAATCATCCTAAATGTAGAGAGTCACTCTTAATCAATTAGTAAGGAATTTTTAGTTATTGTACATTATACTCAAAGCATAGAAAAAGAACTGCCTCTTTTCTTACATTTCTCTGTATGTTTTGTTGAATCAGTGCAAGTATGTGGGGGCAACCCAGTGCAAAGGAATGCGCAGGTCAAACAGAACCATTGCATGGCCCAAAATATCCAGGAGGTCCACATCCAGCAGAGCTAGTGGTAGAGAAAGTGCTAAGCACCATGTCAAAGCCAGTGTACTTGCTCAATGTTACAACCCTATCGCAACTTAGAGTAGATGGGCATCCATCAGTTTATGGACCTGGTGGACACAGCTCCCAGGATTGCAGCCATTGGTGCCTAGCTGGGGTACCTGATACTTGGAATGAATTCTTATATGCAACTCTCATTCAGAATCAGAGCTAGAATAGTCTCTGTTACTTCCCCTTCCAAATAAAACTCTCTAAATTGAATCAATGTGATCTGTTTTATTGAATGAGAAAAAATTGACTTTAATCACACGTGACTACGGCATGCATTAATTAAGTGTAGCGACGTCGTTCCTGACTCAACTCGCTTGTCCTTAGAAGCTAACGACGTCGTCTTTAGAAAGTTGGGATGTCTAGTGTAAAACTAAAACGACAACGCTTTTGTTTTGTATCATCGTGTTCCTCTTGCCCACAACAATTATCAATTATTATGCACTTGTTGGTATTCAAAACATTCTTTAGAAGAAAAAAAAAAGAAAAAAAAGAATTCAATTCAAAATAGGGAAAAAAAAATCGGTAAAAGTTTACATGATGACCATGTAAGAATTAACTATGGACTCAATCCTGGTTAGGAGAAAATAAGGAGTTAAAGGCCAAACCGATTAAACAAATGTCATAACTCATAAGAGTATATGACTAGTAACTATTGTGGAGTATTTGAACTGTTATATATCCTCTCTAATAAATATATTGGCAAGTCCTTTTAAAATATAAGCCCAATAGGTCCATGGGCTCTCTCAAATTATTTTAAACTCACTTTTTATGTGAGGGTCCAAGGATCAAAACCATCAAACTCTTCTTGTATTATCTATTTAGTATTTATAAGACTTCAATATTTATTTTTTAATGGACAATAAACACCTTTTTTTAGTTGACAAGAAACACAAAAAATACAGTTTAGCTCACTTCCATCTCCTATTTAGAGCACCTTTTGTAAGTAGAGCATCCCAAGCAATTTTTCATTAAAGAAAATTGATTTAGGCAAAAGTATATCAAGCATATAAAATAAAGTAGCACAAGGAAGCAAAACACAAGATAACATGTACCGGATTTATTATCAAAAAAGGAAAACCCAAGAATTGGGTGGGAAAACCTCTCCACCCCACCTATACCGAGACATTTAGTCATTGAGTTATAATTAGTCACATGAAATTAAAGGAAGCAAAGTAAAACCAAAAAAAAAAAGTAAAACCAAATTAATTACTACACTTCCATTTTTATATTATTTTATAATACGGTATAATTTATAATTTGTTTTCTAAAATTTGTGAAAGATAATTTGTTTTCCCTAAAAATTAAAAAGTTTTTTAAAATATTTGTTGACAGTGGAAGATGCTAAACTGAAGAAAATAACATATATGCTTTTCTCTACCTAGCATAGTCATTCATGGTCCAGGGGGACAAGTCGAGCCCCTCTCACACGAAACTGCATATATGCATGAATGAGGGAGACCCAATTGTGGTCCTCTCACACGGCCTTGCTGACTTCCTCACCTTTGTGCAGGAGGAAGACTTAAGTGGTCCAAATTAATTACTTCAATTCCTAGCCTAGGAGACCCATTTTAGCCCTCTCACACGGTACACTGACCTGGTGTCTTTGACGCAATCGTTTGGGCAAAAGGACCACAATTGAGGAGGGTATGACCGTATGAGCTTCTTCCTTTTTAAGAAACAACTCAAGACTGTTTCTTCTAAATGCCCCTCCTGTACATTGTCACATAACATCCCTGAGAATGTTTGTTAGAAAATAGAAATTTTGAATTTTTCACTGAAGATGTAGACTGATCATGTGTACTTATCATTTTTTCTCCATCAATTACAACTAGTCACGTGGTAAGTTGAGACAAAAACTGTGTAAGTTTATCAGTAATAGTGGTCCTACATTTTTTTTTTTTTGGTACGTGGAGGAAAAACCTTTGGAATTTTGGGCAAGAGTTGCGGTCAATAGTTTCGTATTTTTGCTCAATTGATATCTCAGCCCATATGCTTTTTTAAGGGGACATCGGCCCATATCTGGTGCTGAAAGTCTCGATACACTAGTGACTAGACATGCTAAAGTGCACGCCCCAGTAAGCACTAAGCCACTAACACTCGTATTGCTCCATTTTTGTTTTACTCTTCTTTTTCTCTTTTTTATTTTAATTGTTGATACCAAACTGAGTTGGACACAGAGTTGAAGTTAGTAAAAACTGGATTTGAGAATTGAGATTCAATTTAGAATAAAAAGACATTGGTTTAAAAAGTGGAATCATAATCAGAATCCAAATTAGTTTTTAATTATTGTCTAATTTTGTATCACTTGTCTAATTTTTTTTTTTTTTTTAATTTTAATGTCAAATAACTTACTCTTAATATTCACTGCTAAAATGTGAGATGACTATCTCATCATTACTACTCCACTATTGAATGTTTCTATGCATAGACAATAATTACAACCTAGTCAAATTAAAATAAGGGGCCTGGATAATAAATAAATTAAGGCAAAAGTTAACAAGCACTACATGGTGCATGGTGTTTGTTAAAATTAAAATAATGTGAGTCTCACTTAATAAAAAATTGAATAAATGGAAGGAAAAAAAAAACAAGATATAAAGTTGACTCACAGTCTATAAGGCTAGCAAAAATACTGACATAAAGCTGGGTGTTAACAAGCACGGTAAGGTGCTAGTTAACACAACTCATAAATTAATAACTTGTTATCCCTAAAAAACAAGGTATAAAGTTGACTCACAGGCTATAATTTGTTTTCTAAAATTTGTGAAAGATAATTTATTTTCCCTAAAAATTAAAAAGTTTTTAAAAATATTTGTTGACAGTGGAAGATGCTAAACTGAAGAAAATAACATATATGCTTTTCTATACCTAGCATAGTCATTCATGGTCCAGGGGGACAAGTCGAGCCCCTCTCACACGAAACTGCATATATGCATGAATGAGGGAGACCCAATTGTGGTCCTCTCACACGGCCTTGCTGACTTCCTCACCTTTGTGCAAGAGGAAGACTTGAGTGGTCCAAATTAATTACTTCAATTCCTAGCCTGGGAGACCCGTTTTAGCCCTTCTCAAAAAAAAAAAAAGACCCGTTTTAGCCCTCTCACACGGTACACTGACCTGGTGTCTTTGACGCAATCGTTTGGGCAAAAGGAACACAATTGAGGAGGGTATGACCGTATGAGCTTCTTCCTTTTTAAGAAACAACTCAGATTGTTTCTTCTAAATGACCCCCCTGTACATAGACTGCCCTTCCAGCCTAAAATCCCTGATAAGTGTAAATGTTACCTTTTTAATTTCATAAAATAATTATACCCTTGTTTATGTAAAAATGCAGTAGAATATGTTGATTAATGTTTTATATAAATAAAAGCAGAGACTTCATGCATGAATGTATGAAGTTTCTGTCATATGGCACTCTAATTTTGTATTTAGCATTTTTTACCTTTTTTTATTAAGTTTTTTTTTTTATTATTATTTTTTTTTATTGTTATCCTAAGAATCACATTAACTTAGTTTTACTATAATCTCATTATTCTCTCATTAATTGCTTGAACTTACACTCTACCTTTCTCTCTTTCATCTTCATGCCTTTTAGCATACCCATCATTTTAGTATTAAAAACAAAAGAATAAATAATAATAATTAAGGACTAATATAACTAACCAGATAAGGCCCTAAGGAGAGATACGAGACATGAAAATGTTGTGGATTATTAATTGAAATTTACTATTTCATTATTACCAAAATAAAATACTTGAGATTCACAAAGCATTTGTAAGAGAGAGAAAGAGAGGAATTTGAGGGGCCGCCACCATTGTCATGCTAGCCTCCCACCAACATCAAGCTGCCAAAACCCTTATGGGTTTTTTTTTTTTTTTTTTGGCATCTTATTATGAACTCATTACTAACAAAGTTTTATAATAATTATGCTATAACATATGTACAACATTCTCCAAAATCATCTTACATAAAACATTAAAATATTATCCATGTATGGCACGGGCAACTTACTAGTGTTTTCCTAAAAAATGTAAATGGATTGGTTTCATGTAAAGTCTTTTCAAAAGGACGAAAATGATCTTCTTCATCTAAAATGGATACATTTCATGATTAACATCTATCTACTTGTTAAATTTAGAAACAGATTTAAATCTTTACCTTGAAATTGGCTTGGCATTGATTCTTTTTGTTAAACGATGGGGGATAAGCTTCATCGTCGAGAGGGAGACAGCCAGCCCGAATCACCAGCTAAGGCCTCTAAATGATCACTTGGTGATAAAGCAGGAAGGGGTGCAGTTCTTTCTTGAATGATATTTTTCTTACAGTAGTTAAAAATAATTTATATATATAGACATATGAGTTGAGTTAAAAAGTTACACCTGGTATAACTTTAAGTAATGTTACACCACTTAATATTTTCTAATTGGATGCGAATTTTGACAAATTCACCATTAGATTACATTATTTTCGTATATTTTACATGCTTGCAATATTTCAAAGTGATCAAAGATTAATCGTCATGTCATCAATCAATTGTTTAACTTCAAATTTTTGTAGATTAAAATAATGCATAAAAAATATATCGAACAATAAATAACATCCGATTGACATGAAAATTGACATGAGTGTTAAGAACATATGGAACATGTTATTTAATGTTGGGATTTTCAAAATATGAATTTTATAACGAGTTATTAGATGATGGAACATTTTTTAGAGTTACACCAGGTGTAACTTGAACTCAATCATATGTACATATAAGGCCTACCAATAAAATTAACCTTTAAAATCACAATTTCGAACCTCAAAATATGATATAAAGTCACAATTTCAATTATTTCAGGTTGTGTGTGTGCACGCGCTCACATTGTGCAAGAAACACTATCCAATTAGTTAACATTCATTTACGATGTGTTTGGTTTGGGTGAAAAGTAAGGGAATAGAAAATAAAACAGAGAAAATGGTAGGAGGGGGTGTTTGGTTGAAGAAAGAAAATATGAAATTTTGGTAAGGCCCAAGAGTTTTCTTCCCATATCCACCAAAATACAATCTCCCCAAATTGAGGAGAAACTAGGAGAGAAAAGGGGAATAAAAACTTTGGACATAAAATGTCCTCCTAACAACGTTTCTTTGATTATTTTGTTCTTTCCATTTTCGTTTAGTTGTTTTGCTATGCTTCGTTGTTTCTTTTTTCTTTTTGTTCATCCTTTCTTGATTTTGCCCTTTTCTTCCATTACTTCTTATTCTTTTTACTCATCTGTTTTGGGGAGAAGGTATCCTATGAGACAGGCGCATGCGCCGGTCTCACCCAAGATTTTTTCCTGTTTTGGGTTATTGTGTTCATCTCTTTTTTTTTTTTTTTTTTAATAAAGTGATCCTTCATACACATTTTTTTAGTAAAAATAGTGTTATTATTTTTTTTTTTATCTAATAGGGACATGATAATAAATTTCTACAAACTACATTTTCTATCCTCTCACTTTTCTTCTTAATTAACCAAACAATTTTTTTTTCATTCCTCGACTTTTCCACCTCTCCAACCAAACACAAATAAGAAAAACTAAAATCTCTCATGTCCTCTCACTTTTCTATCCACTCACCATTTTCTATCATCGTACTTTTCCATCTCCTCAACTAAACAAAACCTTAAATTATTGCAATATGGACACCATGATATCCAATCAAGAGAGAGTACTACTCTCTGGAACATTTTTTTTTTTTTTTTTTTTTTTTTTTTTTTTTTAACTTTGTTCTTATGAAGATACTAAAACAAGTGTAAAACGTGTTATCTTGCATACGTTTTTTCCTTTTAGGGTTACGAGAGTTTTTTATTCGAAGTGAATTGCTGGAGCGCGAGAATGACCTCTCATAAGATTATACTTGATTTTTTTTTTTTTTCTTAAAGAAAAGAACTCTTTCTTGACACTATAAAATTATATTTAATGATCATAATTCAACATAATAGAATTTGTAGTTTTTTCTTTCAGATCTGAAAGAAAAAACCACAACATATATAATTAGGATTATACTTTAATTTTTTTGTGAAGATAAAAACTCTTCCTTGATGCTATGAAAGTATATTTAGAGTCCGTTTGGGATGTGCTTATTTGCTTCAACTTATTTAAGTTTTTATAGCTTCTTTTTTTACTATTTACAAGTGTGTAACACTGTGCATATGCACAGATACATTTAAAAACAATCACAATTATACATTTTATATATGTATATATATATATATATAATATTTGAAATCTAATTGGATCTAGACTCTTCGATTTTTGCCCCCAATAATTCACTTACCACAAAAATTAACAAATTAGATGGGACACATGACGCAAAATTGAACTCCAATTAAAATTCAATCTAAAATCTAATTGAATTTAGACCTTTTGACTTTTGCACATAATAATTCACTTGACATAAAAATTTAAAAATTAAATGACACATGACACAAAATTAGACTCCAATTTAGAATTTAACTAAATTTTCTCTCTACTTTAGCTATTAATATATATATATATATGACTTATAAATTTGAATTTTTTTAGTTATATGATTATGTTTTTTTATGGTTTATTATATTGGACTCCTCGTTTTTACATTAAATTAACTAATTTGACATAAAAATTTAAAAATTTAAATTAGATGAGACACGTGACACAAAATTAAATTCTAATTGAAATTCAATTTTTACCTTTTTTTTTTTTTTGAGAAGGAAGATGAAATTTCATTAGCAATTAAACCCGAAGGTCAAACCGTACAAAAGAAGAGATGTTTGGAGGAACAGACTCCAACTAGACCTCTAAGGGGCAAGATAATCTAGCTCTCTGGGCTAAGGCATGCGCTACTGCATTTCCTTGCCTACCAATATAAGAGAAAGAGCAACTCTGAAAAGAGTTTAGGTAAGACAAAGTGTCTTTTAAGATGTGCCCTCCTTGGGAGTGGGCCACGTTCCTATCCTGAAGGGACCTGATAACATTGGATGAGTCACCTTCAAAAACCGAATTGAAGAAACCCATTTCTGCAGAAAAAAGAACAGCACGTCAGGCAGCTAGAATCTCTACAAGTTCAGCTTAGTGGGGTTTCATAATTTTTTCTGAGAGAGCCGTCAATACCCCTCCCTCCGAACTCCGAATCACTACACCGATCCTTGCACTATCCGACTCTCCAAACAGGGCTCCATCAAAGTTAATTTTCACCTGGTTTTCATACGGTGGACACCAACTTGCCATTGTTGCTGCACTTCTCACGGGTAACCCCTGTTGGCCGAACCTATCTGAAAAGTTCCATAGATAGTTTTCAGCAAAATCAGCTACCCTGTCCAAAGGTATTATGGCAGATTGAAGTTGAGACTTGTTCCGGTGGTGCCATACGGACCATGCCGTGACTGCAAACAGTGGGAACAGCCGATGATTTTTCTGCACTGAGTGAACCAGGTCCGAAAATGAACCTTCTTTACCCTATGTGTTAACCAGCTAGCCAAACCTTCTTTACCACACCTGGCAAACCTTAGAACAACCCCACAACGCGTGCTTGACATCTTCAAGATGGTCTGAGCCGAGATGGCACACATTTTCTTGTATGATAGTTCTCTTCCTCAGATTTTCCTTTGTGGGCAATGAGTTGGTGCATGACTTCCATAAGAAGTGCTTAATCTTTCCTGGGACTTTGAGTTTCCACACACCCTTCCAAAAATTCCTTTGAGCCTCAGCAACGTCAGTTTCAAGACCACCAGCCTGCTGGTCCTCACAAAGGATTTTGTACCTCGACTTCACTGAATAAGAACCATTTCGTTTGGCAGTCCAAACAAAGGTATCGGCCTGAGAAGTGGTACAAAGGGGCTAGGCTATGATGCATTGAGCATCAAGGGGGTAGATGCATTGATCAATCAAGCCTAAGTTCCACCAACCCAAGTTGGGATCAATGAGCCCATCAGCTGTTGCAGTCTGGGCAAGTATCCCTTTGTGGAAAATGATTCTACCTGCATTAGAATTTGGTAGCCAAGCATCATGGAATAACCGAATTTTTTTACCATCCCCCATTCTCCAACGGCCATTTCTTTCAATTAAATTTTTAGAATGAAGAATACTCTTCCATGCAAATGAACCCAAGGCTGACTTAGCTTCAAACACACTGCAATTTGGAAAGTACTTGGCCTTAAACACTTTGTAAAAGAGGGAATCTGTGTCATGTATCAATCTCCAAACATGCTTCGCTAGCATTGCCTCATTGAACTTACAAAGGTCTTTAAAACCCAAACCACCGTCTAGTTTTGGCTTACACAAAACCTCCCACTTCTTCTAGTTGATTTTTCTTCTATCATCCCTTTGACCCCACCAAAATATCCGGATAAGCATTTCAATGTCTTGGCAAAGGCCCACCGGAAGACGAAAACAACTCATAGTGAAGGTGGGGATAGCTTGGACTACAGCTTTCAACAACACTTCTTTGCTCGCTTGAGAAAGTAATTTCTCCTTCCACCCTTGAAGTTTTCCCCACACCCTATCTTTGATGTAATTCAAACTAACTTTCTTATTTCTTCCCACCACCGCTGGCAATCCCAGATACTTCTCGTACTCTTTGATCTCGGCAACACCCAACAGGTTTTTAATAGTCTCTTTAGTAGAATCCGAGACATTTTTGCTAAAGAACAAAGTGGTTTTTGCATAGTTAATCTTCTGACCTGAAGCCTTCTCATAGAGATTCAAAAGGGCCTGGATACTTCCCACATCATCTACCCGAGTCCGGCAAAAAAGTAGACTATCATCTGCAAAAAATAAGTGCGACATCTTTGGACTGGAGCGAAAAAGAGAAAAACCCTCAATCTGACCACCATCAACCGCATGTTGAATAAGCCCATTCAAACCCTCCAAGTACAGTAAGAAGAGATATAGAGACAAGGGATCCCCTTGCCTGATACCTCTAGTTGGAATGATGCGGCCTTTAGGTTCACCGTTTACCAAAATGGAGTAAGTAACCGATTGAATACACTCCATTATCCACCCTATCCAAGTAGGATGGAAACCCATTTTCTCCATGATCTTCCTCAGAAAACCCCACTCCAACCTGTCATAAGCCTTACTCATGTCTAATTTTAAGGCAACATGTTCCACTTTACCCACTTTCTTCATCTTCATATGGTGTAGAGTCTCAAAAGCCACCAAAATGTTGTTCGAGATAGCTTTGTCCAGTTGGAAAGCGCTTTGAGTCTCAGAGATAATCTGGGGCAACACTCGTTTGAATCTGTTGGCCAACACTTTGGAGACAAGTTTATATAAGACATTACAAAGCGCTATAGGGCGAAACTCAGAAATAAATTCCGGGCTCTTGACCTTAGGGATGAGTGTAATATAAGCATGGTTAAGACATGGCAATACTTCTTTGGAATTTAAACAGAATAAAACAGCCTTAACAATATCATGACCAATACTATCCCAATAATGTTGGAAGAAAAGTGGAGGCATACCATCGGGACTGGGGGCTTTTCAAGGAGCCATCTGTTTTAGGGCTGTCTCGACCTCCTCCTTGGTAAAAGCTTCAACCAAGCCATCATCCATGTCTGAACTCACCACCCTTTTTGTGTGTTGAACCACCATCTCCATGTCACACGGGTTTGAGGAGGAAAAGAGCTTACTATAAAAATCCACAATCATGGCTGAGACATTTTCCTCTCCTGAAGCCAATACCCCATCTGAATCACGGAGTTCAGATATAGAGTTTCGGCGGAAGCGTTGAGACGCCCTATTATGGAAATACTTTGTGTTGCTATCACCCAAGACCAGCCCGTGGGTGTGGCTTCTCTGTTGCCACATTTGCTCTTCCATATGAAGGAGCTCATTTACTTCAGATTTTAATTGCAGGAAAACATCCACACTGCCCCATTGTAATGTCACCACCTCTGCTTTGCTCAGTAGCTTCTTCTTATCCAGTAAGGTCCGTGAAATATTGCACACTGAATTCTTGCTCCACTTCTTAAGTTTTGCTTGGCACCTATCTATTTTTCCCATGACTACTACCATGGGAGAGCCCGATTGTTCCACCGCCCAAGACTGGGCCACTATATCATGACACCCTTCCTTTTCAAGCCAAAATTTCAAACCGCCACGGTCGCTGAGGTTTCACTAGAATGCCCTCGGGAAGGATTATAATAGGACTATGATCGGATTGCCCACACACCAAGGATTGAACCTTAGTTGCTGGAAATCGCTCTATCCAATCAGCCGTACTAACTGCTCTGTCAAGATGTTCCCAAATGCCACCTGAGGGATAATTCTTGAACCATGTAAACTTTTTCCCATTAAAACCCAAATCCAACAAACCGCATTCATCGAGCACCTCTCTAAACTTTTGCATCTGGCCATAAGGGCGAGGATGCCCCCCTCTCTTTTCATGAGACTTCACGAGTTCATTGAAATCTCCCCCACACAACCACGGTAGGGAAAATTGATTATGGAGGTTTCTTAATAAATTCCATGAATCCGAGCGACGGTGAGTCTCCGGAATTCCATAAAAACCCGTAAATCTCCAAGCTTTGTTGGTACCTCCAAAAATTATTGTATCAATGTGATTGAGGGAGGATGAAACAACCCGTAAATCAAAATCTATTTTCCAAAAAATGGCTAAGCCACTGCCATGATTAATTTTTGAGACACCATAGTGGTGACCGAATTGTAACAAATCGCGAATACCTGCAAGCCTAGCTTCAACCAGCCATGTTTCGGCTAAGAACACTACTGTAGGATCTTGTGCCCAGATAATATCCCTAAGCTCTTGAACTGTCTGCCGGTTCCCAAGCCCCCGACAGTTCCAACATAGGATACTCATAACCCGTGGCAGGGCTGGGAACCAGCCGCCACCAAAATATCAGAATTTTCCTTGTCATCCTGAGAAACTATGTACTTCTTATTTGGTGCTTCAACCTGATCAGAGTCCCCCACAAAAGCTCTTTTCTGTCCTACATGAACAAGCAAGGCTTTCTTACTGCCTAGAGAGGAACGCAGTACCCGTGACCATTTTGGTCTTGACATAAGAGAGCCTTGCTTTATTAATTGATGATTGGAGATGTCAGCTAACATGGGGCCATGGGTCACATGATTTTCTTGTTTCAAAAAAAACTCTTGCTAAGAAAAAGACTCAGTAGAGTCAGCTAAGGGGTTGGCTTGAATTACATCAAGATAGGGCCCACTAGGTGTCTCAAAAAGAGGAGCAACTAAAGGTGTTTGCTGTGGAAAAGTTTGCTCAAAATTTCTGTGTTTCCCTTCCTGCCCTTCAGAAGTATTCAGCTCCTTAGTCACATGATCACATCTCCTACACTGACCCTCAAAACTCGGCGGAATCTCATCCTTTAATCCTGAAGAGTCAGTCACAGCAGGAGGGTTAGTTCAAAAAGGCGTGAGAAAGGGGATTACCTTGGGATGTGCCTTCCTCACATCTTGATCAAGTCCCTTTTCCCACTGCATCACCTCTGTCAGCATGATACTGGTGTCTAGTGGGTCTGAAAAGTTTGTACTCAAAGAGGAAGTTTCAGTTCTCATCTGTACAACTGACCCGCCAGCCTTGCCAAGATCGTGTAACGTAACTGGCTTCTCTAATGTCGCTTCCAAAGCCTTTTATTCTCTTGTCGCACCGCTGCCACCTTGGGAAGACCCCCCAGACCCAAGGTTTGGTCCCTTTCCTATCTTTTCCTTGAGCGAGCCGAATGGATCAGTAGGCTTTTCCGTCCCAATTTCGGTCGCCCCGCCTCTAAAGTCCCGGTAACCACCCCCACCATGATTTTCAGGTTCTTTTGTAAACCTCCTGGTAGGTTCACCGCTCAGCCATGCCCCATACTGAAAGCTTTCCTCTCCCATTTGGTTATTAGTAGTAGATAATGGACACTCTCTAAGGGAGTGGCTAAGCAAACCACACCGGTAGCAAAAATTAGGAAGTCTCTCAAACTTGAGTTGAACCCACCTTGACTCACCTCCTTCAATGGTTATTTTCTTACCTCGGATAAGTTTTTTAGTAACGTCGATCATAACTCTCACTCTAAGACATTTACCCCAGTTCACGCGAGAATCAGGGACATCAACTTCCATGACTGTCCCTAAGGTGGACCCAATCACCCATCTGGTTTCCTTTGTTCTACTATTCAGGGGTAGATTAAAGATCTGAATCCAAAAAGGCGACCATTTTATCTCAATCTCCTTTGGGGTTAACTCACCTTCAAACTCTTGTAGGAGCACTAACTGTTTCTCAAAGCTCCATGGGCACATATCAAGAATTTTCTTCTTATCTTTATCGTCTCCAAACTCCACCAGATACAAATCAGCTTCTAACTCAGAGAAATTGACCCACTTATTCATTTTCCACAGCATCCTCAAATTTTTCCTCAGTGTATGAAGGCTTTTGCTTCTAGGGGTCATGATCTTCATAATAGCACAATTTTTCCCTATCTCTTTTGCAGCTTTAGTACTGCTATTGCCCAATTCGACACCTACATCCTCCTCATCTGTGAAGTTCAGCTTCCTCCACAACACTTCCAGCTCCTCTGCCATTAGTATACTATTGTCTTAGACCACCTCACTACGGGGTTGCTATCTAGAAAAAACCAAACACACCCGACCTTACCAACGGAAGGTCACTGAAACTCTTGCAAGGGCTGCAAGACTGAGACTGTTGCTACGTGCATGAAACATGAGAGCACCGTAAAGGTTGGACTAATGTAGATCTCACTTAATAAAAAATTTGGATAAATAAAAGAGAAATGCATAAAACTTATCACACAGTCTATTTTAATATTTTTTGTTCAATTAACTCACTTGGCACAAAATTCTAAAATTTAGATTAGATGAGACACGTGGCGTAAAATTAGACACTAATTGAATTCCAATTTGAAATTTAATTGAATTTTCTCTCTACTTTACCTATTATTATATATATAGATGGGTTCTATTACGCTTTTGGTACTATTCATAGACTCCATTGTACTATTCAACTCATTTTTAACTCTCTTTTTTTTTTTAAAGGTTTTTAGTTTCAACTAAATAAGTTGTTTCTAGGCAAACCCTAATGATAGATCGCTACTTCAACCTATGGAATTTGGGCAGCTAATAAAGTTAATTTAATGGTTTATAACGACTTCTGAAAGAAAAAACCACAACATAATTAGATTAGTTTAATACTCCACGTAACTTCAGCTGAAGCCATAAAAAAGACAAAAAGAGAGTTTTATTTTTTTCAATTAATTTTTATATCTCAAAATCAAGAAGTAGTGTCATTTTCATGAGAATCTAAAGCCTATGGTTAGAGGCAGTGAACTCTTAGCGTAAAACATTTTGTTATAAGTTCATGCGAGGCAGAAATCAATAAAGATTAATAGAAGTAAGAGAGCCGTTTCGCTGAAATTTAGAAACAAATACTAAAGGTGTTTCAATTGATAATCTTAATGGTTTTCATGAACTGCATTTCTTAAATTTAATAATTAGTGTTAGAAATATAAATAAAAATAAGTACTGGAAATATTTAACCCCCTTCATAAAACCACTTAAGGAACTTTTTTAGTAGTTATAAACAAGCATTAAAGAGAATTTGACAAAGAAAAGAAATCAACAAATTTAAGGTATATATATACATGTTCCAACTTTGAAATCATAGTGACTCTCTCTCTCTCTCTCTAGAAACTACACACTCACAATATGGGTGTTTTCTCTATTACTGTTGCAAGTCTTGTACTCTTACTTCTACACCAAGTTCATGCAAAGAATATATATAGTTTAAGCAAACATGGAAAGAAAGGCTGTGATTTGTTCCAAGGGAAATGGGTTTATGACCATTCTTATCCTCACTACAAATCAGGAGACTGTCCATTTATAGGGAAGGAATTTGATTGCCAAAAGAATGGAAGACCAGACAACCAATATCTCAAATACAGATGGAAGCCTTTCGCATGTGACTTACCAAGGTACCTACTGTTAATTTCTCACTCTCTTCGATCTGTACTCTCTCTATATATATCTCTACCTTAATAAAAAAAATTTGCTTCTCTAATCTCAAACTTTTCTATTGGATTGAAAGATTAGGTGTTGTATTTAAAACCCAACACCAAGTGCGTGTTTGTGTGTATAACATATTAGCCAACTAGCTAGGTTGCTTTGAATCACGGTGGTCCGTCGTCTAAGAGTAGGTAGTTTTCTCATGCTATATATAGAGCATGCTCTTCGTTATGGTTAACCTACCTGTTTTTTCTTTATTAGGCTGTACTACACAAGTTAAACATGCAAGAAAAAAAAAGACTATTTCAAAATTTGAGATGATTTTTTAAAAAAAATAAATAAATAAGGTTAAACTTGTTGCACATTGATTGATTGTTTTATATAGTTTTATTCAAAAAGTAATCAATATCGTAATTTCAAGTCACGATTTCAACGTTTTTAGAAAATATGTGCAAAATTATATAAAACAATTTGTGTATAATAAATACAACTAATTAATATATATATATATATATATATAAACAGTCCGTGTAACATGTTAAACATGTCAGAAGCTCATGAAAAATCACTATTTATTTGACTTGTGAAAAATCCGTAGCCAGTTATACCTAATACAAAGATTATGTGAAAAATTACCGTTGAAAAATCCTGTTTCATGCAATAAAGTCTTAAACCTAATACAAAATTGTGGTCAACGCCTATGAAAGAAAACAAAATTAAGATGAGGTCCAATACAATTGCCAAGAAGAAGGGGAAAAACCCATAATGATTAATGAGTCAAATATAGTTTCTTTTTGCGTGTTCTAAGGGATCTAGGGGAAGGCATGGAACTCTCATACCATTTAGCTAGCTAGGCTCATTTTGTGTTTTAAAAAAGTCTGCTTAATTGGTATGTTGACTTTTCTTAGAAAATACTAGTAAAATAATATCATCAGAGGATAAGCATTGATGCTTAGAGATGTTAAAATATTATGAAAAATGATCAATTTTACTATTATTTGATTAATTTAATTTTTGTGACACAATGATTTATCTTGAGATAAGTTTTACCCTCGCCCATAATCGACTAATGCATTATAGAAAATGTGCACCAGAAACAGGTCTTAGTCGCAAAGTACCATTTCGATAACATTATCTACTTTTTATTTATTATTTGTACTTTTTCAGACAATTTTATATTCATGTTTTATCATTTAAAGCACATTAAAAAAATCTAAATGATGACTTGTTCCAACTAGGAAACAATATTACGGGTTGCTATATGTTACCCAAGATTGTGAGATTTTAATTTTCACCAACTCTATGATTTAACCCCATTAATAATGCAGTTTCAATGGAGCAAGTTTTCTAAGAAGGTATAGACGTAAGCGCATTATGTTTGTGGGAGACTCACTGAGCTTGAACCAATGGCAGTCACTCACATGCATGCTTCATAAGGCTGTACCTGGGGCTAATTACACCTTAGCGAGGAAAGGAGGGGTCTCTACCTTTAGATTTCCGGTATGACTGTTTTCCTTATCACCTTGTAATCTTGAACGAGTGAACTTAGTAATAAAAGAAATATTAAAAACCATGAAAAAAAAAATTACAGTGGAGGTTATAAAAACAGAACTATTTTCTTTGGTCTGAAAAAAAAAATTATATCCTTTATCCTCCTATGAAAAGAATGAGATAATACAAAATGAAACATGCACTAAAGCTATTATCATATGAGAAAATAATATTACACAAAAGCTAATCCACATAGTTTTACACACACGCCATAATAAAACAAAACTCATAATTTGAAGTCATAATTTCAAATTTGGAAATCGTTTTATTTAGGCATGCGGGCAAAACTGTATGGATTAATGTGTGTGTGACAATCACACTACTCTTAACATATTATATAGTGTTTGCACTGTATCTTAATAGGTGCACAAAAAAAATATTTTTTTTCTTCCATGTGACAAAGGTCAACTTGATTTCATGAACTGTGTGACAGGTATACAAATCATATCTAGGCCACATATTGAGCAAAACTTTCTTAGCCATGAATTCAATTCTTTAAAATTAATTGCACAAATCTCCGGTTCACTTTCTGAAATGATTGCAAACGTGTGAGGGGAGGCAATTGGCAAATTATTGCACACGACAAAATAAAATAAGCTTTTGAGTTTTGGATGGAACAAATTATGGATGAGGGGAATCTGGATCAGAAATCAGAATTCCAATTTTTTAAAATTTTTTTTTCCAGAGGTAAATTCAGTCCTTGAACAACAGAATTCCTCACACACACTCTCTCTCTCCAACCGGCTTTATCTCTATTCATTTTTTTCTCTCTCTAATTTGGTCATTCTATCATCTATCTCTCTCCAATCTTCAATATTACAATTAAAATACTTTCAACGCCAATACTTGAAGAGAGAGAGAGAGAGAGAGAGAGAGAGAGAGAGAGAGAGAGAAACCGAACTAGAGAATGAAAAAATTAAAATGAAAGAGAGATAGACTGGTTGGAGAGGGACAGAGAGAGAGATTATATGAAAGGGAAAAAAATGGAATTCAGATGTCCAACATCCAAATTCGTTTTTGAAAAAAAAAAAAAAAAAGTAGAATCTAAATACTAGCATCACGATTCGTTAGTAGAAAAATTTTATAAATTGGAATCTGGATCTTGAAGGTCCAAATATTTTACACACCTGTAATTTAAACCTTTTAAACCCCAAAAGCTTAATTTAGCTTGCCATTAACACTAATCATGTTCCTCGATTTTGAAGTGTTTGCTTAATCAGCTTCAAAGGAGGTCAATAGATACTTAAATTGTTTCTCAATTACTTTGATCCTCAATATCTACAACATCAATAAACATTGAAGTGTTTCTTTGCATCCCACAAATTGTAGGCATATGATCTTTCGTTGATGTACTCCCGCAATGCCTTTCTAGTTGACATTGTAAAGACTAAACTGGGGCGAGTTCTGTATCCTAACTCAATATCAAGTGGAAATACATGGAAGGGATTTGACGTATTGATCTTCGATACATGGCATTGGTGGCTTCACACTGGGAGAAAACAACCGTAATATTTCTACCAACATATACTTCATCTTGCTTAAACCTTCAGCTTAAATTTCTAACTAAAAACAAGCTAACTATGAGTGTGTGTGTGTTTAAATTCGTTTGCAATGCAGATGGGACTTTGTTCGATATGGAGGAAAAACATTCAAAGACTTAAATCGCATGGTTGCCTATGAGAAAGCACTTATTACATGGTCCAGATGGGTAGAAGCTAATATCGATCCAAGAAAAACTAAGGTATTCTTTCAGGGTGTTTCCCCAGATCATATGAGGTAAGTTGATTCTACAACATAACCTCCTAACTATAAATTTTATGGTACTTTTTTTCTTAACATTTTGTCTTTCTATTCTAATCAACATTATAACCTTTGAGTAGTTAGCTAGTCCTATGCATGAACTAACTTAGTAAATTGGAAAAGTTTAATAGTGGATGAACTAGATTGGTAGACAAGACCAAAATGCTAAATTTTTCTTCCTTTTTTCCTAACTGACCAAAAAGCTTCATATTTTATTTTAATTGCATAGTTTCACATAATTAGCTACATATATACAAATTTTTTGGCAAAAATCAATGTCTTTCCACCAAGCTCACTTACAATAACATTGTTTTTGTTCTCATACTAGTCCAAGTGAATGGGGGGATCGAAATGCAAAGACCTGCAGGGGACAAGCCCTACCAGTGCTTAGGGAAAACTATCCAGGAGGTCCACACCCAGCAGAAGTTGTACTAGAAAGGGTTTTACGTAAAATGTCAAAGCCAGTTCATTTGCTCAAGATAACAACTCTTTCACAGCTAAGAAAAGACGGGCACCCGGCAGACTATGGCTACGCAGGCCGCCGTGGCATGGATTGCACCCATTGGTGTCTTCCTGGAATTCCTGATACTTGGAATGAACTCTTATATGCAGCTCTTAGTTAGAACTAATTAAGTCAATTCCTTTTTTTTGTGTAAACTGATTAGAAATAAATACCTCACCCCTCTCCTGAGGCTCGAATCAAGGCCCCCATTCATCTATGCCAAACTCACATTGTGGTTTAGTCAATTTCTTATCAATAAAGTTTATCTGCTCAAAAGAGAGAATATTGTAATTACTTACGTTATAGGGAAAAATTGTTTATTTTTTTATAGTTTCTTGTGGTTGCTGCAAGCTGATTTAACCTTGGCACCTTAGCAATGAAAGGAAATTTTTTAAGTTGCTAAAAAGGAAAGGTAAAAGAAATTTAAATTTTAACGCGTTAATGTGTTATGATCTCAAATAAATAAAAATAATTATATATGTGGATGGAGTGTTGATTGTTTGATTTATTTATTGATAGGAATAGGGTTGCAACTAGAGAGTACTGCATGACAGCATGAATGGCTTCTCTATCAATGACTACGAATTGCAATTTATATAATTCACATGCTAGCTAGTTAATCAAAAATGAGATGGTCCATTTCCTAATGATCGATTTGTTACAAATTTAATGTAATTCCTAAATCTGTAAGAAACAAAAATAGAGAAGAGAAAAAATGTGCATAAAAAGAATCACACAACACAAAAATTTACATGGTTTAATAATATGCTCACGTCAACAGAGTTGCAACAATTTTCACTATATCAAAGAAAAAAAATACAAATGCAGCTATATAATATAACAATACATCAAACCCTAATTCTAAATTGACGAATATATACATCTCCCAAAAACAAGTAAAAAATGAACCAGGTTTTGGTCGGGTCAAGTCACAAATCAGATCGATTACAAAATGAAGCTCCACATAACCCAACACAATTTTATACAGGTCCGGGAGAACTTCTAGCTGAACATATGAATTTCTTTTCTAATCCATGTCTCACCTGTACACTAACACATTCCAAACGTGTGTTTTGTCTCTCGTCCCTTTCATTCATATTCACACACAGACCTTTGTATGAGTTTGTTTTCTTCGTTCAATCTCCACTTCTTCATCAAATCAAAGATCTCATATTTGAGATAATAAGGATATTAATATATATTTGTAAAGTTGTTTTAATTAGAACTTATATATAAAAATATGTTTAGGATATATACTACAAATTTATGTGGCAATAGAGTTGTTTAACCACGCTGTATCGCTATCGGTCACCATTCCATGAATTTGATACACAAAACGTGCAAATTCACACCTTGTCTTGTACATTTCTTTTTTATCAATCTAAAATTGTTTAGACGGTAGACCATTGAACTTGTGGCCAAATAATTTTACAATGGATCAAACTCAAAACTATTTTGTAATTTACACCAGAATTGTAAATTTTATAATTTCATTACAACAAGATATTTATTCAAAATGTGCGAGAAGATGATGAAGAAGGGCCATAGAATTTGAACGATTCGATAGTTTTTTTTATTTAGAAGAGACAATTTGGTAGTTTGGAGCTCCTAGAGTACATTGGACTATTGGAGATATATATATGGACTTCTTTTCTTATCTGTCTATATCACAAAATTACATACTTGCACGTTTCTTCTTTGTGAGCTATTACATTCATGTTCTTCAATGGACCTCAACTTGGAGATATGGTTTGGATTCAAGTGACTTAAATCTCTTTCAACTAAAACTTGTACACACCCATGAAAGCGAAATTCAACATTATCGATACACCCTTGCAAACCTCTCTTTGTGCTAATTGTTAAGTAAATAAGAGAATATGAGAAGTGGAAGTTAAAGGGTACACTTTAACTCTCAAGTTGTCTTACATACTAGAGATCATCATTCATTATCAATAATATGGACCTAATTAACTCATTAGACCATCCAATGGCTTTTTTGGTTTTCTGCTCTTAAGCTTGAGAAGGACATGAATGAATTTCTCTACTTTTCCCTCAAATTGTTCATTCATCAAAATTTGAATTCGCATTATTGCCTACTATAGTTGCTTTCACTTGATAGTGATTGACTTCTAATCAAGATAACACGCTAGCTGCCACTTGAATTCAAATTAATTCTGCATCTCGATTCAATTATCTATAAAATATGACAATGAAACATCATGATATATCATAGAAGTATACATCCTTATCCATAAATAAAAGAAAGAAATGGCTCCTTAATTTAAAGCCTGTAAGTATTGCAAGTATCCGCAACTCCACACAAATCTAATTAATTGCATGGTCCATTATCCCATGGTTTTCATAGTAAGTTAGTTGTAACCATATGTGACCATTACACATTATATGAACAACTTGGGAAGAATATAATTGAGGGGTAAAAATATCTTACAAGATACTACTTTACGCAAAGCTCAAGACTATGAGTTTAAACCCAATCATATTATATTAATTCCTCACATACTTTACTTTTTCTCCATTGAAAATATATACTATTTTGTAGGAATTTTATTTTTCCAAAATAATCTGTGGACTTTACAAGTCTGCTTTTTGCAATGCACACTTGTGTAGACTCCAAATACACACACCATGTTCCTACTTCATCTATGAATGGACCTTCATTTTCTTGGCATTAATATAACAAATAAGGACACCACTTACCCCAAAATTTGAACTCTGGGAGTTTAGGGCCAGTTAGAAGTTATGTTATATTAATTCTTCGCCTCCCTTCACTTCTTTCTATGTTGAATTCTGTTGTATACCTAAACTATTCTAATAAGTATTGCATAAATAATGGTAGATATATGTTTTATTTATTCATATAAATTATTTGGAATTAGGATTCGTTAGATTAGGTTGGATTATGATTAATTTTATTGATAGATTATAGGAAATTTATATTTATCTTTATGTATTTGAAAAGCTATATGTATAAACTCCGATGTTGATAATGAATAAAGAACAATCATAACTTTATGAGTTGCAAATTGTTAGCTAGTCTAACTACAAGGTCTGGACTCACTCTAAGTAAATTCATTTATCAAATTAGGAGGTCTTGGTGCCCTCAAAGCAAATAACAAAAATTAAATCGGGTACACATAACAATTGTTATTAGAGCCGATTATGAAGGTACATTGCACAAAGAGATTGGAACCTGATGTAAATAACCTAGTTTCCTTAACTTCAAAACAGCAACAAAGGGAGATGCAACAAATGCTCACTGCAAATACTTTCCTACCTTGATCAAATCGCAGGTAACCAGAACCACGATCATGCAAAAACTCACACAACTGAGGTGAGATGGCAAGGTCCAACCATGGACTCATGACATCAAGTTGTGCTATTATTTAAAAGGTAACAAAATTACAAAACTCGAGTTTTTGTGCTCCAATGACAATGGAAGGTCAGAGACTCACAAATTCATTAAAAAACTTACATTAAAAATTTACAGCATATTTATCAAATGTCTAAATTCATTTAAACAAATTCTTAAAAAACTTTCTACAACAATTAAGTATGTATTTAAAATATTTATTTACATGTTAGAGAAGCCTTGTTTGAAGAACTCGCCACATTAGTTGGCCAAGTGGCATGTGGGATCATAGCTTAATTTGGCCACCTCATATGCCACATCATCATTGTCACATCATGTCAAACCACATCAACATGGTTATACCACTGCGTAAATTGTGGACATTGCCACATAACATCCCTAAGAATGTTTGTTAGAAAATAGAAATTTTGAAATTTTCACTGAAGATGTAGACTGATCATGTGTACCTATCATTTTTTCTTCATCAATTACAACTAGTCACGTGGTAAGTTGTGACAAAAACTGTGTAAGTTTATCAGTAATATTGGTCCTACATTTTTTATTTTTTTTTGGTACGTGGAGGAAAAACCTTTGGAATTTTGGGCAAGAGTTGCGGTCAATAGTTTCGTATTTTTGCTCAATTGATATCTCAGCCCATATGCTTTTTTAAGGGGACATCGGCCCATATCTGGTGCTGAAAGTCTCGATACACTAGACATGCTAAAGTGCACGCCCCACTAAGCACTAAGCCACTAACACTCGTATTGCTCCATTTTTGTTTTACTCTTCTTTTTCTCTTTTTTATTTTAATTGTTGATACCAAACTGAGTTGGACACAGAGTTGAAGTTAGTAAAAACTGGATTTGAGAATTGAGATTCAATTTAGAATAAAAAGACATTGGTTTAAAAAGTGGAATCATAATCAGAATCCAAATTAGTTTTTAATTATTGTCTAATTTTGTATCACTTGTATAATTTTTTTTTTTTTTAATTTTAATGTCAAATAACTTATTCATAATATTCACTGCTAAAATGTGAGATGACTATCTCATCATTACTACTCCACTATTGAATGTTTCTATGCATAGACAATTATTACAAACTAGTCAAATTAAAATAAGGGCTTGGATAATAAATAAATTAAGGCAAAAGTTAACAAGCACTACATGGTGCATGGTGTTTGTTAAAATTAAAATAATGTGAGTCTCACTTAATAAAAAATTGAATAAATGGGAGGAAAAAAAAAACACGGTATAAAGCTGACTCACAGTCTATAAGGCTAGCAAAAATACTGACATAAAACTGGGTGTTAACAAGCACGGTAAGGTGCTAGTTAACACAACCCATAAATTAATAACTTTTGGTTATTTTTTAAGGGTTATGTTAATTGCTGCCCTTAGATCAATTATTAAGAAATAATTTTTAAAAAGTTTTGACATCTTTTTCATGGAAAATATAAAAAATAGTCAAAAAAATTAATTTTTTATTCTTTCCCATAAAAAGTTTTAAAAATATATCATAAACCAATGTTCTTAGAGCACATGTTAACATTTTCCATTTTTTAAATTAATATTTTGATAAAATAAAATTGAAAAATAATTTAAAATTTTCATAAATTAAAATTACAAGTTCAAATGCATTTAAATTAAATTAAAATTTTGAAACCATAAATTAAATTAAAGTTAAAAAAAAAATAACATAACAATTGAGAGAGAGATTAGACAATTTATGCATATATAATTTAATTTGTTTACCATCAACAGGAAACATGCATGAAAAAGGTATGCATCACAATTGAAGAATGAACAAGATATCTAGTCTACAAAATGATACATCATTATACATCATGGTCGGCCACCTCATCATGGCCATGGTTGACCACCTCAGCATAGCCATGTCATCATGCTACATAATCAAACACCTCCTTATACTTGCATCAAAGAAATACTAAAAGTATGAAATTATCAACTAATTTTCTTATTAGGTCTTTAATGTTAAGAATTAAAAGAAGCTTATAATTAAAAATTCTCAATATATTATAATATATATTGAAAATGAGTCAGTAAAAAATTTTACAATAAAAGCTTGATGAGTGGGTCAGGCTAAGTCGAAAGGTTCAATATTGGCTACGGCTCATAAACCTATCGGACTAAAATGAATTGCTATTCTTATTACTAATACACTAATTTTTTGTTTGGATTCGGGCAAGCTTCCAAGTTCAATTTTACTAAATCCATTTTTATTTTAATTGTCCAATTCATCCTTAAGATTTCATCATTGTCAATTTTGTCCCTCTTCTTATCAAATGAGTCAATCTAGTCCCTCCAACGAAATTTGTTAGCATATAAAGCCGTTCTTTTTTTTTTTCTTGTAAAAAATTAATACTCATCGAACAACAAGATATACTATATGGCATAATTCATGAATGTTTTTAATTAAAAAAATATGTAACCAGCTCCGTTTACTAATTGACTTGGACAAAATGATTAGATTATCTCATTTTTTACAAAATAAAACAAAATTAAAGTTTAAGGACTAATTTGAGAATTGAGGTAAAACCCTAAACGCGTCAATAAACTAATTTGAATTTTTGGCCTCTTTTTTTTTTTTTTTTTTTTTAACTACTCCAAAAATTAAGCATATGGACTAGGAACCTAAAAAAATTCAAGTTGTTAGTTCTTATATTTCTGGTTTTTAAAATTGGTTTGTGGGTTAGCTTGAATTTGACTCTGGTAGTAGTAAGTATTAACTGGTAAGTATTGCTGTAGCATTGTTTGCACCCAGAAGTATGAATTAAATGGACTCGATGGTTTAATTTTAGCTCCTCCTGTAAAATGTGAGAGCTCCTTTTTCTTTCCAATATGACTGTTCAGAATCTCTCTCTTTCTCTCTTAAATAAATAAAAAATAAAAATCTCTATCTCTCCCCCTCATTTTGCACGTTTGTGTGTTATGTCAAACTCAACTACATTGTCGTTCATAATCATAAATGAATTAACGTTGACGAAACTTATTTTTCAAATACTCAATAGAAAAAACTCTAATTAGATTGAGAAGGAAGTTTTTCAATTCCACCCCTTCTTTTTCATACCCATTATCTCATCATTAAATTCACTTCTGAGTTTTAAAAACCCATCTCCCCTTTGACTCTCTCTCACACAAACAGACATTTGGTGCAATGGCCAATATTGCTGTTGCACTCCTTGTCCTACCATTGTTGCAGGTGGCCATTGGGGAGCACAACATTCAAGACCATACAAGGAGTTTTGAGAAGAAGGAATGCGATATGTACCATGGAAAGTGGGTTTATGATAATTCATACCCTCTTTACGACTCAAGTCAGTGCAACTTCATAGAGAAGGAATTTGCTTGTCAAAGGAATGGTCGGCCAGACAGGCTCTATCTCAAATATAGGTGGCAACCCTCTGCATGTAACTTGCCAAGGTACCAAGTGTTAAAAGTTATAAGTTAAAACTCCATATTCTAAATTAATGGGCAGTATAAGATTTAAAATTGGAAATTTTTTTTTTTCGACTTATCAAAAAAAAAATTGGAAATTTTCTTCATTGAACTTCACCTTTTCTTTTTTCTAATAAAAATTATGTGAAAAACGTTGGATTAGATTAAATTCAAAATTTTCTAACATAATATTTAAAATAATAGGTAATTTATTATGATATCACAATAAAATGAGAAATTCGGGTAGCCTAGTTGGTTAGATACCGGGGCAACAAGTCTCAGAACTTGGGTTCAAGCCTCAACAACTAATTGTGTGTTGGTACTCCTTATATCCCATTTCCATCTCAAACGGTCCAAAAATAATAAGTGAGTTTCTCACAAACCGGGAGTATGGAGTCTCACTCGGGAGCAGGTAGGGTGTTACTATGATCACGCCCAAGTAGAAAAGCAACACTGGTCGCCCCCCACTACCCTTTTTTTTAAACAAAAAAATAAAATAAAATGAGTTTTTTTTAACAAAAAAAAAAAAAGAGTTTTTTTTAACCCAAAAAAAATTTTTTTTTTTTTTTTGGTGCTAATTTGGGAATTCATAACTCTTCAAGCACCTAACCATTTTCCTAAGTGTGTGTAGTCACTCCGACCATACACAACAAGTAATTATAGGGAAGAATCCATTTGGAGCGACCAATGAACTACTAAACCAACCTAATAACCTATTAAGGTTATCCAATAAGTGTTAATCCATAAAACTACCAGACCTAGCAAAATTGGACCTGAACCTATTAACTTAACTCAATGCAAAACTGACCAGTAGGAAAACAGGTTAACCTATATCCAACCCGTTTGAAATGTCGGGTTAGGCCAAGTCAACCAATACCCAGCCCATTTTTTAAAGAAGTGATTTAAAAAATAATAATAATAATAATAATAATATTTTACTTATTTTTTTAGTTGAAGGTAATATGTGGAAGATTTTTTTTTTTTGAGAAAGGTAATATGTGGAAGATTGAATGCTCTTTGTCGGTGGAAAGAAAATTACTCTTCCTTTTTTGAACTCTCTTTAATGACATGCTATCTCTTAAGTATTCCTATAGCTACAGTTTCTAAAGCAACTTGTAGCATTGGTCCACAACAATTAGTATTTATGGTGATGATATAATGTACTTAAAAACAATTATGGTCCATGAAATTTAGCATTTTTTTTTTTTTGTTCATTGTGTTTGTTTATATAAATTTTTTTTTTAAACTTAAGAATTTATGTATTATTTAAAATTTATTTTTGAGTATATTTTTATGTATTTTCTTATTTGTATCCTACATGTGAAAATTTTTGGGTCAATCCATAACCTGATTAATCCATAACTTGATTGACTCGACCCTCTTGCAACTCGTTTAGGATAACCCATTTTTTATTTGAACCTAAATTGATCTATAACCCAATTAACCCAACCCATTTTCCAGGTTTAAATTATCCACCATCTCAATCATATGATTTGAGCGGGTTCCAATTAGGTCAATAAATAAGTCTTTAGTTGTCAAATAAGGGATTTAGGTTCAAATCTCTCATACTCCAAAACTCATTGGTGTATTAGTCAAATATTATATAAATATATATATATATATATATATCTGTGTGTGTAATGGATGTCATAGATTTTAATTCCTCAAAAAAACTTATGCGGAACATTTAACCTAAATGTCATTATTAACAACCTACTAAGTATTTTTAACTTTAACATAATTTGATTTAGTTTTTCTTATTCATTTATACAGGTTTGACGGTCTAGATTTCTTAAAGAGATTTAGAGATAAGCAAATCATGTTTGTTGGAGATTCATTAAGCTTGAACCAATGGCAATCATTGACATGCATGCTTCACACAGCTACGCCACACTCTGAGTACAAGTTACAAAGGATAGAAGGCCTCTCCACATTTACATTCACGGTGAGATTACCTATTAATTGAGATAGAATGAGTGTGAGTATTTAAATAAAATAGAAGATAGAATAAATTATCTAATGTGAGTTTTTTTGTAAAAGTAGTTGTATAAAAAAATATTGAAAAAATTGCATAAACTAATACGAATACTCTAATAATCAGCTTGAATCCAATTATTAGATGTCTGCTTTCAAATGAAATGATATATGACAAGTTAATCTGGATGAATCCTGCATTATTAGATTAGTTACTTATATTATTGTAGAGACTTAAACGGGGTCTTGCAATCCATGAACTCTCACGTCGTTTAGGAAAACACATGGAATGTGCTTATAAGGAGTGACATCCCTTTAATGTGAAAAGACATTTTTCTCTATTGTTGTGTGCTTTGGGGGAAAACAAAACTGTAAGGGATATGAGTCCCAAAGCAGACAATATTTACACAGTTAGGAGGCGTTTGGTTCACTGTGATGTGCTATTGATGTGATGCATATTACGATAATGTGACATTAAAGTTTTTGGTTTATTTTAATTTTTCTAACATTACCGTAATTTAAAATTATAAAATATATCACATCATCTTAATCTCATCACCTTCCTAAACAATGTAATATTGTATTCTTGTATTGAGATTAAATTAATGTAAGATTACAATAACATAATATTATGGCGTAATGTAACGTCACAATGAACCAAACCCCCCCCCCCCCCCCTTCAGGGTGGAGTCGTTATAGTGACAGAGTTTAACTTTCTCTTGAACAATTGTACGTCATTATTTTGTAGGAGTACAATGTTTCAGTGAAGTTTATGCGGAATGCATTTTTGGTAGACATTGTAAACAAGAGATATGGTAGGGTTTTGACACTCGACAAGGTTGATGACGAGAAAGAATGGGACGGAATTGATGTATTAATTTTCAACACATGGCATTGGTGGCAACACACCGGAAGGAAACAACCGTGAGATTTCTCATTGACCCTTTCATTATTTTTGCTAATTTAAATATTTAGGTAAATTACTTTAATTAATCTGAAAGTTTTGTGTGTGTGTTTCATTTAAATTATATAAGTTTATTTGAAAAGGTTTGAATGTTTAACTGCAAAATTTCTAAAAACTTTGAAGTTTAAATGAAATTGTTTTGAAATTTTACTGTTTAAATAAAATATACCTAAAAGTAAGTTTAAAATATAATTTACCCTAAATTTTTTTTATTAGACCTTTAAAATGCAAATATGTCTTGTGGCTAAAAAGAAAAAAACTCTGGATTCTAATTAGTTCAACTGGTAAAATATATCTTCATCAAATAAGAGATTTAGGATTCGAATCCTACCTATATCAAAAATGTCATCATAGAATGGGTGTCATAGATTGAAATTCTATCATATCTATAATAAAAAAATTATAAGTGCTTTTTAAGTGTATATGGAACTTTTTTGTCTAAAATTTATTGGCTTACTTGTCTATTTAAAAAAGTTATTTGCTTACATGTCGTACATTGACAAAAATATAAATATATTTTTTTGTTAGAAATACCAAAAGATGTCATTGCCAATTAGTTAAACACTTAAACTACAAGTTCTTGGCAAAAATCAAAATACAAATGTACTAAATAATTAAAATTGAGGTTTTAAAAAATTATACTTAAAACAAATAATATATGATAAGTTAATGAAAAACTCATCTTAATTGTCTTTTTGGTTTTTATGATAGGTGGGATTTCATTCAAGAAGGAAAGCATCGGCAGAAAGACATGGATCGCTTGGTTGCCTATGAGAAAGGGCTAATGACATGGGCTCGATGGGTGGACACAAATGTTGATCCTGGAAAAACTAAGGTTTTCTTCCAAGGAATCTCTCCGGACCATTCCAGGTAAGTCATCACAGAAGCTAATTACCAAAATATAGAACAGTTGTTAAAGAAATTAATCACAAAAAGGTAAATATATAGAAATTGTTAAAGAATTAAGATGGAATTGAAACCATATGCATACACTTGTTGGAGAATTGATATATATTGCGGTTCTTAGTGAATGTGTACGCATAAATTAAAATGAAATCATTCAAAGACCTTTATGACCGAATTGTCAGTGTAAAATCATGACCAAATTTACAGATGTTAGATAAAATAATATCTAAGTTGATCATCTATGAAGACTTTTTATAATAAATTTTTTTTAAGAATTTTATTTGTTATATTATCAATGTGACACTAATCAAATTTTTTGTCACATCAATTTGAAGACTTTTTATAATAAAATTGGCAGTTGTTTAGCATTTCCTTACAAGAATAACATCGATAGTCCTTTTCATAATGAACATTACTGAAAAATTCTTGAGTGTGTACAACAATTTTAGTATTTCCTTAAAAAAATTTATGAGTGTGTCTAATAATTATTAATAATCAATTTTCCTAACAACTTAATAGATTATAACATTAAGTGAATTGCAATAACGTCTTTAATAAATTAGATTATACTGTTCCACACTTTAAAATTTATATTATAATATATAATTTTAAGTAGACTAGCTATTATTAATAAAAGAGATGGTTAGTATAATATAAATACAAAAACTTAATTAGTGATATTGCATCTCAAAAAATAAAAATACTGATTTTTAAACAAAAATAATAATACATAAAGTTATAAGATTCATATTTAATAGTTTGAAAATATTAATAAAGAAGACTCCACTTGATTTTGTCCTTCTACGTATAAAATGCATTAAGATCCATTCTTATACTCAATTATTTTGATTGATATTACTGTTGCTATACTTTATTTCTTGTTGTTTCCATTATCACTTGGACATGTTCATGTTGAACCAGTGGAAGTTATTGGCCGGGAAACAATAATGGAAAGAACTGCAAAGGAGAAACAAAACCCATACTTGCACCAGGATATCCAAATCGCCAACATCCAGGAGAATTGGTGTTGGAGAAAGTGCTGCATACAATGACAAAGCCAGTGCACTTACTGAATGTAACAAGATTGTCACAACAAAGAAAAGATGCACATCCATCCGTCTATGGCTCGGGAGGGCACAAAGGAATGGACTGCTCTCATTGGTGTCTCGCTGGACTCCCTGATACATGGAATCAACTTTTATATGCAGAACTCATAAGCAAATAACTTAATTTGCACCGTATGAAAAAATCCTTACTTGAATAAATGTTTGTATGTTGTTATAATTCACTATTTCTTTACGAATAATTTTTTCTTGTAAACAACATTGTTCATAATACTGCATTTA